>NC_136614.1:21333930-21911315 GCF_933228915.1 Telmatherina bonti | reverse complement strand
GATTATTCTCCTGAGCCCACCGCCAATATATGTGTGTTTGCAGAAGCTCAGGTATGAAAGTGAGTTATCCTGGATGAGAAGGGAAAAAAGTGGTAAAAACATGAATGCAAGAAGTATTATGTAAGCTTCAAGATTTCATAGGTTTAAACTCTGTGTCTTCAGGTGGACCGAAGCCCCACGGGCTCAGGTGTCACAGCTCGAATTGCTCTTAATTATCACAAAGGTCTCATCCAGCTGAACCAGACCCGGATGTTTCAGAGCGGAGCCACCGGGTCACAGTTCACAGGAAAAGCTGTCAAGGTATCAGGAACTTGTGAGACATGTTGCTTTTAGAGGCAGAAACAGGTCATCTAGAAGAAAAGTAAATCTGTGCAATGACTTCCGATGTGTTTAAAAAAAAAATTTAACAAAAAAAAAATTGACTTATCTTTAGTTTGATTTTGCTAGAACGCATAAAAAAAAAAAAAAAATAGCGATAGGTTTCTTTAAATCGAAACGGATTGATTAACTTCCCAGAAACACGCTGGTTCAGTGATCTTTGGCCCAATCAGATTTTACTGGTGACTCGCACCACTGCTGCGGTCCTGCCTCCCTCTGTATGCAGATGGGGCTGAAAGGTCTGTGGTTTGACTGTGTCATCAGTCAAAGGTCAGTGGCAGTTTGAGATGAAACCTCTGTTACTCCCCTCGGGTGGAAACGCAAACAATTTAGATTGTTCAAAAACACAGCAGACAAAACTGTCCTTTTGATACAAAATTAAAAATATTAATTGTAAATGATAATTATAGTGAAATCCGTTCTGACACAGATTTACTGTTTTCCCTCTTTATCTGAGGTGAGAACAGAGGACTGGATTAATTTCTACATTTGTTCATGAATAATATAGATATTGTCCTTAATATAAAATAATCAGTTTAGTCTGTGATGGGGAAAGTTATCTTAAATGTTGGACCCTCTTTTGGTGCATGGTTAGTTTTATTCCTGATGATTCCACATTGGAGATGACTAAAAAACTTTTTTTAAAAAATATTTTCCATAAGGAGACCAAGTGTGGAGACTTCAAGGCAGTGGTGGTGGAAGTCGCTGGCAGAGCTTTTTACACTGGAGTTTCACACTTTGTGCAGGAGCCAGAGGACAAGTTGACACAAGGATTCCTGCTCAAGTGAGCGTCAAAGATTTTATGGCTACACATGTTAAGTTTTAAAGTTCACAATGTTGTTTTTTTTTTTTTAACCCTTTAAGTAGCAGAAAAAAATCTTCTGTGTCCCAATGATGAATTTGGATCAATAATGCAATTTATTAGTGATCATTTTAGTTTTTCTGTCACTGTTAGCCTTTTTTTCTTATTGTATTGAGAGAAACTTACAGAAACAAAGAACATTTAATAAAGTCTGATTTTAAATTTCCAATGTAGGCTAACTAAAATCTCTCTGTTGCTCAACTGTATCTACAGATCCATATCCTGGATCTTTATCCACAGAAAAGGTGTGAACAGACTTGGACCTTGCTAGTCTTCTTGGCTATTTAAACACTAGATGTCACATCCACCCTTTCAGGACTTCTGTTTTCTATTTGTTTTAGTACTTTTTGAAGGACATTTCCGCACGTAGTGAACTGCTCTCCTGTTGAGCTACAGCTGCTCCAGTAAGACCAGTCAGTGACCAGTAGATGGAGCTAAAAGCCTGCTTTCCATTATAAAAATTCTGCCATCACTTTTCCACTGTTCACTTCAGCACTGTTGGGTTTAAAAAAAAAAAAAAAAAAGGAATTACTCAAAACACAACAAATGACTGATTTATCTAATTTATTTTCATATTTGTCATCAGATCAATGAACAATGGAAGGCAGAATTTAAATTATAATATATCATGGAGGCATCTGTTGCTGGATGGATTGACACACCTTCAGTTACATCCACAAGGGTTTTTTTTTTCTAATTTTTTTGATGCAGTGTGAATCCATCCAGCACACTGAAAACACATTTTATTTTTCAAATCAAGACATTAGAGAAGGGCACTCTCTTTGGGTTTGGGGTTAGCAATGTGCTGCATTAACTAGGTAAAGTGGACATGGTTTATAGCCATAATAATTATAAATTCCTATGCGCATGTGCAACAAGCACACACCCTTATAAATGGATATATGCCATCTATGACATGAGTGTCCACACTTGTTGAGATGCCACAGGTTAGGCCCAGACCTGTAAGAGTACCCATTCAACAATTAAGATCAACAGTTAAGGCCAGCTCTTAACAGGAAAATGTTCAAATAAAACATACAGAGGTCATACACATACATATTTATACATATATAAATGCTGTTTGTCAATGAAGATGACTGTGGGGGAAAAAAACCATAAAAAACAAAAACCTGCCTCTCAGTGGTCATTTGCAGTGGAAACCACATCCAATAACACAACATCCGAGTCTATAAGGTTCTGACTGCAAGAGGGCAGCAGCATCTTGAAGTTGAGGTTCAGTCCCCCCCGTCTTTCTATCAAACCAGTCTGTAAAAAATGGCCCCTCATTTCTCACTCTTTTTATTGACTTATTCTGTTAATGGAATCTGTCATATTTGGATCAAGCATCCAGCCCTGAAAAAGTCGAAAAGCTGCACACTGGATTCTGTGCATAGATTCTGACATACAAAAGACAGCACAGAATGGATCTCATCAAATACGCAGGAACTTTCTCCCACACCTGGAGGGAAGCTCTTCTCCTGAATGGCAGCTTCGTCTGAACAAACAAATCGGATTTGGTCAAACTTTAATCAATGTTTGGCTTCTGCTCCCTCTCATATGAACATTTCAGAAGATGAAAGGTCTAAACATTTTGTGCAGAGTGTGGCTCTACAAGCAGAGCTGGGTGGTCATGGAGGAGGTTGCAGAGGAATGTGCGGGTCGGTTTGACCCAAAGGGAAGCTAATGGTGAAGAGGGCAGGAGGGATGAAGACAGTAATCAAGCTTAGAAGTTGAGCTTTGTGACTGGTCGCTCTCTGCTCGAGTCCGTGTTCTGGTTGTTGATCCTCTTGCGGTTGCGTTTCATCTTGGACAAGTCCTTGTCAAAGACCTCGCCTGATCGCAGCGCTGACACCAGGTCATCAAACTCGCCGCCATCGTCCTCCCCGTTTGCTTTGGCTTTTCGGGCCTTTCTCTCTTTCTCCCTCTGTTCTTTCAGCTAGTAAGACACATAAAATGGCAATATTCAAAGAAGGATTTGGCTTTCAAATGATTTGTCTTCATTTTAAAAGATAGTTGAAAAGATAACAAAAAAAACATGTTAGCTTAGAGAGTTCGCAAAGGCAGCTCCAGCACAGAGAATCAGTTATCTCATGTTAAACTACCTGCCTACTGTAGAAGGTAGCGTAATCTTCTATTACTATTCAAAACAGAATAAATGTACATAATGTGGGGATAAAAAAAACAAATTAAACTGGAATGTAAAATAAGTGTTTTCTGACAGCTGGGGATCTTTGACTATATACCTGAGCTTCCATCTTAGCCCGACGCTCCTCCTCCTCTTTGCGCTTTCGCATGTTCTCGTTCTCCTGCTGAGCTTCTGTAAATGACTGCAGGAACTGGTCAAAGATGCCAAAGAACTCATCTGGCTGCATCTTACTGGCGTCCTCACCAAAGTGCTTCACTGCCCTCAGGAACTGTGGGACCAAAGTGAAGGGGCACACAGAAAGGGACACATGGGATTAGATTTACAGCAGGACTCAGCAGAACCACTTTTACTCTGTCTTTTACTGTTTTACAGGAGACTCATTAGGTCGCCGTTCTTTGAAATCAGAGCAGGGTAGCAAAAGTCGGAGCTTTGAAGCTCATGTTAACCCAGATATGACCGACTACTGATTACAGCAAAGGTTGGAGACTGGAGCCAGAGCCCAAATTAAGGCAATGTGTTTGTTGGGTGTTTTTCCGCAGTGAGTTAAAAAGGGAGAACATCCAGATGCGAGATCATGCTGAGAACATTTCCTTAAAAAAATGTGCATGTCAAAATTAATTTCAGTTATATAAAACGATTTGCTAATAGTTTATTACTTTGTCAATGTTCACAAAATGATTTACAGATTCTAATTTCTTTGATGTATGATAAATAAATCTTGTTATTGATCTTTATTTTTTTATATTGGTATCCTGAAACACAAATGTAGACAAAGCAATAGTAGTGAGCTGCTCCGCAGGCTCTGGTTTCCAGTGATGAGTACAGTGGACCACTGTAAACACACTTAAATTTTTAGCTGTGGGACACTGTAAATGATTCACAGAAACTAATGGTTGCCATGTGACCAGCTGAGCACAGAGTTGGAAAAAATGCTCCCGATAACAGCTCTTCCTGCCTTGCAGGAAGAGAGGCGACATAAAGCAAACATCAGGATGTAAACTCTTTGAAACATGAACATGTTCAAAGCAGTAATGGTCTATTGGAGCTCATTCCCCATAAAGTTTTAATTCTTTTCCTTCGGTGCCATTATTGTGTTTGTACTATATCTTACTATTAAAAAGCATCCACAAAACATGTTAACACAATTGGCAGGTGTAATCCGCTACACCTGATCAGACACCCTGTCTACATAAGTGTGTGAAATAACATCCATGCTTGTTTTCCAGCTTTCACTCTAACTTCACACATGGCAGCAAGCTGGCTGACCAATAATGTATTAGTAGTGCTTCAGCAGGAAACTCAAACGCTTCACCCCTGCTGTTAGCTTTCCTAAAGAGGTGACTGATGAGGTCAACAAGGCATGTAGACACAGCTGCGTGGAGAGAAACTGGAAATCAGCTTTCAGCATCCGCGTCTGAACGACAGTGGCACTCTCCTGTCTACTGGAACACCAGCAGCTTTCTGTAGAAACCCCACTGCCTTACTAACTCACCAGTTCTTTAGCCTCTGTGAGAGAGTCTTCCACATCAGAGAAGCTGAAGCTGGCTACAGTGATGAACTGGCTCACCACAGACACAAACTTGTCACCGTGCTCAAGCGGACGTTTCTTCTGGTACTCTAGCTCCTACAAATGAAAAGCCACAAGATGAAATGGAAGAAAAGTGAATGTATTATGTATTAATTTAATATATTTTTGTCACTTACGCTTTCAACACTTTTTAAACCGCTGCGCAGGTTGCCAATATCTTTTTCCATCTCTGTCATGCTGTGGTGAAAGAGGGACAAGGGGTCAGCACCTTTGATAATACTACAGGTAGTGTGGTAACAGATGGTGATTCCTAACTGGGTCCATCAGACAAAAGTATCAACTCACAACCCCTTGAACTTGTCACAAGTCCTATATTATATATTAACAGTTCATTCAAGAACTGACACACTTCTCCAGGAATATGAAGTACAACAATCAAAAATTAAATGATTAAAATGAAAGATTAAAAGACTAGTTTATGATTGATATTAAGACATTTGTTGTTGGAAACCACTGCTCCAAGCTTCACCTACTTGACTTTGGCTGCCTCTGAGATGTTCTTCAAGTCCTCCTGGAACAACATGACTTTGGGATATTTCTTCTCCAGGATGGTGATCAGATAATGCAGCAGTGTGACGTTTCTAACACACACACACATAGTTGTATAAACATAATGAGTTGAGAAACTGTCAAATGTGCACTGCATTGGTGTTTTACGAAGAGCAATGTGGATCTCCAGAAAAACCATGAGGAGTTTCACCACCATGATATACCAAATTCAACTTTAATATCTTCTACTATGTTCTTTTTGTTCTGAGGTTACAGCCAACAAAGGATCTTACTTGTCGATACTGGATTTGGTGTCAGCAATCTTGTTAAGTGAAGAGACCTTGAAACCGTACGCATTGCCCCTCTGACCCTTGTTCATATAGTTTCCAAAAGCCAGCACCACCTCCAACAGCTGCTTCAGATTTTTACTGTGTAAAATCTCCTTGGATGCCTTGGTCAGAGCTAAAACAAAGAGAAGTCAAGAGAAATGAAATGTCATTATATATATATATATATATATATATATATATACACACACACACACACACACACACACACACACACACATAAATTTTCTTCAGCCTGTGTAAAAACATTGTTTTATTGAAGAGAAAGCTCAACCTTCAACTTTGGGTTTGATCTCTGCTATCCTCTCTGCAAACTTCTTTTTGAAGTACAAGGACTGCAACCTCTGCTGGTAGTGGTTTATTCTGAACAGAAAAAAACAGATAAAGAAGATAAATTATAAAAAGGGAAATCCACAAATTTAGACAAAAGCCACAAACACAGACGCTGCACTTTAGGAAACCAGAGAAAGTCGTCTTACTTAAGGGCAAATAAAAATGTTTGGTTGTGGTAAAGAAGCTTATTTTTGGCAGAGTTTATGATTTCAGCAGCCTATAAACCAGTGACTCCCAAGGCTTATGAATACCACAGTAACATCTGTTCTCCAGTCCACTCTACCAATAACTACAGCAAATTATCAAAACTAAAATGTGAATAAGTATGCATGTAATTCTGTTTTTAACTACTGAAAACCATACATATTTCTTACCACTTTGCTGTCGTAGTGCCAGTAAGCTGAGCTTAGCATCAGATCTTAATGTTTTTTAACAATTAGTGGCTCTGTTATAACATGCTTTCTTTTTTTCCTTTTATGTCACATGTCTGTTTACAAAAACTGCTGTACAAATACTTTTATTACATTATTGCCTCTATTTATTTCCCCAACTGGATTTAGAAGTAGTGATTCACACAGATGGCTATTGTTTCCAGTTAAGTAGAAATCCATGTGTTATTGGATTTATCAGCTCCCACTAAAAGTCCATTGTCTCCCAGCACATCTGGGCTGTACTGACCTGACACTGTCAGCTTAGTCAAACACAGAGTTAAAAAGGAAGCGTAGAAGAGTGCATTACCTGCTCATCTCATAGAGGAAGCGATCAGGTTTGGCCATTCGATCCAGTTCATGTTTGTGCTCCTCCAGGAGATCCACATCGCTCTTTTCCGGAACAAATTTCAGCAGCTGATGGGGACAAAAGAGACTCATTTATTTACATATTTAACACTCAGCTGCAGGTTTTTTCTCTCATGACAGATATAGAATAGCCAAATTCAGTTAGCTAAATTTAATCATATTCGAGTTTGCTGGGTCAGTGCTACATCTATGTTGTACCTGCTCCAGCATGTCTTTGGGAAGGTCCTCATGCTCATCCATAGTGAGAATGGCTCTCTTGATCTCCTCATTCGAAAGCTTCAGCCTGCAGAACACAGCAGAGAACATTATAGGAAGTGCTGGATCAGGGTTATATTTCTCTGAGAAATGTGACTAAAATTACCGGGAGAGAAGGATGTTACAGTTTTGAGCACGACGGC
The DNA here is from genome assembly GCF_933228915.1 of Telmatherina bonti. Classification (NCBI taxonomy): domain Eukaryota; kingdom Metazoa; phylum Chordata; class Actinopteri; order Atheriniformes; family Telmatherinidae; genus Telmatherina; species Telmatherina bonti. Next base: position 21,903,977 of record NC_136614.1, on the reverse strand, counting down.
CATCTATGACCGACAACTCCTTCACTTTCTTCGAGCTCAAAGTGTCGTCTTCCGCCTCTTTCTATTGAGAGTAATTAGGAGCTTAAGTCAAGTGATTTCTGGTTTAACACAACATATGTTTTAGTCACAGAAACAGCTGACAACCATGAAAGCTAAAAGAACAACTAGAAAAAGCACAAAGGATTTTAAGTGGTGACACAGAGGGGTCATTGCATACACAACACAAACATGACAAACACAAAGGCAACTGATGCTAAACAAAGACGTGACCATATATAATGTTTGACACAAGACACAGCACAAATTAAACACATACACAAAATCTTATTAGTGCAAACATCGTATAACTGCTGTATGATGATGAACTTACCTGTTTGATGTTATTGATCATTAAGAAGTCCTAAAATGCAGGCAAGAAGCAGGGAAGATGTAAGCACTCATTAGAATAAGTAAAGCAGTTACGTGATTGCAGCCATAAGAACAAACAGCAAATGAATCAGAGCTCATTCAGCACTTTATTGACGACCGATTGGTAGTTAAGTGAGCAGCAGTTAAGATGTGGGTGCTGGCTTGATCAGTGCATGCTTATTGTTACATGCTGTGTACATAAGTCTCTGGTGCATCTTTAATCTGTGTCATTTGAATGTTTGATTAGGATGAAAATGAGGTTCTACAAAAACGAACATTTATACTCATTCTTGTGTGTAATCCTAGTATAATAAATCTTTCTTTTTTTTCCAACACGAGCACTGATGGTTTTAACTGAGATGACAAAAATGTGAGAGACTGTAGGAAGACATGCTCATTACCTTCTGTAAAACAAATCAGCCTATTCTAGAAACTACAATAGAAAACTAAAACCAAAAGACAGAAATAGCTGATTGTGAGCAGCCGTCTCATGCATTTTCAATTACGCAGCAGAATAATCAAAAACTGCATTCTGCTCAAAAGCACAGAATCATTCAAGCATCAAAGTTATGCAAATAATAAACAGTCATGTCCGTCTTAACTATGTAACCCAGAAATTACATGACGGTGGAAAAATATCTTAAAAATTTAAATACAGGCCATGTTTAATCTATGTCCAGAAAATACGAGCAATCTGAGCCCACTGTTTATCCTACCCGTCCTCCCATTTGTCCTCTCCGCTCAGAGTGCCATTTGGTGAGATTGACATAACTGTACCTGCTGTCTCTGATAGGCTGAGAAGGTCTTTTCTATGTCCTCCAGATCCAGGATTTTGAAAACCTTGGCATCGTCCACGTCCATCCATACAGTGCCCTCCAGTTTATTCTGTGCAGTGCATAATTATACATCTTATATTTCCATCTTTAAGAAAAATCAGAACGACATTTTGAGCTTTTTGTGCAGACTCCTCTCACCTCGGCTAGCTTGGACCAGTTGAACGACTTGAGTGGATTTGATGGCTGAGGAATGTTCTTCTTCTTCAGAGATGGTCCGAGTGGTGCTCCTGGTGGGGGAGGAATGCCTCCAGTAGGTGGGCGTCCGGGAGGAGGTGGAGGGCCACCTGGAGGAGGCGGCGGGGGAGGTGGAGGAGGCATCACACCGCCAGGAGGTGGTGGGGGAGGTGGGAATGTGCCTGCAAATGCTGGCATTGGTGGTGGGGGAAGAGGGCCACCAGGGGGACCGGGGACGAGGGGAGGACTGCCAGGAACAACAGCTGCTGCTTGCCTCTGTGGGGAGAGATGAAGAATACTGAGGAGATTTTACATTTTGCCACATTTCTCATGTTACACCCGAAACACTGGACAAAGAAACAGCTTTGGTCTCCCCATGAGGTTGGTGATCAGAATAAAACAGAATAAAATGTCAGTGGTCTGACCTGACCATTCAGATCCCTTCAATGTTTTAACTACAAGGGATGCACTCAGGCAATACAATAATTAATGGCAACAGTGGTGACAAAACAGTAGTTATGAGCTGTTTATATTTTTGTATTTCTGCTTTTTGATGAGTCAGAACATGTAAGTTTGTTTCATTTATAATCAGCTTGAGGCGTTCTAAAAATATTATATGGCTCTTCCTCCCTCTTGAATTAAGAGGAATTTGTATAATCTGCTCAAGACCCACTGGTTGCCATTTTTATCTATGATAACTGCAATGTGACAGAACAAACACAACATACGGTGTTGAGTTCATGCAGTCGCGCAGTGAGTTCAGCCACTTGCTGTTTGACATTTTTGTGCTCATTGCTCTCCTTTTCCAGCTTTTCTTTCATTTTGTTGAGCGTCTGCATCATGTCCTCTTTTTCCTGTGTCTTGGCGTCACATTCACGCTCCTTCTTCTCAAACCTTTGCTGCAGCTCATGATGCTCTGTGATGGGAAATGAGAAAAGAATATTCTCAATAAGTTCATACAAATCATTGTCAACAAACTAAGCTAAAATAAGTGAAGGAATAATAAAAAAAATTACACACCTTTTCTCATTTTCTCTGCCTGCTCTTTCCACTGTTTCACCTCATTTTCATTGACCAGCCTGCCAAGATAATGACAAAAGTAATTAATCACATCCTAAACATGAATCGCTTGATTTTCTAAACTTAAAAGAGAAGCTATTTTGAGCCAGCACTGTAAAGTATGTGGCTTTCGACTTCTCTGCAAACAACGCTGTTATGCATTCCTCCCTCTCACACTCGTAATTTCTTCCATGTAATCGTTCATGTGTCTGCGTGTTAGGAGGAAATCAGAGCACTCACATCCTGACAACATTCTTCACGTTAAAGTTCTCCAGCGGTGCGATGTCGGGGTCATGGCCCTTGTCGTTCTGCAAGACCATCTGCTGGACAATACGGTCCAATAGCAGCCAGTATTGTACTGTGTTGCCACTTCTCTTGTCTGGAAACAGATACAGAAGGGGTGGACATTTTTGCATTAGTATCCTGACTCCAGTCATTTTCATCCATTTAGTGATATCCCATGAATACCTAAGAGATTATTTGTTGAAGGTGGTTTAACAGTAATAACATAACCAATGGTGCAATATTAAGTGTTTACAACAAAATAATCTGTTCTTATTAACAAATGTGGAGACTGTATCCTTCATTGTGAGACCACTTAATGGATTCGTTCCATTTTAAGGTATCCAGTTGGTAATTTTTTGGGTTTGGATTAAAATTTTTCGATGAGTTACATCACAAACTGTCAAAGTATTTTGATTCCTTCGTTCAAGCAGAGCAATTATTACACCACATCACTGGTAGTTGTGGTAATAAAGTGACTGTGGGGAGCCTATTAAAAGAATATTATTTGAAATGTCAGGTAATATGTACAGTACTTTCTCCACTTCAAAACATTATGTGAGAACTCAGGTTTGTGTACTACTTACAGAAAAAACAGTTAAATATTTGGCTTTGAGGGAGTACAGTGTTCAATTTAGCAGGAATGTGCTTATTCCATTTGTAGACAGACTAATCTGGACTAAGTCAACATTCTTATCATATTGGCAAGAAACTAGAAAGTACAAATACTATATTCTGTGGTGTTAATGCTGCTTCCTAGCTTGGAGCCCCATATTTAAGAATCTTTTAGTTATAATTTACAGAAGTCTTCCTGTTAAAGGATTTAATCTGTCTAAATCAAAGAATCACTCACGTGGCATGAGCAAACAGTGATGGAGCACAGACATAAAGTGCGGGTATGCATCAGTGTGGTTCAGTTTCTTGCGGATGAGATCAAAAACTTGCGTGGCACTTTTGGTGTCTATGTGTACCTGGAAAAGAGGAAAATTAGAGCTACATTAATACTTTAAAAATATTAACGGTCCCATATTATGCAAAATTTACTTTCTAAAGGTTTTCTAACAGTCCCCATAGCCTGTGCATGAAGCCTAAAAATGAAAATTCTGCCACCTTTCACACTTGAGTGCCAGTTTTTAGGAATATGTGTGCAATAGGACGATACTAAGATCTTTTTATTTGTGACAACAAGATCGGAAAGAATCAATCCCACTGGTAGAAACAGCCCATTCCTAGTAGAGCTTAACAGAGTAACTTTTGGAATGGCTGAAATTTAGGACCAAGGCTGAATTTGAGGCAATACACTTTGAAAACCATGTAAAACTGTTGACAACATGTATAATTTGGGACCTTTAAACTCTCAAATGCAGAGATTTCACCTCCTTACCGACTCAAACCGTTTTGACAAAGCCAGCTCATCCTCATTCCGCAGCATCTCAAAGTAGTCTAAATGCCTGGGGGGGCACAGGAAATGACTGAATTAGGGAAAGTCTCATATGTGACACATTGCTATGATTTCATTTAGAAAGATCACTGCAGAATACTCAGAGAATGTTAAATCACATTTACATTAAAAAAAAAAAAAAAAAAAAAAAAAAAAGACTGTTTTACCTGATTTTGTTTTTTTTTTTCAAAGTACAATCATGCTTTTCAAGCATTATTGTATCAAGAGTACGGTATGTACGGTATATCTTTCCATTTTTAACTTGAGAAAGATCTCAAGATGAATATAAGACCTTAGGTGGACACCACAATCCACAAACGGCATCTCTGCTAAAACTGGTCAAAAAGATGAAGCCAAAGCCCAACTTGAAGTCTGTTAAGCAGTTTGTTGACTTCCCAGTCTAAAAAAGGCATAAGCAATGTCAACTTTGCTTTAAGTTGGTATTTACTTTCTAACCAAACAGATTTTTTTTTTTTTTATATCAAATGGAGCACTATCTACTCCAAGCTCTATGGAAGCAACTTTTGCAATAACATAAATGTGCTAGAGGTACGGCTGCCGCTACACAGAAGAGAAAAGATAAAACAAACATAGAAAGTCTGACTTTTTTCCCTGGGAAGGATGCTATTAAACTATCTATCCAATATCACTGTTAAAAATCTGCACACCTTTTTATTGGGGTTTAGCAGGTTTATAGGTTCATTTTTCTACCTTTAATCAGTCCTCTTATGTAATTTTCATAATCCTTTTTCTAATATAAAAGTTGTTTATCTTCTGATGTGTAAATATGTACGGACACCGGTGTAGAGGAGGTGAGGAAAGTCTGTTGGGAAGGAGGTTATATCTCACCTGTCTAACGTGGAATTTTCATGTGAACGTAACTTATCAATCACAGGTTGGATCCCCAGCATTAGAAATTCATATCGGAGGTGGATACGGAATTCCAGACTAGTCTATATTTGGACAAAAAACAAAACAAAACAAAAAAAAACCTAAGTCTGTTAGATTATTGAATCAAAAAATCAAATTAAATGGTGAAGTCAAAGTCTAAAAGTATTATAACATTAAAACAATTTACCTCGCCAGCCCCTTGACTCAGCACAGCATTAATAAAGGACATGATAGCTGTTTTCAGGTTGACCTCATCTCTGTATCGCCCCGTACTTCGATCCAGATCATTAATAAGTGTCTGAGAATGGACAAACCATGACAGGTATTTAACATATTTGAGAACTGTTGCTACTCAGATGCTTTTTTTTATCTGCAAAAAGATCTTAAACCACACACGTGTGCTTTACTTGCTCAAACCTACCTGGAAGCGCGTTCTCTCACAGGCAAAGCGTTGGTAGTGCAGCATGGACTCCAGGATTTTTTTATGCCCACCAGGCACCAGACATACAGCGCCCATTATTTCCAGCACCGCTACCTTAGTCTTAATGTTTTCTGTGGCCAGGCTTTGAGCGATGATGTTAATGCTCTCAGAGTGAGACAGGACATGAGCGCGGCCCTGTGAGTTGTTCATCAGGGCTTTGATGCAGCCAATTAGAGACGTGTGGATCTGTGATTCTGTGGTGTCATAATCCATACTCTTCAAGAAGTTCAGGATGCATGTCAAGCCGTCCAGATCGATAAAACGAGTCACAAACCTAAGAAGAGATCAGGTTTAGAAACAAACTTTTCTATGTGCTTCAGGGGAAACTAGTTTTTTTAAGAGAACATGATGCTCAAATATCCTGAGGTAGCATCACATTTCAAACAGCAAAACTTATCTGTGGATATCTGTTTCTACTCTGCCTTTATTTCATTATGCTAATCCAACCCTCCTCAGTAAATGTGACATTATTTTCTAATGGTAAAGTATAGTTGACTCCCTAAATGTATATTTATATAACTGATAATCTTTAACCTTCAGTGACCTTTTTGGGCATTCAGTATTAAATGATTTATTTCCATACTGTTGTGAGGAACTGAACATTATTGGACAATGTGACAGGAGGTTAAATGAAAGGAGATGTGATGAAATCTGATATTATGAGTAAGAGGAAGGAAGGAGACAGACAACGAAAGATCTTTAAAGAATTTTCCCACCTCATAGGCTGGGTTCTCAGAGCTGTCTTCAAACTCTCTATAGTTTTGTTCCTTTCCTCTTCATCTTCCTTCTCCAGAGCGAGGAGTGTCTTTCTCTGTTAAATGAAGCAATAATCATCATCAATAGTTAAGGTAACACAAGCACATTTTACTCTCAGGACCACTGACTGAGAACCAGAGACAAAGTTCATCTTAGCACTTACAGCTGCCATTGAATTGAGCTGATCAATATAATACTCGGGCCAACTAGTTGCACCTTTGTTTTCTTCTTGTTCCTGAAAAACAGAAAGAAAAAAAAAGTGAAGGGAACTGTGCTGTAAAAGAAAATCCCACAGGAAAAGAAATAGAACATGACAATCAATAAAGATAAGCCATATGAATATTAATTGGATGTATTGAGAAATGTGATGAGAATATAGTCACAAACTTAAAGGATAGGACAAGTTGTCATCTTGTTTGTGTTGCATTTGAATATATATACAAGCCTAACTTCAAAGATGATGGAGAACTTTTTGCTCTTTCCTCTCACTTTCAATCATGTGTCAGATCAATAGGCTTTGAAAGGCACTAACAAACACATTGGGAACAGACAGAAATAGCTACAAATGAAGCACAATCTCAAAGTAGGGCGACACAGATATTCATCCTATTTTAACCTGTAGTGCTTCAGTAGGTGGTCGAAGTCCCAAAAAAGAGAGCACAGCTGCCGAAGAAAATCTAAAGATTAGCAAATGAATGTTAAAACTGGGGATTAAGGACATGGCCTGATTTATGACAAGATTAAGGTCCTCTAAAATGCATTTGCATTGCAATAAAATGACCCGCCCCAACCAAAAAAAAAAAAAAAAAAAAGCATAAACAAAGACAGGAGACGGCAACATGCCCCTGAACTTGGCTAGTACATAAAAGGACTCACGGCTCTCAGTTTAACTCTCGCTCCATTAAGCACAAGCGAACTGTGACTGTTAGGAACTAATTGGGCGTCAGTTATTAAAGTGGACTGAAGAGACTTGGCTGCTCTGACAGAAACTGTGGGCTTTGGCTGAGCTGCTTGGACTGAGTAGTGACAGGAAGGCCTGATCCTGCTGTTCCACTCATGCACAGCGTCAGCTTGACCAGGCGGGTGTTGGAAAAAGTCCAGTCCATTAGAGGAGCAGATACAAAGGTGGGACCCTTTTCTCTGTAGTGTCCCTTTTTTTTTTTTTTTTTTTTAACTTGGATGTCAGCTTCTACAAAAGGTCAATAAGTTTCTTTATATCAAGATGAGAGAAAAGCTGTGAGTACATATTCAGGGGGATTTATTTCCTCCACATTTAGTAAATCAAAGATCAAACATACTGCAGGAAGTAAGAAATTTGTTTCGTAGTAAGACAGTCACCTTGAAAAAGAAGTTGTATTACGTCTAAGAAGTCCATCATGAAATTTGAAACCAAAGTACAAAATCTCTGCTCCAAACAGATCAGAGAAGCTTCCTCTTGGCAGCTGATGTAGCCTTGAAGAGAGCTGACAGGAGGCAGGAAGAAGACGGATCTCTCTGCAGAGTGATTTAATCAGCTCAGGTGTCGAGCCAAAGCAAACAGTTAAAGCTTTGACAGACTTATCTCCTTCAGGTCCAGGCTGACTTCTAAAGCCAAGAAATGACTTTGTGAAGGGGGAGGGGAGGAGGAGACAGAAGAGCACCCTTATCATTTTTGTGCCCCAATAGTGACCCCACCTTTATCCTTATCTCTCCAAGAACCTGGGCCCACTGCTCTCATACAAAAGCTGCACCTGTGGAAGGGAAGCCTTCCTGTTTGCCTTGGACAACAGGGTGCTTCCTTTACTCCTTACACACACACACTCACACACTCTCTCTCTCTCTCTCTCTCTCTCTCTCTCTCTCTCTCTCTCTCTCTCTCTCTCTCTCTCTCTCTCTCTCTCTCTCTCTCTCTCTCTCTCTCTCTCTCACACACACACTCTCACACACACACTCACACACACACACACACACACACACACACACTCTTCCCCTCAGATGTTGAGTTTGTATCAGTCTGTGTTAGAACCACAGTCTGCTGCACAGTCAGCAATATTGATGCCTATCTGTCTCCTCCCCACCTCCCCCCTTCTGTAGGTTGCTGCACTTAAAAGCCCTGATTCACCCAAATCCTCCCCCACTGTAGCCTCAACACTGAAACAATCCTGCATGATCTGAACACAAGCAAAGATAATATTTGAGGTATATTTTCAAAACAACCCTGTGCACCGAGGGACTATTTATAAAAGGCAACTAGTTCAGGAAGAGAGGAAGAAGAAAATATCCTAATGTTTCATTCCTACTATCTTCTGACAGTTGGCTTGTTTTGACCGGCTAGTAAGAGTTGTTTGTAGTCAAAGTACACTAAAAGTGCATATACATGTTAAAGTGAGCATCCAGTTGCTTTGACTGCTTTAACTGTAAAGAGGCTACTCAACCCTCTTGTCATCTTCACTAACTTTGCAGAATCAGGAACTTAATAGATATTATCTGTCAACATGCTTAACACATAATTGGTTTATACACTACACTTTAAAGAGACACTTTTTCCTTTTATGGCATTGTTGCATTTTGTTTTCATGCTGATCTTCACTCTATGCGATTGCTCCCAAAATGGTAAAGCAAAGACACAGAGTTTTACTTTTAGAATCAAGCTTACACTTCAGTAGCTCTGTTACATTTTGTGCACACAGTATGACAACTTTCTGTCTTCCTGCACTGACCTCCAGCCTTTCTGTAGCTCTAATTTCTGAGGATTTATCCTGCATACACCAACATGCCAACATGCTTCTCATCTTCCAGTTTGTTACCAGATGTAGGAAAAGATTAGTAAAGATCTGTGTGCCCTTTCTGCATACAAGTCATGACAGGATATCCTAAACTTATACCCAAGGCCTTGAAACACACTGTTGAAAAATGCGAGGGCACATTCAGTGGAAGCTGGACTGGCACTGATCTAAACTAGAACAGGCGTCTGTGTTTTCCTGCATGCTGAGGGTGAATTCATATACAGAGAAAAGAACAGTTGAGATGTCTTGTCAACCGGACATGGTGTAATGAAACAGGACATTGTCACAAAGCAGTTGAGTACGTTATGGCTACATAAATACTTTGTGGGGGACGGGTGTAAAAAAAAGCATTTTTAAAAAAAATAACCACTTAATTATAAAACCTGTAATTTGAAAAAAAAATTATCAAGACTTTCTATTTCTGGATCATGTAAGAAACTTTAACAGTAACACAAGAATCTAATGGTGTAGTACAAAATCTGATGTCAAAATCTGGATTTACTAGAAGCACAATGCAACCTTTGATATCCTGGAATTACACAATATTTTCACGTTTTTTCATTTGACACTTCTTGTTCTGTTAGTGGATTATCCAGTGTGCTTTACCAGCTTTAGTCTAATGCTCAGTCCTCGTAAACATAATTTCTGCATCCATGTTGTGTAACAGCCATTTAAAGGTATTATTCGTAAATACAAAGTAATAACTGTAGCTTGATATTTGCTACAAGACTATTTGCAAAAAAAAGAGAAAAAACCCCCAAAAAACTGGCCATTTTGTAAGGGAAGATAAAATGCAATATCTGTTAATAATTAAAGCTACATGTTTAATCAAACAATTCAATGTTGAATCTGAGAATTTTTTATACTTATATTTTATATACACATTTTGAAAACCCCTGGACTGTCACATCACAAAACTAAGAAACTGGAAACTGTGCAGACAGACTGGTGTAGGTTTACTGGTTTTAAAATGCTCAGAAGTTAAAGGCATGTCTCAGTTTTGTTTCATAAGCTGCCAAAATGTCTTAAATTGATGAAAGGTCTGTACTTCTCTGTGGTCTTCACTACGGAGTTACACTGCTGCTGTAATGAAAAATGTGGTTTGGCATTGTTTTGTTGAAATGAATATGACTCTACCCGGCATCCTAACTTTTGTGGTAACTTAATTATACACAGACATGATACTGATAGCAACCCTCCTATCTTGCAGGAGTATGCATAATATACTGCTAAAAATGTCTAATTTCTGAAGTTGTTTTTCTAAAATCTGTGTAATAGAAGAAGTCAGAAAACAGGAACAGGATTTATATTTATTAACCTGTTCCACACAAGACATTTGTTACACCTACTTTACTATAAGTTCAAGCATATAATAAATCTTCATTCACCCTTAATATTACAAATAAGAATAATTAAACAATTAAGATCTGACCTCAGTTTTTTTGCAAGTTATGTGTACTTATTTAAGCAGAAACACATTTGACATTAATCCTACCAACACGACTTCCGATGAGGAAGCAGAGCTGGGGGACTCGGGTTGACTCTCATATCTATGGGGCCGAGGCCCCTGGGGTGGTTAAAAAGCTCCTTTGTGGTAAGGCCCCGGGGGTGAATGAGATCTGCCTGGAGTTCATTAAGTCTCTGGATGCTGTGGGATTGTCTTGGTTGACACGTTTCTGCAGCATTGCAGGGACATTGGGGACAGTGCCTCTGGACTGGCAGACTGGGGTGGCGGTCCCCCTTTTCAAGAACGGGGACCACATCATCGTCAAAAAGGTGTGAACGGAGGGTGTGTTCCAACTACAGGGGGATCACACTCCTCAGCCTCCCTGGAAAGGTCTGTTCAGAAGTCCTAGAGAGGAGGGTCCGTTGGTAGTCGAATCTCGGATTGAGGAGGAGCAGTGCGGTTTTCGTCCTGGTCACGGAACAGTGGACCAACTCTATACCCTCTTTGGGGTCCTGGAGGGGGCATGGGAGTTTGCCCAACCAGTCTACATGTGCTTTGTGGACCTGGAGAAGATGTTCAACCGTGTCCCCTGGGGACTCCTGTGGGGGGTACTCCGGGAGTATGGGGTATCGGACGCCCTTGTACAGGCTGTCCGGTCCCTGTACGACAGGTGTCAGAGCTTGGTTCGCATTGCCGGTAGTAAGTTGGATTAGTTTCCAGTGAAGGTTGGACTCCACCAAAGCTGCCCTTTATCACCGATTCTGTTCATACCTTATATCTGTATTTTCGGACAGCGTCTTTCTGGCGCTTTTTTTTGCCCTCGACCCCCTATTATCCTGATGTATCTCTGTTCTTATCTATTGTAAGGCAGCACCGGTAAACTGGCTGCACGGCCAAAGCTTAAGGTTGGTTCTGTATTACTCTTTTGTCATGAATGTTACATTTCTGTATGTCTGACTTTGGACGAGCTGGCTTGAACTTTGAATTTCCCCTCGGGGATGAATAAAGTATCTTTGATTTGATATGGACAGAATTTCTAGGTGCAACCGATGAGTTGAGGGGATCCAGCTTGGTGGCCTCAGGATTGGGTCCCTGCTTTTTGCAGATGACGTGGTCCTGTTGACTGGCAATGATCTCCAGCTCTCGCTTGAGCGATTTTCAGCAGAGTGTGAAGCGGCTGGGATGCGAATCAGCACCTCCAAATCTGAGACCATGGTCCTCAGCTGGAATAGGGTGGATTGCTTTCTCCGGGTCGGGAGAGAGGTCCTGCCTCAAGTGGAGGAGTTAAAATATCTCGGGTTGACAGTGAAATCGACAGACGGATCGGTGTGTCGTCTGCAGTAATGCAGACTCTGCGCCGGGCTGTCGTGGTGAGGAAGGAGCTGAGCCAGAAGGCAAAGCTCTTGATTTACCAGTCGATCTACATTCCTACCCTCACCTATGGTCATGAGCTGTGGGTCGTGACCGAAAGAACAAGATCTCGTATACAGGCGGGTGAAATGAGTTTCCTCCACAGGGTGGCCGGGCTCTCCCTTAGAGATAGGGTGAGAAGCTCGGTAATCTGAGAGGGGCTCAGGGTAGAGCCGCTGCTCCTCCGCATCGAGAGGAACCAGTTGAGGTGGCTAGGGCATCTGGTCAGGATGCCTCCTGGACGCCTATCTGTTGAGGTGTTCCGGAAGATGGATGGATGGATGGACATTTTTTCATTTAAAAAAATATGAAAATTCATATGCAATCATACACATCAAACTGCATTGATGCAATTTGCTGTAAGCAGGTGATGTGACAAGATGATGCGTTTAAGAAACACACAATCAAGAACAAATAACTTTACAAAGAGGAAGAAAACCCAAATATATATTATTCAGGAGATACCATTTTAGGCTTTTTTAGGCTGATTTGGAATAATAAACTGGATTTTTTTTTTTACCTTCTTCTTGCTGCAGTAAATTTGCCATTTCTTCTCTGCAGGCAGGGCAAACATTGCTTCTCTGTGTTTCTCTGTAAGGTCAAGTTCATCCTGACAAATTGGAAAAAACAACAACAAACTGTTAAGAAAAATGTTGGTTACGAATTTCAAAGATGAAAAAAGAGGAAAATGCCTATTAATGATAACAGCACAATACTCAATAACTGCCTGAAGATGGCAACAGCGCTTGACTGTGCATCATTCATTTCTTTTTAGCATCATTCTTAAAATACAACTGACAGAATAAAAACAGGCTGCTACTAATTTAGAAAGATGCACATAAATCAGTTTCTTTTAATCCCCAAACCAAAAGCAAGTGCCAACAGAGGTTTTGAAAGAGTTCTGTTTTTAGTTCGAGATAAGTTTTTCGCTGGTAAAAACTGTCTAGTGTCATCATAAATCCAGAATGGTTCTGAATTAAATCAGATGTCTTTCATGCTGTAGACGTGTGAGTAATGGGAAAAAGTTCAGGCGTGGTCCGTGTGCTCAACATGTGGTAACAAACATCTGGAAACAACATGTGTCACAATGAATAACTGACAGAGGCACACAAAGGGTGCAGCCGGTAAGTGTTGGGCTAAATACCAGAGCAAATTTAAAAACTGAGACATATCAACATGATCTACAACGTATTCGAGTACTTTGGTCTGGGCTGCATCTAAATTAGTTTCATGTGAAGTAGGTGATTAAAGTCATGAGAGGCTCTTAAAGCAATTTAGGGAAAAAAACACTCAGTATACTAGGAAGAATAAAGTGCTAATTTAAACACAGGTTCCTTTTTGTTGTTATTTAGGCGACTAATGGAGATTAAGTTTGATGTGGCTTATCCAACAGCTAAAATGCTGATTATATGTTGAGCTGACTGAACTTGCTTTTTAGAGTATAATTTGCTAAAGCCATCTCAAGATATTATACACTGATCAAATAATTAAAGGACTTTGAATACTTAGAAAATACTTTGAATTAGGTGAAAAGTCTCAGTACTAAGCAGTAAATAGTGTGAGAGCAGCTGAATCAATATATTATCATGTGCAGATGTGTTATTATATATATATATATATATATATATATATATATATATATATATATATATATATATATATATATCTTTGCTGTTTTAGTCTTTGATTGTGAATCAGAGTAAGGTTGAGTTCAACCCAGCGTAGTTTATTTCACTAAATTAGACTTATTTGTTTGTTTTGTTAACAAAAAACCCATTTCAATTATGCACGCACATGGTGGGACCCGAGTAGAAAGAGAAGCACGTGGTTGTTTTCTTGTAGTAAACAGAGCAACAGAAAAGCCTCCTTGTCATCACATTCAACTAACTCAATTATGTCTTCATAAAGAGTGGTAGACAAAAACAAGCAATTAGCAGATGGAGGAGGCTGAGACATAAAGAGCTCCTGAATGAGGCCCATTGATGTGCAAAAATGTCATGCTTAGATTACTGTGGCAACCACGAGGGAGTGAATGGGGCCAGTAGAGAGAGGAGGGCATGACAAATTAGAAGTGACAATAAGACAGAAAGAAAAGCAGCCTGGCCCTGTTACCCGTGAGATAATGTAAAAGTAAAGTAGGAGGTGATTACAGTTCATCTGTTAATGCTTTAAAATGTAACTGACAGGGTAATAAAATGAATCAATAATAAAAGATATCTTGTATTTATCAATGTAAACATTCTTGTCAATCCATCATAAATATTTTGCTGTATGTATCTATGCATATATTTATTTTGTAAATATTTTATGTTCCTCTGCTTTTTTTGCCAGATAGATTTTTAGGTGTTAGTGTTGTTACATGAAACTGTCTCTAAGTTGTTATATAATATGACCCACAGGAGAAAATGGATTTTAAAAAAAAACCAAAAAAAACACACAACCAGCTCAACTGTGTGGTAAGTTATGTGCCTTAACAGCATTTGGACAATCATGGACATCTATAGCACTGGTGACTTTGCTTTAGGCATTTTGCTTCCCAGGCAACTGCTTGGTCTTTCTAGGGGGTTTGTGAAACCCATAAGAGAAATAAAGAAACAAGTGTATCATTAGATAAGTCCTTAATTACTGAAACATGAACTGAATACTGTATTGAATGCTATATTTATCAAGAAAACAACAACAAAAAAAGAAGGAGCAACGTACCACTAACTCAGAGAACATGCTATCCAGCTCATCATATCCCGGCATCGGCAGTGCTGGTTCCATGGTCTGGAGGGCAAAGTCCTCCCGTAGCTTGTAGGTGATCTCTGGATGATCGTTGCTGCTGTAACAGCAGGAGAACAAGGGGAGACAACTGCTGCCTCCCCCACGCTTCCGAGGAGCCATGGCGGCTTGTTGTCTATCGCTGGTCAGGTAGGGAGGGTGGGAGGCTCCCTTGGTGCCTCTTTGCAGCCTCTTCCACCTCAGAGTTTGGCCTCCGTCAGAGAGTACTGTTGGCACAAAAAAGATACACATTGAGCTTTAATCAGTATCTCACAGGATTAAGTTAAGACCAGTTTGGTTTATCCTTTAAAAACTGACAAAAACTGACAGGAGACACAAGACCGGTCATAGATTATGTCTATAAATAATAATGGCAGGTTTATTTTCAGTCAGAGCAAGGTCATAAAATGTGTTGAACTTGTCAGACTTTGACATTTTAAAAGTTTTTGCTAAGCGTTGCACATAAAGGCGGCTTAAACTTAGCTGCATAATAATAGTGTGTAGTTGGTGTGAATTTCAGACTGTTGGTTTTGAAAAATGACAGAAATGGCCACAAAGCTGGCTAATCTGACATTAAAAAAATGTGACGCAAGGCGGTTTCCAAAGCTACCCAACTATTCAACAAGCAGTTCAGACAGTGAATACAGCCGGATTAAGACATGCCATTGAAATAGCAGAAAATACAAAGGCCAATACTTTCCTCAGCAGTCCAACAGGAATACTACAACAAGCACAAGTTGATGGGGAGTTTGAATTTCATAAATTTACAACTTGAGTTTCTTCTCATATTGGTTCATGATATAATTCTGTTTATATTTTCTTCTCCACATGCACTCCATTACAAGCATCAAACTAACTGTTTATAGAGTATGACCCTGCCATGAAAAGATGATGCCTGTATCTGAAACTGTAATTTCACTGGATTAGTGTACTTGGGTAGTCTCACCTCCCTCTTTTCTGTTTAGCATCAGCTTTCCATTCAAGATCTAATAATGATGATTAGATGGGTGTGTTTCCAAACTGTGCTGAGAAGATTGTGAGACCTTTTTTGTCTTCGAGCAGGGATTCCAAAGTCAGTCCTTGAGGGCTGATGTCCTGCAGGTTTTCCATGTGTTCCTGTTCTAACACACCTGACTCAGATGAATAAATCATTGTGCAGAACCTCATTGGCTGTTGGATCCAATTGATGTGGTATGTCGGAAAAGGGATACATCGAAAACCTGCAGGACATCAGCCCTCGAGGACCGACTTTGGACACCCCAGTCTTGGAGAGACTGGTCAGCGTGGTTACAGATTTTTTTATTTATTTATTTATTTTTTAAAAGTTTTTTGTAAACCCTGACATGGTGTACAGTGCCTGTAAATCTGCATATTATTCAAATGACATGATATTTATAACAATTAAAAATCAAATCAAACTCATGCACTTTTTTCTTTTCTATTATCCATCCTTATTATACATTTGGTTTAGCCTTTGTAATGTAAAAGAAAATGTGTGCAATGCTGGTGGATGAAGGCGCCATCTGCCCTGCCTGTATGTGATAGATAAAAATACATACTTCAGCTGTCATGAGGGTTGAGCACATTCCACAAAGTTTCACCAGATGAAGAACCAAGCCTGATGCTGTCTAGTGCTGAATGTTTATGTACTGTAAATGTTGATATGTTATTAGCTCTTAAATACTAGATGTACTAACACATTGCTACAAAGATGAATGGACCAAGGATGATAAACCTCGTGACTTTCCAGTTCTCCCAACTTTTCCTCAAGTTTTATAATAATTAAGTTTACGTTTGTGGCTTTGAATTATTTGTACTGATATCTAACAAGTGGCATGAAATTTTGGTTCAGGCATTAGTTTTCTTGTCATAATTCATGACTCCATATATATTTTTGAAGGAAACAGGGAGTCTGATTCTCTGGTGTAAGACAAACAAGATAACATTCCTTTTGGGCTGCACCTGTCTTTTTTTATCATCCATCTCTGACCTGAGATCAGATGAAAAAGTCATGTTTTCTTCTTATTGTTTTGAAAGATTAAGACCTAAGACTGACGCCTGCTCAAATCCTTGTTAAAGGCAAAACTGGTATAAAACAAAGGTAATTATTAGATCAAACAGACCACATATTTTGTGACAGAAACTAGTAAATCTTTGATTAACAAACACATTAATGTTAAAACGCCTTCACAAAAACATTGCTACGGTGTTGTGTCCAGATATCTGGAAGGATGCTGTTGTGTCGGCACATCATCACCACAGCTATGCTGTCTCCGTCCTTGTTTTCATAAGCAGTATAAAGCTAAGTATCAAACACACAGAGACTGCACTGACCTGTAAAATTTCTGGAAGTCTTTTCTTGTTGACTGGCAGCCCAGTGGGCATGACATTCACTTGCCTTTTGACTGTGATTTCCATAAGTCAATGTCCACACCCAGACAGAATGCATCATGTGCAGTGAGATGCATTTCTAAAGTTAGTCTGGTCAGGTCATGTCCTTAACTGTAATCAGAAATTGTGGGACACTATTCTCAGTGAGCTGAGGTAACAGCTATTTTTTCCAAAGTAGAAAATGAGGACATTTCCTGTGGCAACCTCATCTTAATAGTCAAATATAAAAAGTGAGTTGTGTGGCCTACCCCAATAAAGAGATGTCTGGTTTTGACTCCAGCAGTAGTATTTTTTTAGATCAACTGCAAAAGATTTAAATGTGCCTGCTGTAATAATAAACATTCTCATACTTCGTCTTAAAATTGTTTAAAAGCTCAAATTATGTTCATCTGCAGGTTCAGTTTTATTCTTCAGTGCGCAAGACTACTTAAGAAGTTCCAAAAACACATTTTCTCTGATAGCTGCTCCATCATCATCATCATCATTGTTCTCATCCTCTTAAACCCACTGAACCAGTTGTTCATCTGTACATATTTGAACTTGAAAGACAAACACATGCAGAAGTTAATGAATACCATGATCCACAATTTTTTTTCACACATTGCCATTAATGTTTTTGAGAACTTTTTGCTGTGATTATTTATGAAAGCATAGAAACCCACACTGCAATGACAACTTTTCATAATTTGATTGCCCTTCAGTATTTTAACTCTGCCCTTTGGTTTGGAAATATAATAAAACACAGTATATGTGGTAAAAAGTTTCTGAAAACTGCCCCAAAGACTCTCTTTCCACATTCTTAATTTCATATAAAAATGTGGAAAATTCACATTACCAAAATGACATGACATTTAAAAGAAAAAAGAAAACTCAAGTTTTCTGATTATTTTACATGTAAAAAAAAATATGTGAACCTAGAGCACACCATTTCTGTGGCAGCTGGGAAAAATCTTGGAATTTACTGCTGCTTAACATGTTTCAGTTACCATTTCATATTCATTGTACTATCTGACAGATGAAACAGATATAAGCATGCAAATAAATATGAATTTCCTCAGCCTTAATTAAATGTAAATAGTGTACATGAGAGCAGAGAAATTGGGAGACGGGCAAACAGATGGAAACATCTGTCACCTTAAATACAACTGTGATAGAATAAGAAATATTGAGATTTTCTTGTTGTTATGGTAATGGCTAAGTGGATAAAACTAATTCACCATGTTGTGAGATCCCCAGACTCTAGTGTTTGCTCTTGAAGCCTGTAACAGAAAATTCTGTTTGCTTTTCTCATGGCAAAGACATTTGAGTTAGGAATGGCAGACTGCAGCAGCTGCTCTTGCTGCGTAGCTTTGTTTAAGGCCATGCCAAGCCATTATACAGGCTTCATGAAATTTGTTACATGATGATGTCAACAAGTCATTGGTGTAAATGCTGAACAGCTGAGTTTCAAACAGTTCAAGAGGAGCGAAGGAAAAACTCATTTCAATGTGGACTTTGGGCAACTTTGCAAAACATTAACATGACAAAAAGATTGCAAAATTCAAAGTAGCAAGTGAATGAGGAAAAGCAATGACTCTTAGAAAACTGACACTAAAAAAAACAAAACATTATGACCCATCACAATAAAATCTAATCAAAATATAAGAATGAAAACCTGCATGAAAACTATTTTTTTATATTGACAAAAGCGGACTATATAATAACTTGCAATGACTGTTTTGATCCAAAACACTAGACATCAGTCGAGAGTGCAGGCTAATAATAACTGTCATCTAATGGTAACCAAATTGGTATAATGGTCTAATGGTATAAATATTATTACCTTGGCAAACTCTCAAAGAAAATTAAACCTAGTAAAGCTTGTTCCACAGACAAAATAATCTGTCTTCTAAATAAAGAGAGGAAGCATATTAATATATACAGACGGCAGTGAATGAAAGACATGGTGCCTCGGGCCAAATGGCCACATGTGGGATAAAGTACACAGCAGTTCCCTCTTACTTACACACCGAATAGTGTATTTATTTTGACACATCCTGGATGTTTCCAAATTGACTACTGGAGGCCTCAACAGCAGCTGCTTGGCTTCATGCTCACCTTCTACTCTGACATGAAAGAAAGAAGCAATTCAAAGGTCTCATTGACCATATTAGTCCACAAAGCTGTCCATCTTTTCCATTAGCTAAAGCCTGCTGTAAACTTTGTATAAACTTGTGAGCCAAAAAGAGACAAGGCTGGTCTCCATGCAGCTGCAGGAAGCTGTGGATTTACCGTGACTCGACCATGTGGAGAGGGGAGAGGGAAGGTTTGAACAGAAGAGGTAGACTGTGTCACTTTGAAGACTTTGTTTTTGTGCTGTAACTATTTAACCTGTGGGACCTGAGCGCTCTGACATGAGCGCCCGGAGGTTGTCTGTCAATTGGTCAACGTTCCCGACAAAACAGAGGCTTGTTGCAACAAGAGGACATTCCTTTCATATCCAGGTGAGACTTGTGACCCTGAACAGCACCCATGCAACAACACCCTCACCTGCTGTAGCTGAGAGAACACATCTTGCAAGTGCAGCTTAGCTATTAAAACTGATCACAGCTGGTCAAGACGTTACTGGGATTAATGGTGCTTTACAGAGATGATCCTCCTACTGGGCATGTTACAAATGAAAGCAGTCTGAGTTTATGATAAAACTATGCAACAGCTGTGCTTTCCATATAATCAAAAGGAATGCTGTTTATAATAAGGATGTGTACGACTAATCGATTATTAAAAATGGTGCATGGCAGGTCTTAGAGTGGGAGGAATACAGAGCAGAGAAAGTTGTGATTAAGTGCCTGTTTATGATGAACGTGAATTTTTTTCTACACGTTGTACCAATAAACACAACTCAGCTCTTTTAGTTACAGCAGTGTGTTTTACTACTGCTGAGGAAGGTGAAGGGAGCAAACTCTGAAGCTCCAGAAGCTGCAGCTTCAGCTCTGGTGTAATCACCTAGTTTTTTTAAGCCTCCCGACCTCTGTTTGGAGGGGAAAGCGTTTCAAAAACACATCTTAGGGAATGTTTTACAATTTCTTTTTGAAGAGAAGTGTAAGTATTTTTAAATTCAGATTGGTTTGACTAGATGACTTAAAAAATTTCCTAAAATGGCAATTCCTAGTTTACACCACCATAAATCCTCCTCTTGGACTGAACTACAGAGGAAACAATATTCATTTTGTAAGTTGCTGATTATAGTAAGAGACAGATTCTTTTGTGCTCATACATATTATTCACACACGTTCAATAATCAGACCCCGCCTGCCGATATAAAACACTTCTTTCTTTGTTTGTGGGAGATTTCTGTCTTTGGATGGTCTTTTTGTTTTCTTGACCATGTGGTTTGGTGGGTGACCAGAGTCCAGAAACAAAAAAAGAATCTCAGTGTTTGTAAAAGTGTGTGAGTCTGTGCATGGTGCCTAACCAACAACTCTACATTTAAACCTGCAGAGCTGTCAGACAGGAGGATAGGCAACAGTAGAGAACTGTGTTATGGTGTACTGTGTACATGGCTCAGAGAAGAGTCATGTACAAATACAACCAGGTATTTCGTTAGCTTTCCTTTCTTCTGATCTTATTCCAATCATTGATACATCACTAGACTGTAAAAGTGAAAAAGCATCGCTTTCCTCAAGGACACAGGCAGCGCAAGTAAATTTAGTATGATTTTCTTTATAATGTACATTTTCCTAAAGAGTCTGAAGTAATGCTGTGTTAAAAACATCTTCATAAATATGAAGAAATGTCTCTTAAAAATAATAAGAAAAAAACAGATCATAGGTTACACTGAAATAGTTAGATTTATCTGCTTAATTAATAAATACTAAACAGGTCATTTTTAAGATGATTATAGTTAGCCAGCATGTGCTTGACTTAGAGCAGACATGCAACCTTGGAAAGAGAACACAGTGGACAGCTGTATATTGAAAACAGATGTGCAAAATACCTTCTTCTGAACTATCTGGCATTTCTCAGCAGCTTTTTTATACTCAGATATAGTTTTAATTTTTTTTCATCTAAAACAACTAAAGCCAGAATATTAGTTTACATCATTTTTTGTTGGAACAAAATACTGATTAATACCTCTCTGATGTTTCAGATGGAGCAAAGCAGAGGAATCAAAGATGACAAAAAAGAACAAGAATGGGGGAATTATTACAGCAAACATGAGCAAACACTGTAAAATTACAGTAAATTTGATAAAGATGGAACACAACTATATAGTTTGTAGAGTTTAGCTGTAGTTGTGTTACAGGCACAACAAAATAGTATTTGCTGCAAAGAATTTAATCTTCTTTTCTGATTTAGGATTTGGCATGAATCAGTCGTCCAATTTGATTATCATGTCACCAGAGCAGTGTAAATGCTAAGCAACCCACAGTGTAGGAACCTGCTGTAGTCACTATAAACTGTTACAATGAATTGAAAAATGTAATATGTGAAACATAAACATGCTCATATGTTAGCTTATGTATTTCCAAGGTTTGCTTTCTCAAATAAGTATATATTATATATGAAAATATAAAATTAATGTAATGAATAACTGAGCAAATAAACAGATCTCGAGACAACCCATAGTAATCCCCAAATGTGTGTCAATTATTTGGGCGCTAGTTTCTGTGGTTTAGCACAGAATTCCCCAGCAGGATACCTACATAGATAACTATCACTGCCAATTACTTAATGGCATACAGAGAGTACACAATGAGTAAACACATGCAGTCTTGGAAAGACACCAAAAAATAAGTGGGCCATGACAGCAATGTTGACTGGCAGGTAAAAGGGAGATTAAAATCACTTCTCATTGGTAGCCAGTTGAGAGTCATAACAAGTGTCCATATTGTGAGCACAGCACTGTCACTGTAGTACAGCTGTTTACCTCCGATATGTTTATGCTCATGTGCATTTGAATTACATGACTGTGTGTCAGGACATGACACAGGCATTGCCTCTGGAGCATTAATGTCAAATGGCTGAGAGAGCAGTGTTGAAGTAGCTCTCAGATTACAGGATTAACATACAAAGATGCAGAAAGAGAGAGGAAAGGGGGGTAACAACACAGAGACAGGGGAAGTATTGCACATAGTGCCGGATCTATACAGGCAGGCTCAAGAGGGCGAGGCTCTCCCATTCACAATTCAGGCCCTCTTGTCCGGGGAGTAGCCTTTTTATTTTTATTTGTATACTTCTGTGTCTCTGTGTATATAATCACCAAATCTTGCCATAACTGAAAGGGGGCATTATGTTCTGTAAGTTATTATGATATTTGGTAAAAAGTAATTAGCAAACTTTATTGAAATAGTAATATACCGATACCTTTTGAAAATTATACTTATTTAAAAATAAGTTAAAAACAAAACAAAAAAAAAAAAACTCTCTCTTTCATAATCTAGCAAAATAGCAAATGTTGCCACAACCACAGGTTTGTGTCCCCTTTCCTCCTCTTCCTTTGGAAGAATCTTGTGCAGGTTGATTAAACTCAGCTCGACTCATCCTTGCTAAGTGTAGTAAGTCACAATTACATTTAAGGTTAAAGCAACCTCAAACTGTTATGCAAAGTTTCAGATCTGATTTTATAGTGTTGTGGTGTACATGTGCTTATTTGGGACAAAAAAGAAGAATAAAAATGAGTTTTATATTTATATTCAATATCAATCGTGACAAATGAAAAAATAAATCTGACAGTGTATGTTATCACCAGTCAAATATGACTACTCTGTTGTTAACATACAGTTAGTGGCTAAAAATAACAAATTTTATTAGCCATGTTACATAAAGGTAATCTAATATTTGTCCACATCTTTCCTTATTATACAAACCCGTGATCTTCACACATTTCTTCTGAAGTAAGCCTATCATGGGGATAGGCTGACTGGATCTACAGCCTCAACAGTTAGGTAATCTGGTAAAAAGTTATCATCAAAAAGGAAGAGATAAAAGATAAAGACTGGTTGGCAAATGGTGAAAAGCCAGACGTTTAACTTGCCCTGTTGACGTTATGTTTGGTCTAGCCGGCAACACAATTCCACAAAGGTGTTGCCACTGGGTCATACAGACCTAGTACTAATAGGCAGATGTTCCTCAGTGTTGTTTACGTTTTTGTTTTTTGTTTTATTTGCCTTGGAAAGTTCGTTCACCAGCAAGTCAAGTTTGAAGAGTCACTTAATTGCTAGGCTCATCTTGTGTATGAATTATAAATTAAACTTTTATAATAAGATGAATACAGGAGAGGACAAAAACGTCACATTTGACACAGATATATTTTAACAAAGCAGCTCGTCTCCTAAATTAATTTCTTTTATCATTTTCAGTATCCTAATTGCGTTCAGTCTCAGAATAACAAATATTTTCTTTTCTGAATGCTGAACTGTTCCTGATGGCATTTTTCTGTAATTCCTTGTGAAAGAAAAACTGTACAAAGCATGGAGCTGTAAATTTGGGACTAGGGAGTGTGTGTCTGAAATGTAGGGAGGACAGAGATTAAAAAGTGTGTTAAAAGGCTGTTGCTCTTTTCACTGGCAAGGTTGTCAAACTCGTTCTACAGAAAGGCTCTGCAACCCCCCCACTCATGTTAGCATTCTTCCACAGGTCAGGCCTTTAAGTGGAGGTTAAAATTGGGGAAAAGAATGAAAAACTTGAACCAGTGTTTCAGTTTAATTATCAAAGTGCTACCTTCTGGCACTATTCCAGAAATCAGGGAGAAAAAATGTTTTCTTCTCCCAGAAAGACAAGGTCTGTTTCATACATTTCAGTATATTAAATATCTTGCCTTTTCCCCAGACCAACTAAACTTACATTTATTTGAAAGGATATTCAAAGTTGGGCAAATAAATTACAGAACTGTTTTCTTAGGTGTATAAAGTTATCCTTTCTGCCTTCAATGGTAAGAACATGTTCATTGTAGTTAAAGACTTCAATATTAAAGCAATTTAAGAGATTATGAAAAAAACATGTTACTGAAAAAGCACACGATGAAAGGGCATTTGAGCAACTTTGCCTCAGTTGTCAGCATGTAATTGACAATAAACCATTTGAGTCATATGTCATTAGATACCATTAGAAAAGTAAACAATTCAATACCATCTTATACCAACAATATCAACCATAACAAAAAAATAAGGAACAAGCAGAGGATTACTATTTACACAGCTCAAGAAATATTAAAATGCCTGGACTTATATGATGAATACATTGTCGAGTACATCTATGGTCACACTACAGCATGCAGTATTATAGAAAACGTAATTATGTGAACAGCTGCTTGCAGTTCAGCAATACTTACATATTTTATTCTCATCATTTCAATATGCAACCTGACAGTCAATAAAGTGGCATGAAGAGCATTGAAATTATTGAGGATACCCTGAGCTGTAGCGTGGCCTTTAAAAATCCCTGTCTCTTCCTCAGTTGCTATGGTAACCAGAGTGGAGGGTGACTGGTGGAAGCTGGGTGGGTGATTTAATGTAAGCCCCTTACAGTGCACATTACCCTCCTTTTTAATCTCTTATGGATGCTTTAAGGAAGAAAATAGGATTGCCTCTCTAATTCAGCTGACAAAAACAAATAACAAAACCATTAAGGATTACAGGGTAAAAATCTAGTCTCTCATCACAAAATCTGGCAGATTTACAAAGAATAGCTGTAGATGCTTTGTAACACACGCAATGTGGGGGATACACAGCCTCCTGAGAATGCCTAGGGAAGTGAGAGTGGAACCTGAGAAGGATGGGCAGCAGCAGCAAATGAGTGAGGAGAATGAGCAGACCCTTCTCTGCGCAAGGTGACTTTCCATTTCATTGACCTGATTATTTGCACTCCGCCCACATCATGGAAAAAGTATGCCACCCTCACTCTCACACACTCACTTGACACTGATAATGGGCAGCGTTCGTCAAACCAGGGAGAGAAGCTTGTGGGAGGTAGCAGCCTGCAGCCTGCGTATTTGAGAACACATATTTCTACCACCACCTCACCCGATCACCGGAGCAGCCTTGTCATTACGGGGCATTCCCCACATACAGAGGACAACTCTCCCACCATGAAATCAGCCCCAGGGCCCAGCTGAAGATCCATGTCATCCTTCCCCTCCCCCTGGTTACTACAGCAACACAGTTTTCTGCACCAACACCTCCTAATTAGAAGACATGACACAATCACCTACGTATTAGGGAGAGGAATCCAGTTCATGTCCTGTGGAGTGATAAAGCAAACCAGCAGCCACAACTCCCTTCATCCACTCTCAGACTGATAGCCTCTCACTATTTACTGGTCACATGCAGTCCACACACATACATTCCAGTCAGCAGATAGTCGGCTTCGTCTCCCGCAGTCCTTTTCCGTGCATTTATTTGATTATAGGGTAGAATAGACAGATTCACTGAGCTCGTCTTACCCTGTCCTGGAGTGAGCTTGCCTCTGTTGTGCTCTGGACATTCCCTTTATATCCTGGAGTCACTGCAGTATCCAGCTTTCTGCACTGTCGACAAAAAAACTATGTCCATACACAGCACGCAGCAGAGCATTTCCTGTGCAAGGTGTGTAATCCACACAGGTTCAAATTAATCTGTTGGAGTGACTATTAAGCACCTTTTCAAAGCCTGTCACACTTAGCCGAGAAAAAAAAAACCCAGTTTGATGGATCACGTTTTTCTCTGTTGACTAGGGGGCAAACAAGAGATAAAACCGCCATACAGACTGATCAACTGTTTGAGATCTTGCAATGAGCCAGCTGGCCAGCCAGTCTTCGGCAGATCGTCTCCCTCCCTAGCCTCTTTCTCCCTGCCTTTCTCTGCAGAATTCTGTGGGGGCAAAGGGGACAGGCACAGATGTTACTGGCTCCAGGCCACACCCCTTTTCAACACTCCCAGTCCTAATAGGATGCAACCGAGCAGCAACCACCGCCCAACTCAGTCCCTCCCCCTCCTCGATGGGATTTGGGCAGCTTGTTTAGGGTTTGTTTGAGCAGTTTTTGTTTGGAAAGCTGCAGGGAGAAAACAAAGCTAAGGTGTGAAATGTGTGGGGTATATGAGGGGATGGGTAGGGTAGGGATGAAATGTGTGGCAAAGCTAAAGTGGGTGTGAAATAATCACAAAGGCATAAACTTAAGAACGAAAACTAAGAAAAAACCCCAAAACTGAGCTGTTCTGTACTGTTTTGTTGCGCACAATAACACACCCTCAGTGCATGCAACCAATAAAACTGCCCAGAATTCACTTTTATAGACTAGCACACAATGAGGCAACAAGACCTTTACAAACAATTTTAATCATAACAATCTCTGGCACTCCCACATGATTTACAGCACATGCATCACTCGTGCATCAGATAATTGTTAACTAATACAATACAGCATCGAGAAACATTCCTAGAAAAGTAGCACTTTGACATCCTACTGTATGAATGACAAAATAAATTTGTCTTGGAAATATGATTTCCTTTGCAAGGTGCCAATTAAATTGTTACACTTGATCACATGATGCCAGATAAATCTAACTTTATAGCAAGATTTTGCTATAAAAAAATCACTAGGTTAATGAATAAAGAACTATTTCAATTCAGATGAAGTCCATATTTTCCATGTATCAAGACAGAGCAATAAGTCATGAAAGTTGTTGTTTTTTTTTGTTTTTTTTTAAGCAAACCTTGTTTTACAAGTACTTCTAAAAAATATTGTGAAACCAAAAAAACCGAGGTTTCCATTTTTTAATTTCTAGATAAAAATCATTTGTCAGATTATCCAGCATCATAGTTTTTTGAATGGGGTGTAAAACATTGGTTCATCTTCTTAGGAACAACAACAACAAAAAACTATCCAAACAAATGCAGCAGTGTCTGACGAGCACTGAAACTACATTAGAGGAGTCAGTTTACCTGATGTAATTACAGAAGCCACTTCATCTATACTAATGTCTTTTTAGCTCATTTTTGCTCACAGAGGGTGAGAAAATCAGACATGCTCTCATAGGAAAACAAAAGTTGTCTTCCTGAGTCAGGCCCTACAGGTTTAGTGCAGGTGTTGACAAAGAATGTCATCTATTAGTCAGTCACTTCTCTTTCTTCACTGGCGAGTCAAGCCTTTCTCTAAGATAGCAGGAGATCAACAAGATGTCACTGGGCTTTGACTGTATACTTCATTTAAAAAGTTCTGTCCAATGATCACATTCAGAAAACGATGCAGTGACACAGTACAGAATCACATCCCTTGCAACTGAAGCTGTAAATGAGACTGTGGATTTACGGTACTTAGGAGAAGTCCGGGCTCAGACACTGCCTAGCCAAAAGGAAGTCACAAATCAAAGCGAAAAGTAAAATTAAATCCTCTTCCTTACCAGCTGAGAGAAACCAGGAGAAGTATTAAAAATGTCACCATTGCCTCCACAGACTGCTACTTTGCACATGTCTTTACTGGTCAGAGAGGTTACTAGTGTCACTTTCCATGATTTTTGGGTTATAAAAAGTTGAAAGACTTACAACAGCTGCATTTCCTTGCCATTTGGAGATGCCAGCACATAATGTTGCCTGCACCTTTAAGATTTCTGAACCACTTCAAAGTCACATGCTGTGACTAGTGCATATCATACATCACGTTTCCACGTTTAGGTCTGTGCCATGTATGCGTAGAACTGGGCTTGTGTGAAAGGATTTATCTCAGTTGGGCCAGTATAACAGACATCAGTGGCGAGCCGCGCCGGTGCAGTCATGAATGGATAAGAGTGGAAGCTGTACAGTCCTGGATAGCTGCCTCTGAAAAGAATGTCATGCAGCTGGAATAACAGACAGGACCCGTTCTCATGGAGGGCTTCTGTTCTGGTGGGACATATCTCCTGTGTCAATACAAGCAGACTGATGTTTTGTTGACCTCACGCTCACCAGGTACAACAGAAAATGGATGGACACAGAGGGGTGGTGAAATTTTTCATGAGCACTAATATTGTCCTGCAGCTTTGTTCTAGTCTGTCCTTTGTCTCTAAAGTGTGATCAGTATTGACTTTTGATTAAAAATTCTCTTCAAAAAATTGTTACTGTGTTTTAAGTGTTTCTATGGTAAAAGTCATGTCTATCAATAAAAAAACAAAACAAAACCCCAACTTATTCCTAATTACAAAAAAAGAGGATAATTTAAAAGAGGAGACATTAGAAAACTGGCGCTAACTACAATGGGTTGTATCCTGGATGAAATATCGATCACCAGCACCCTGCCAACCAATATTTTTCCATTCAACAAACTTTTTTTCCAAATGAGTTGCACAATGTGTAGGATCATGTAACAGCAGCAACTAGCAGCCCTGAATGACATAATCCATGACAGCCTCTGCATTTCAGCATTAGCTTGAGGCTTTCTCTGACAGCAACTGAGAAGTCTGAGAAGATCGTTGCTAAACTTTCCAGTTAATGATTAATCATGAAAGGCCTGACAAACTACAGCTTTTATGATTTTGTATCAGATGTTGTCCAAGTAAAAAGAGCAGTGATACAAATAAGTCAATTGTAAGCTTAAGCTGAAAGGTGCAAAAGTTTGGTACCTGGTTTGCTATTCATCAACAGTGAGAATATGCAGCATGCAAGTGTAATTGGTCTCAGACTGCAGCCATTCCTGAAATTTCAGCTAGGACGATAAACTTGCCAGCTTACTTTTTCTGATTACGTAGAAAATTAAAGGGCTGTTGTGAAACAAAATTGACACAGCTTACAGTGTGGGGTCAATTCAGGGATACAAAGAGGAGATGATGTAGACAGGTCGTGTCAAGGACAATTTACCAAAAAAGACCTCAAGTTGGGTTCACACATCACTGCCACATTTAATCCACGCTCAACTGTGAATGACAGCCTGAAAACAGAACAAAATTAAAGAAATGTCACAAACTACTGCAAAGATATATGTAAAGGGGGACATCATAACAGAGCTCATTTCATATTGTGTAGGAGAACAGTGCTAAACCATGTCCGTAAGGTTTAGAAAGGGCGGGGTAATATCCATAAATTCCAACCATGCAGCCCTTCCCTTGCAGGAGACCCTGTCATTCACAAATTAAATGCCAGAATTAAAAGGGTCAAAGTGGTCTCTACCCACCCTTTAGAAAGCTTGTAATTACTCTGAATCAGGTTTAACCAAGAAGGCCCACACAACTTTCTGCATCCACAAATCTCTCGAATGCACTCAAGTAATTGCAAACATGAAAGGGCAGTTCAAGACAGTATAAAAAAAAGACGTTTAGATGTTACAGATGCACTACGTAACTTTCTGACCTTAAACTCTGCGTTCTCACATTAACATCTATTATGTGCAATATCAGGACTCAAGCTGCACTTTATATTTCAGGACACTGTGAGACATTGTAGCATTTATGTTTTACACACGTGTTAGCAAGAAGACATAAACACACAGGCTGCTTTGAAAGTGCACCGTGGCTGATTCAGCAAAGAAAATCAAGATATTAACAAAAGAAAAGAGAAAAGGAAAAAGAAGGACAGAACATGGTAATAAGATGAAAGTAAAGGTTGAGACTTTTACTGACTAGACAGAGATCACAGTGCAAGTAGGATGCAAGATGGGCGCCCAGTTAGCTTTTGATAAGGGGA
Organism: Telmatherina bonti; assembly: GCF_933228915.1. Classification (NCBI taxonomy): domain Eukaryota; kingdom Metazoa; phylum Chordata; class Actinopteri; order Atheriniformes; family Telmatherinidae; genus Telmatherina; species Telmatherina bonti. The sequence goes on along the minus strand of NC_136614.1, from coordinate 21,874,264 downwards.
AAGTCACTGAGAAAATGTGCAAAGGTTCTGTTGTGTATTGGAGCAGTATTCTGACATAAAACAAAAGGAACAAAATGTGTGTGGCATTAAAACCAGAATTGTTTGAGTGATTTGGTCCAACTCGGTTTGGATTTCTGTAAAACTTCACACTATGGAACTTAACTCAAGCAGACCGACTGAGCAGCATCACATATTTAAAAGGATTTTTTTTCTACGGGGCCACAAAGTTTTGCAAGTAGAAATGATATAGATTACATATCATGCAAGCAGATCTTTATTTAATGCGGGCAGGGTTTGGCATTTTCCTTTCCCTTTTCTTTCTTATTTTTGTTGACATGAAGTGTTTTAGGGATTACAATAATCTCATATTTATATTGATAGTGTGGGCATCCATTGTTGATTATGTTCTAATATTTTCTTTTAAGACTCAACAACACAGACACACTTTGTTAAACTTTTTTGTAGTTCCTTTAAATGCCTGAGCTTAGAAATAAAATTATGTTTTGATGATATGGATGGAAGTGATTGCGTCAAATCAACATGTGATTTAATCTCATATTGGTTACTGGCTGCTAATATCACTGAATTTGTGATATTGGCAAACAATAAGTTAACCACCAATGAATTGATATTGTTATTAATATGATAAAAGAGTGAGGTGAATTTTCAGTTGATAGATCATGACTACAGTAACCACATACTGGTTTTCTTGTACTTTACATTGCTCAACGAGCTTCTGTTTCCTATAAAACTTCATCGCACTTCTTACTTATTAACATTTGAATAGCAAAAATGCTTTTAAGTGGAGCAAAACGTATTATTTGAAGATTTAAAAAAAAAAAAAAAAAAAAGGTTATTTTTTCAATTATCAGTGATACCAAATCTTACTGAAATCATCTATTCCATGTGTATTGATCATGTCAAGAAGTTCTCAGCATTTTTTTTATAGTGAGAAAAAGTACTTTTTTGTAAAAATGATCTCTACATTTACAGAAAAACTTGGATTACTTAGGGCTGAAGAGTGAAGCTCTTTCTGGAGGAAATTTGAGACACCACTGCAAAGATCTCATGACATGAAACGAAGCGGCTACAGTGAACGTGCTTGTAACAGACTGACAAGACTGAGGGTTAAAAGGCTGTGGCTTAACTGGCTGATCCCTCCAGATGTAGGCCAACAGTGTGTGCTAAGAAATCATTGGTTAAGGTTTTTAATGGAGCGGGCAGCCTAGCATTCAGAATATTACAGCAGAGGTACCACACAAACACAGAAATCAAATACAGTAATGGTAATCCAACATAATCCAATCAGTATGCAGCCTGCTCTGAGGGCAAAGAGGCTTCAAAGTACTGCATGCACATTAGCTACAGTCACACATGGACGCTCTGTTAGAGAGTTCTCAGGCTAGATCCATGTGAAAAGGTGTGAGGTCCTGGTCTCATCTTCAACTTCCTCCATGGATGTGAGACTGGCTTATGGCCAGCTTAATGCAAAGATAATTGTCTGGTCCAAAGGGAAAGTCAAAAGCGGCAACAAGTCGGCATACCGCACACAGCCATATTGCATAGTGCAATGTCTGAGATGTAAGCTGTTTATCTGCTGTCATAATCTCGTTGGAGAAAAACAACATGAGGCCAGAAGCTGAAATAACATATCAAAGACAGAAAATCCACCAAAGACCTTGCACTAAGTTCTGCACATTCCAAAGAAAAGATTACGCTAAAGAAGAAACTATAGGAAAAAGATGTTTGGGGAGGTTAACAAGGACACCTGCTGTTTAACAGGATTGACCTGGCAGCTTCTGCCCTCAGGTGTCTCAGCAACCAGCTGTACAACACAAACAACTGAGACATAAACAACATTGTGGTCAGAGCAGAGCTACTCTTGAATAATGGAAATGCTATGATTGTTTAATAATAGCCAAACTAATTACTTCAGTATTGTTTGCTTAAAAAAAAAAAAAAAAAAAAAAAATGAAAGGAAAGGAAAAAAACTTCTTCAAATGATGTCTCTGTTTATGGTTATACCTTTAAAAATAGCTCAGCTTAAAGAAATAACTGTAGGAAAAATGTGTAACTAGTTACATAATTGAGAGAAAAAGAATTAATGTTACTATGAACAGTGGTTGCCTCTTAAAGCTGTGACGCAATTGAGGAACATTTGGCTGCAACTGGTCTTATCAAACTATGTCTGTTTTAATGGCTACGCCTCAGAAATGTACATATATGATATATATTGCAGGAAGGTGTTCATCTTATCAGCAACCTAAAGCCTATTTTTTAAAGAGACCAAAATACCTTAAGTTCCAGGATGGGACCAAAATGAAGTTAAATTAAACGAAAATGAAAAAAAAAAAAACAAAGAAAGCAAAAACAGATTTGTTGCCCATTTTTCATTTTATACAGAGAAAAAAGAAAATAAAACATTTTACATGTCAATGCCCTGTTCCAAGAAACTTGAAGATTGCAGTCAACGTCTATAAGAAAGCCGTCTTTGAGCATTTTGTTTATTTGTAACAAGCAACAATGTGCTTAACAACAAAGACGCTTTTTTAAACAATCACAAATTCTTCAAATTCAATAAGAATGTGCATGACTAACATTACTGACTCCTGAGACGCCAACCTAGTTAACAGCAAATGACATTATCATGGTAAGTATACCAACAGCATCTCAGAGATATACAAATGACAAAGGAAAGCAAGAAACCAAAGCATGCATTTACTCCCACATATGATGCAGAGGATTATCAAGGCAGGAAGGATTGGCAGGGAAAGTTGAGAGCATTCATAATTGGTCCAAAAAGAATCTAAACATTTGGCAAATCTTAATCCACACCCATGAGTCGCTGAGAACATCTGAGTTCATAAAGTCATGAATGAAACAACAACAAAAAAAAAAAGGATAAGTGATTTAGTCTAAACATTTTTGTTCCTGGCCTTGCTGCTTCACTCACATGTTAGAACTTGAGCTTCACTTTCTGGAGGGTAGGGCAGCATTTTAAGAGCAGGATAAAGCACGTCGTGCTCTGGCACAGTCTGTAGCAGAATCTGATATCAGTCTACCGATCAAAGAATGTTACACATTTCTGGATTTGTGTATGGCGAGGGCCCGTGTTGACATCTAACCCTTTCTAGTCACAGGAAGGAATAAAACATGACGTGTAGCATATATTTTGCAACTATAATTTGTGAGGTCATCATGGTGAAGTTGCTGAGGTTTGCCTGAAAACCGACATCAAATCAAGCTCTATACCCTGGACTGTGTGTTTAAATGCCTTAACAGGTTAATTCTGCATCTAAAAACGTTCTTCAATCAGATTTTGTAGCCTGCATAGCAAGTGTAATATTTATGGTTGAAGATTTGTTAAACCTACAGAATAAAATTGCATGAACGTGCATGGTATAGTTCAATTTCATATGTTTTAGTAATTGAGATTCCATTACCAGGACTGCAAGTAGCAGCCTGAACTGACTAAATACACTGTCTGACAAAATGCTGGCATCTGACCAGCTGGAATCTCTCCATCAAAAATAATAAGTCTTAAAAAAATGGCAGACACCTCACAGACCTACAGAAACTTCTAACTCATACAGCATTCTACTTTCCAGCATCCCTGCTTTAGGATTTCACATTCATGATGTGACCCAGACAAAGGGGATAAGAGTCTAGCTTGAACTGAAACATGAATCCCTCCTGGCCTATTAAACCTCCCATCCTCCCAAACCAACATCTTGGTTATGGGACTCCCCCTAACACGTGGACACAGACACACACAGGACACACATGCTCCTTTTGTTTGAACACTCTCCATAAACTCTTTCCACACAAAAGTGATTAATTGTGATGCTCATTGTCATGATAATCTGAGGTTTACATCATTTCCCCCAATCTGCCAAGAGAACAGTTATTTTCCACTGTGATTAACCACAACTGAATACCACTAATGGACAAAGTAAAGTTATTAACAAAAACAAAGTAATATGCATATAAAAACGTAAATAAATAAAAATGGAATTACAAGACTTCAGTCAGAACCAGAACCATAATATTTTAAATATACTGCGATCATTTGTCAGCTTCTAGCAAACTGAGACAACTACTCCAAATAACAAGCCCCAAAGAAGGAAAATGCACATTCAAAATATGTCACTACACGATTTAAAATTTCTCTCAAGGGACAAGTAAGATTATTGTTTTGTTTTTCTTTCATGATATAAATGGCATCATATTAGATTTAAAGAGGCCATTATTACAGAATAAAACTAGTGATATTACTAGAACATTGAACTTTCCTTCATATACCACAGCTAAAATAAAAAAAAAAAACACTTAGATGTGTTGATGAATGGCTTCTAAAGAGCAAAATATAAAAAACTAATTGCATCATAGTTATATATTTAATTACATTAATTTTTATAAGTTACGTCTGACACACACACAAAAAATGGTCCCTGTATAAAAAAGCAGCACAGCTTAGTACTCTCATGGGTTCAAGTAGCCCAAAATATATATTTTGATAGGTCACCCAGTTCTTGTTATAGAACCACAAGACTGTAGATGAAGTCTCTTTTCTCTGAAGAGGTGCCGCTCTGTGAAGGCAAAGCTGCACTGAATATATGGTGACTGGGATGGATTTGGAAAAAGACCCAAAGAGATTCTAAGTTAGAAACACAGATTTTTGTAGAAGGAAGTACATTTACCAGTATGTTAGCATCAACACTTTAACAGTGACATTAGATTCTCCATGTTTATATTTCAACCAATTTATGCCATGTCTTAAAATTGTGATTTTTCTGTTATATATGCTATTCAGATTAGCAATTATACAAATTTCAGAATTTTTTTTTTTTTTTTTTGAGAATAAATGACTACTCATGAAGAATCCATTACTATCCAAGAAGCCTCAAGTCTGCTTTCTGAGCACATTAATTAAACATCTGCCACCACTGAGTCACTGAGCTGGACACTGTGTGCACTGCCTTTTCACCCCTGAACAATCAGGAAGGTCAGAAGTCAACAGTCTTGAAAATGAACAAACAGTGTGCACTCAGTGGGTTGGTGCCTAAACTCAGACACCAATATAAATGTTTAGCATATTTTTTTATATGTAAAAATGTTTATTAAAAAATAATCAAAAAGTGAAGCGCAAGCTTTCAGCAGATTAGAAGAAGTCTTTGACATCAGATTAATCCAAGACATTGGTTTACTCCAAAACAATACAAGTTTTTTCCATTTCTTCCAAGAAAGACAGAACAATGATCACATTAGCAGCAATGAGCCAAGACTTCTATGAGTAAAACTGTTTAGTTTAGTTTGTATGCCATCCATATCCTGACATGCCTGATCTTGTGATCCATTTATTTTGCATATAACCTAAAGACAGTTCAGAGTATATAATGGTTTTTCCTTTAAAAAAAAATATCTAAAGGTTTTATGTTTTGTGTCACAAATATGTACATGTATTTTCATGTTACTGAGGATGTTTTTGTTTCAGATGAAGAATGAAGTAGTAGCTCTTCCTATAAACGTACAAACTTTTTGAGAATTTCTATCCAAAGTCTCTATTCAAGTCAAAGCAAGGGGTCATATGAACTTTGTTTGGCTATTTAGCTCCTCTGAAAGGTTCGCCAGCACAGTCACAACCTTCCTCAGACTGAGGCTAGGTCTTGGGTGGGGCTAACAATGGATGTCTAAGCCCAGCTGTCTTAATAGCAAGAACAAGTGCAAAGTCAGGACAGACTGGGGGCAGGGTGTGGCCTGGCAGGGGTGCCATAGTGACAGAGCAGCCCTCAGCAGAGAAGGGATGCTAAATGAAGCTATTGTCTGGCCCAAGTGAAGCACACCAAGCAAAGAATGGCACATTCAAACAGTTCTACAGGCTTATTGTTGCGATTGGCCAGCAGGTCCACGTTTATTCCACAAGATCCACTAACACATCATGCAAAGAGTGCTTGATATCAGAACATGAAGTACTGACACCAGCTTGTAAACCAGGAGTGATACTGACCTTAAAGAACCCATCCCCCCCAAACAATTCAAGGTCTTTTTAGGTACTGTCATCCATGAAAAATCACTGGATAAATCCATCAGGGACACGGTTGCTCTAGTTCTGATACACAAGCAGATAGTAATGCTGTGATCCTGGAGGTCACAGTGTAATGTAGAATAAAAACACAGCAATGAAAGTAGACACAACCATTCCACAAATTTTAAAAAAATAAAAAGACCAACTATGCTGTTCATAACAATTATTTCAGGTCCAGTTAACTAAAAACAGTAACACAGATTTTCTGACAGCCAAACAGTTTGAACAAATCACAAGATAATAATGCTGAGCTCCCAGGTGGAAATTAGATAGATATAGAGTGTGGTTTTATATTTAAGGGGAAAAATCTCTCCATAAAGCAAGCGTCCGGATGAGCATACTGCCAAACCACTGTAAGGTAAAAGTACAGAAAGGGAATTAAGTGTGACACATACAGTATGAGTCAATATCTAATCCGAGTTAAGTAACTACGGTATGCATACTAACTGGATTTGCTGCCTTACCTACTGAAACCAACATGTTTTAATTCATTACCTATCTACTTACTGCTTACCTAAAGAGATTGTAGACATAGATACATAAGCATTAAGTGGGAACTGGCTAAACAGGATTCCAAAGTGCATGATTGAAAGTACCTTCACAACACTAAAATTATCAGCTGTCTAAGATAGCCTGGTAAAATTGACATCTTAAAATCATGAAATACATTTTTCTTTCCAGGCATCGGACGTCACAGAGCTGTGGTTCTACACCTCCTTCTGTATTATAATGCCAACACAAAATTCAGAAACCATGCAGACAGATGGTGGTCTTGGAGGCTCATCTGCATTACAGCCACTCCTAATGACATCCACCATTCCAAAACTCATCAGTCTTCTTCTCCCCCCCCCCCCCCCCCCCCCCCCCCCCCCCCTTTTAGGAGGTCATTTACTTTCTGTGTTTAGTGCTACTGTGAGCTGTTTAGTGAGATGATCACCCTGCTACACAACCAGCCCTGTGAAATTTAACACAGTTAATTAACCCAGTTATCCAGGTGTTAAGATTATGTGTAAAGACACTGTTCAGTCTCATGCAGAAGTCCTTTTACAAATCAGGATACTTACCATCATGTCCTATATTTGAAATCAAAAGTGGTAGTGGGACATTTGATGTGGATGCTATGCTCTGTGAAGCTCAAACTGGACTTTTTTTCAGCTTTTATTTGGGATGATCTATCACTATCTATACATTTTCCATCATCAGGTACATGCAGATGTCCTCAGAAAGTACTTAGTATTGTACTGACAACATCAGTGATGTGATCTGCTGCCATTTTTAACAACAACATTGTTAATGCTCAGTCTGGCATTCAAGTTCAAATCAGAAGCTACTGGTCAGGACCGAGTGTTCAACCAGTGCTGAAGAAAACTGAATCACAATCCCACCATCAATTTCTCCATTGATGTTTACTTGTCTTTCTATCTTTTTTATTTTTATCAAATTGAGTTTGAAACATGATGTCTCAGCAATGTTGAGAAAAAACACAAAACATCAACAAACAACCGGTGCCAACAAAAACAACAGGGCTGCCGCTTTGGTTAAAGTCTGTGCTTGCTAAGAGGAAGTAATGCCATAATGCATCATTTGACATGTTTCAGTATGCCAAAAAGATTATCAACAAATGAGCTGACTGCACCTGCTAGAGTGAATGAAAATAATATATCAAGGCACATGCAACATCTGTTTTGTTTGCTCACTAGACAAGCATGATGACACAATGACACTTCAGACTGAAATAAACACAGTCATTAAAACGTGTGGGCACCACTTGTTACAACATTTAGGTACATAAGACAAAGTGTCAACATTAAAAAAGTCTGTCATTAAAAACATTTGCCTTTGCCAATAGTATGTTGATTAATCTGTGATAGTCCAGGAGCAGTCATAATGTAAAACCCTGTAGATATCCACTTGTCAGGCCCTGATAACAGTTTAGTGCTTGTGGAAAGAATGAAGTTACAACACAGACCAATTATCTGCACCTACTCACAAAAACAAGACATGCTCTTCCAATGTCCATACCTGTCAGTGCTCAGTCACCACCCTATCTCAGCATTTAAGCTGTGGACAAAATAACAGCATGGTACATCGGCTTATTCCATGTTCACAGTGCAAACACGTCTGCAGATCACACCAAACAGCAGTAAGCCGTCTTACAAGGCAGCAGCCCATTACAAGCACATACAGGTTGCCAAATGATGTACTTTTTTTATTCCAAGAAATGCTATTCTTTTCTGATAAATCTTAAACTGAGTACAAGACAACAAATAATCTCAATGGTCCTCCCTGAGTAACTTTTGAATTTAGAATTTGAAGTGATTTATTGTCTTTGCAACATGTGAATGATATATCATGACAGGTCTGGTATCATCAGTCTGTAAACACCAAAGAAAAGCTATTTTTATAAAAGACTAGTGTAGCAGTTGGGCTGCTACAGAGGAAGCTCACAACTTTATTTTTGACACCTGACATCTGTAAACTGATTGGACATTGGTTAATGGGAGCACTAACCTGTAGTTACAGGATCTTTTTCTGTAATGCAATATGCCAATATTTCATTCTAGGCTAAACAAGTGATGAGCTGTCACCCAACACACACTCAAAAATCCAATTAAATCTTACTTTTAAGATACAATCAATTAAAAACTGAATAAACAGGAAAAACAAACAACAGAAGTCTCTATTAATATAAGAAAACCCATTTTGATCAAATATGAATTTAGATAACTTTATCAATTTTTGCACAGACTACACTACAAAAAGATTATCAAACAATACCATCTGTAACAGCCACAATTTATCATTCTAATTACAGTCTATTTATACCCTTAAAACCAGTTTTGGTCAGATCATGCTAATATATGTCATCTCACATAACACACTTTTATGTTATGTTAGAGTGAAATATTCACGTATATATATATATATATATATATATATATATATATATATATATATATATATATATATATATAAGTTGTGCATGTTCTTTGAATTGCCTTTTATCTCGTTTCCAAAAGTCAATTAAAGTTACCATTTAGACTCATTTCAAACAATAGTCCATACCTCTACCAGTTGTCTTAACAATCCTGCAGAAATACATTTCTAAATCATGGGAAATTACATGAATTTCTAACAGCTCCTCGCTTTTAAGGAGATCCCTAAGGGCCTGTAGGACCCTGCATGTCTTTGGACTGCGGCTTCTGACTTCCCTGTCGTCTCGTGCAATGTACACAATTGTGTCTACCCCTGGAACAAACAGGCTCGAGCACACAAACGCACTTCGCAAATTGCATGCAAATATTCCCGAACTCCTGCCTTTCGACTTCAGACTGGACCAGACTTTGTTAACTGGATTTTTCTGAAATCATTTATATTCAGTAGCCTCATAAAATAGCCCAAGAAGTTAAACAAACCGCATAAATAAACTCGCTCTCACAAGTATGACTGGAAGCTGCTGTGTTGAGTGGCCACACCGGTACGGAGGTCACCAGCACCGCCACCGCAGCCAAACGGCCCGGTGAGGCGATTCACGAGACTATTGTTGTAGAGCTTCTGCTACAACGCCAGCGTACCAGACCTACCTCGCCACGCTGAGCATTTTTCTTGTCATTCGTGTCCACAATCTCATCAGGTAAGGAAAGAGCCACAAAAAACACAAACCAGACGGCTGGGAGATAATTCAACCGACTGGTTGGTCCGGGCTGCGCGTGAGGTCATCAGTTTACTCGATCAGGTAATGCGCATGCGCTGTTCTGTTTATTTATCCAGCATTATGTGGATGTTGTATCCACATTTGACGCCTTTCTTTAAAAAACAACTGATAGTCATGTAGATGCTGTTAGGGTGCGGAATAGTAATGATTTTTTTTTAAATGTTTGTTTTCTTTTATACTTCTAAAAAAGGTTTCACTCATCAGCCGATTTAGAGAGCCTGTATAACTTCTGAAAGGATAATCCCTTATAGGAATTCCATCAATTTTAAGTTTTGCAATCATGTATACAAATAATACTAACAGTTAAAATAAATTTAAAAAAAAAAAAAGTTAATCGTACACAATTGTCACATTCCCAGATAAGTCATGGTACCTGGTCAGTTCAGGGATGATTGCTAAACAGTGAATTGTTGCCAACACAATTCATTTTTAGAAAGCTTTGTAACAGACATACATTCTGTCCTTGGAATTTTTAATGACAAGAAGTATCCCTGATTACAACTTAAAAAGTCACTAAATGGCTCCATCTTGTGACTTAACCTGTGGAATACTGATTTTAGTACTTGGTTCACATTCATGAAAGCCACAAATGATATACACTGAAAATGTTTTTTGTTTTGTTTTCTTTTTACTTTGTTTCCACCACATTATTGAATGAAAGTCTTGAACTTTTCCACTTTGGTGCTTTTATGCTCTGATGTAGTTTACCCTTTTTTCTCAAAGGGATAAAATCCAAAGTCAGCTTAACCTTTCCCCAGAATTGCTATAGCCTCTCTGGAAGATTTTCTTACTGCCTTCCACTGAAGAAAGGCACATCTAGTGTACAACAAGGCCTCTTGTAAGAGTTGTGCTGTTGCTCCGGACCATGACTTGGTCTACAGAGGGTAAATGGTAGCTCTTTCTACCTTATAAATTAGAGGAACATAAAATCATATTTGTTCTTGGCTTTAATGGTGCTAATACCAGCAATGCCGTTTTAAGTGCAGCAAGTGTTACAATCATAATATTGGCAACTAGAAGGAAGCGGACCATCACCTAAAAAACTAAAAATGCTGTTAAGCCTGAGAACAGCAACAGAATCAGATAACCAAATATAATGAACCCAGTGATCCTTAGATGACAAGGATCTACAAGAAACAAGATCTTCACCAGATGTTTGTTTTGGTTAGAAAGGCTTTATTGCCCTCTAGTGGCAGACAGAAAGTACATAACGTTCATTTGAGCTGACACTGCATCTATTTTGATACGGTTTGATAAACCCTTAAATGTATAATTGTGACCTTTTACTTGGACCTTACAATTTTACTTGCCTGTCTGCATAACCTGTAAAACACCCAGGCATAACTGTTGGTGGCATCTTTTCCTTGGATCACTTAGAGTAAAGCTGCCATCCTCGATATCCTCTAAAGAATTTATTTAGTTTTAATGTGAAGTGTTACTCATGGGCTGTTTGCACAAACAGATGTTATTTTTCTGTCAGTTTAATAAATTATAATGGTGGATATTAATGGTGGAATAATTGTGGATGAACCTCCAACTTTTAAAGCCGAAGCTTTATGCTTTTACAAATCAAAAATCATGTGAAGTGTTCAAAAGAAGAAATAATTCTTTTATTAGCATTAAAAACAAAGCAAAACTCCAACATCATGGCACAACCAGAGGATGTAGCAGTTAGAATATATGATGATGGCCCAAAACGGAGCCTCAACCTGTAGTATCAGATAAGAAATCCTTTAAATACCATACCAGAACGGAGATGAAATGTGTCTGCAGCAATAGGCTGGTCCTGAGATACTTCAGCAGAAATCCATGAAAATCAGAAACATCAGATGGAAGCTGAAGCAACTAAGAGATATATGCAAATATGAAGGTTATCAAAGCCAACTGTTAGCTTCATCACAAAATTATGGTTGATTTTTGGATTTGCAATGTCTAGATTCTGCATGAATTTGCAGAAAAGATTCTACTGGGTATTTTTGCCATGAAATCATTTACACAACTCAGGTCATTGTGTGCTCATTATTGGAGTTTTTGTTATAAATGGTGGATGACAAATCTGAATGAAGAGGAAATCTCTTGCAAATATTTGGTCTTCACAAAGGAAGTGTAGGGGTTTAAACATTTTATTTTATGAGATATATTGGATTTCTAACATGTTGCTAATGGGAACATATCTGAGGTCCAGAAAGCTGTGCTGGGCATTTTATAGCAATTTGTCTGAATCAGGCAATAAAAAGTCAGTTAAAGCAACTTATTTCTAAGCATGTGATTTTCATTCTTTTTCCCTCTATCAACATTTCAAATGGGACAAAGAAAATAATTTTTTTCATTATATTTGGGACGTGTAGCTAAAACAGTGCAGATGTGTCCCCATATGCACCATTCTGATTAAACATTCAAAACATAGTTCTTAACGCCTAAACTGAATAATTTAGGCAGAAATGGTCTGACTCGCCATCTGTAACTTCATGAATAAATGGGAATTTCTGTCTCAATTTAACTTTGAGTTTAATGTAGCTGTAATCAAACTTCTAAGTGAAAAAAAATACAAATACCATGAGCAGAATGGCAAAATTACCACAGAAAAAAAAAACAGAGCAAACATCTTTCCTTCTCAGTGGAGATACTATTTTTACTTATTGCACACAGACGTGCACTATACAACCACGGCGTGCACACAATAATTTTTTCTTTTAAAGAAAATATTGTTACCCAATTCCATTAATGTCTCTTTTTAAAGCTGTTGAGTAAGACCCGATTCTTAACGGATTTATGAGGTCACCTAACTCAAAGCCTGTCTGTAAATATTTGGGCTTCATCTCAAATGGTTTTCATATTGAAATCACACAACACAGAATGAACTATTGTCCAAAAGCTCACTTATAATTTATTAATTTTCTTGCCACACATCCACAATAATCCTGCATCCATATTCTGAACAGATATTTAAAAAAAAAAATAAAATAAATAAAAAAAAGAAAAAAAAAGAAAAGAGAATCTACATCTTGCAATATCAGTAAAATGCAATTTATGACAATGTGCGAGATGTTCATCTATAACCACTTTCTTTAATAAATTGGATTTCTTTGACTAGCCTATGCGGGGAACACTCAGAATTTACATTATTTCCCACTCAGATTTTATTTTTTCTTTTATTTTCTGTTCCATGAGAATATCTAGATGGACTTAAACTCCTGGGAGTCATTAATAATTACAAATAGCAGCAAATCAATTGATTATCTCACCTTTAAAAAGATTTTTTTAGGGAGTTAAAGAATTAAAACTTGATTTCATATTAATCTTTGGTGGTTAGGCTATGGTAAGTCTTTTCTGCAATAGTGTCGTTCTTAAGGGGACCAAAGCGGTCTTAAAAAATACTTTGCATCCAATAACTCAAATTACATTTCGCTGACAAAAGTCAGCAGCTTTTCACCCTTAAGATGAACTTCCAGTTATCATACAGAACCATGTAAACCAGTACCTCCGTGGGGAGATGGAGATGACTGAAGTGTGAACACTGCAAGAAATACTGAGACAAGGGATTGCGTTTTATTCTTCAATTCGACATTTGTCGGAACAGTGACAGAGCAATAAGTTGAAAAGTGTGTGTGCGTGTGTGTGGTGTGGAGATGGGAAGGGGCAGCAAAAATTGATTTTTTTTTTTTGTATGTTTTTTTTTTTTTTTAGGAGACTTTGGAGTGCTTGTGTTTGTGTGTGCAGATAAGTATGTGTTGGAGTTTAGTGCCCTCTGCTTCAGAGAGAATGAGTTTGTAAAAGCAAAAAGGCCAGGGAGGGTTATGGCCACAGGGAGAAGATGGAGCACCACACTCCTTTTGTTGTTCTCTGCTCTTGGTTGTGTCACTAGTCCAGCTGTTAGCTGCAGGTCACTGGAGTGAGACACTACGCCAGGGAGCGCTGACGAGGTTTGATTCTAGGATAGAGCTGCAAAGAAAACAGAGGAGACGTGTCTGATTAATTGAATTTGCTCATGTTTGTCACATACTTTGAAAAAGACATTTGACCATTTGTTGTTATGCATTGGTGCAGCTAACAACCAGCTAGTTGGTATATTTAACACATTTCTCTTTTGAGTGAACCTATACATCCCATTATTTGAATTTTTACTTATTTAGTTATTTTGTTGTCATCAAAATACAGAAAATGTATTCTTGTTAAATTCTTAAACTTCAAAATTGTAAACGCAAAGAAGAACAACACTGACATGTAAGGAAAATAAAAAAAGCTGTGGCTAAAATCAAGAAATTCTTAGAATTAATGACACTCCTAAACTTTAATTTAGCAATCCCATATAAACATCGGGTTACACATTTTGCTCTCACCTTTCACTCCTAACATGACATGACTCACACGTGATGCAGTTTGCTGAAACTGATTTTCCTTTGCCATTGGAACAGTATTTCACAAAGATTATAGTTTAGATTAGAAGGTTCTTCTAAATCTAAGTCCTGCTCTTTTGTACTTTTCTTCCAGTCATGGCATCCTGCTTGGTCTGCACCCTGAAGCACTGCCCGGTTAAGGCTGCAGCACACCAGGTCAGCTTGAACCTCTACTTGTCTTGCATTGCGTTTGCTGAATAATCAACATTGACCGTCACATAATTTGGCACAAATCTGGCTCTGTACAGTTCTCGGATACAAGAAAGTCCCTTTTAAAGGAAATGTTAATCTTTGGTGGTTTAAAAATAAATCTGTAGTAACATATTTCATAGAACGTGCATTACTTCACTTGCTCTTAGGAAGTTTCAAAGACAAGAGCACCTATCTGTGATGATCATGAAGCACCCCTTCCCACCAAGCTGTCAGTTTGTAGCTTGAAAATGGTTTGCGTCACATCTTGGAGCACCTTAAATGTTTTATGAATGTGAAACATTTTAAATCATCAGACCTTTGAAACCAAGATTTCTAAATCTTTGGCTAATGTCTTGTGGCTTTTGAAATATTCACTTTGCTTTCTTGCTGCTCTTAAAAAAACTATTCAGTAAAACTACCAAACAACAGTGCTTTCAGTTCCAGTTGTCACTTTGTTTTATGTATCTTTGCAAACTAAATGAATAATTAACTTAAAATCTCTTCTCAAATGTCCTAATTAAGTTAAAAAAAAAAAGGAAAAGAAATCAGAAAAAAACATTTGGCTCATAACGATAACATACATAAGTTTAAAATAGATGATGAAAATGTCCTTACCCCTAGCAGGTTGCGGGGCACGTAGCCCTCATTGTCCTCAAGTTGTGCCCACCACCACTCTGTTTCACTGTCGTCCTGCCGCCGCAGAATGGTGATGGCATCCCCCTCCTTAAAAGACAGCTCATCTGGATTGTGGGCTTCATGGTCCCAGAGTGCATACACTGTCCCTTTGTTCATTACACCTAACTTCTCCTGAACACCTGCACAAAAAAAGTGAAAACAGGCGATTAAAAATCACATTTGAACTGATCATCTTTACATTTTTAAGTTATTAGAACCAAAGCTTTTCCCACATTAGTAAAAGCTCAATTAATATGACTTATTTGTGTACTTTTACTCACCATAAAGAAACTGGGAACACTGGATATAGCCCTCTTCCATCTCCTCACATTTATCTGCTGCTGTCTCCACATCACTGATGGTGCTTGCAAAGATGGCAGCTCCTGACTCAACTAACAATTTGCAGAGATGAACACTGTTGCAGGAAGCAGCGCAGTGAAGAGGAGTCCTACTCAAGTAAACACAATCAGGAAAAGACAGACATGCAGTAAATGAAAAAAAACACAGTAGATATCATTCAGTACTTGTGTTTCAGATAGCTTAGACTCACCATCCGTCACTATCTGCAGCATTAACATTCACACCAAAATCCAGCAGGAACTTGACTATGTGGTGGTGTCCTGCACACACTGCGTTGTGCAGTGGTGTGATACCTTCATCATTAGGAGTGCTTGGGTTCTCAACCTGAGAAAATGAAGAATAACAATGAAAAGATTTATAATTGTGCTTTATGCATGTATAACCAGCACCTATGCATGTAAAGTGATGACATGCCTCATAGATGATCCTTTGGACCAGATCAAACTCTCCCTCCAACGAAGCATCAAGCAGAAGGGCCAAAGGATTAAACTTCACTCGGAAGCCATGACCAGTGCGCTCCGAGTTAGGTTTTTTCAGGTTTGTGCGTTTCTCCTTTAACAATGAAATTAAAAAGCATGAATTAATTTTTTAAAAATTATTAAATGCAACAAACATCTGTTCATATTAGTCTCTCACCAGCTGTTGTGAGACTGCCGTGCCACTTTCCTCTGGAGTACTGACCTCCAGTACAGGGCTGGGCAAAGACACCTCAGAGCCTCCCACGTTATTGTTGCTGTCATCTTCGTCTTCTGGTCCCTCTGCCTGAGAAAGATCTGCAGGTCTTTCTGGTGGTGAGGGCGCTGGCTCATTGTCATTGGCATCAGTGGTAGGAGGCGGAGCCTCAGAGCCCAGTTTCTCTTCCCCTGCTGATAGTGGCAGCAGTGTCTCAGAGAGGAGGTTGCCGTTGTCTGTATCAGCCAGAGAATCACCAACCATATATCCAGGGGGGTTGGCTGGTTGGTAAAATGGTGTTCCACTGCCTGCACCATTACCCCCTGCTGATCCACCCACACCATTCCCCTCTATACCTCCTGCCAGAGTGTTGAATCTCTGGTAAAGCAGTTTCTGGATATTGGGTCCGCTGGGACCCTCTGGTTCTGTGATGGAACTACGCTTCTTGAGCGGCCTTGGAGCGTTGGCCAGCTTTTTGCGGAGCACTTCGAGGTCTGCATCACTTTGGTAGCGCAGCGGGGAATGTACCATAGGCGTTAGCTTTGTTGGGCTGAGAGGTCGTGGGATATTCTCCACACTGGGAGGAGGCGCTGATGGCTCCAGGTGGTGGAAGCTCTCGTGATCATCAAATTCTCCGTCCACAGCATCCTCACTGACAGCCTGACCTTGGAGCAATGGGAAAGCCCCTCCAGCCTGACTGAAAGGCAGAGGTGAGGGGGGTGTCGAGCTGGAGGGTAGAACAGGCTTCCCGTACACTGGAAACAAAAACAAACAAACAAACAGGAGATTAAAGTTCAGTTTACATGTCAGTCATGTTTACAATTAATCAAACTTAATCAGACAAGCTCTGAAATGTCTTACCTGCTTTGACAGCAGGCTTGGGAGGCTGGCTTTTCGGTGCTGCTTGTTGGAGGTACATGTGATAAATGGAGCTGGAGTTCACGGTAGGTGGGCCCTTTCGAGGCGACTGAGGCCGTGATCCTCTGTCTGGTATGAAGGGACGCACCGCCACAGCTGGTGGAGGATCCAAGCGCTCGCTTATTCCAGGAGGGAAAAGTGGAGCATTAGGCTGAAAGGTGGGGCTTGGTGGGACTGAGATGCGCTGCTGTATCTGCTGGGACGATGAGCCCGTAGAAGGGGGGACCCGGGGCCATGCGGGTGCTGGTGGGTTTGGGAGTGGGCGAGGGGGGGGAGCATCTTTCCGGCGCTCCAAGGAGCTGGCTGTGTTTGAAGAGGTGAGGTGGGATCCATAAGGTGGTGGCTGTGGCTTGGTTATGGCAGGGGAGGTCCCAGCAGTTTTGGAGTCTAGCACCTGTAGGAAAAATGCAAAAGGATATTAAAGACTTAAATAATTTAAACAGCAACGCTGTTTGATATAGTTATAAAATTATATATATACATAAAAATAAAAAAAATAAAAAATTTAATCTGCTTTTTAAAAAAAAAAAAAAAAAAAGCAAAGTGAAGGGAAGACATACCTTTTCTGCACTTGGAGTGACAGGTGAGCCTGAGGGAGGGCTCTTGCCCTGGGTATCGGTCCCTGAGTCTCTTCTCTCAGGAGGTTTTAAAGTTGCGCTGGTCTTGCCTACTAAAAAAAAAAAAAATCTAAATTTCACGACTGCAGTGACGTTCTAATAACTTGGCACCGAGAACAAACATGTCATTATGTAGAGCGCTTTTCCACAAATGAAATGATTCTTATTTGATTAAACACATTGTGTGACATATTAGCAAAGGGGTTCAAACACAAGAATATGTATATTTGAAAGGAGGGTTCAGGATTTTCACAAGCTTATCCTATTAAATCAGACACCACAAAGCAACATTTCACCAACTGTTGCTTCTGTGTTTATGTGAAAATGTCCATTATGTTCCTTTTTTGGTATACAAACCACACTACCAGTCATGTTGTTTGGGTAGATGCGTCAACTAGTCGTTTTCATATTGGGAAGATATATTAACTTAGATATCTGCGAACATAAACTAAAACTTGAGGGTGGGAGGGGTAGACCACTGATCAATAGGACAAAAATCCTGAGCCTTTACAACAATGATGGCAATGGACAAATGCATTAGTACTGAAGCTACAGCATTATTATGAAGTCCTGTTATAATTCAGAAACTATTAGTAACAACTGCACATTAAGTAAAAGTTTCAAGTACAGACAGCAAATATTGCCTCAGTTTTCGAGGATAATCAGTGACCTTTTAAAGATTTCACACCTGTGGACAAAATGGATAGGGTAAAAGGAGAGGATGGAAACAGAAAGACAACAGAACAAAAAAGTAGATGCTTTGCGATTTGAAAGAAATCAAAGTCTAATGAGAGATAAGCCGTCATACGGATGTAATGCTGGTGACCACTAAGACACCATTTTTTTTTTAATTTCTTAATTTACAGAACAAGAAAAAAACCCAATGAAACAATGTTAATTTGGCAGTGAGCCAGCATGTACAATATTAGGATCCCCGAAACTGCATACAAGTTAATTAACTTGTACTAAAATTTACTTGTACAATGTACAAGTTAAATTCCATGTGAGAGTTGAAAGCTTCGAGCATTTCTCACAATTTATTTGGTATGAGGATGTTGTATGGAAGTTAGAGTTACAACAGTGAGTCTGGGAATGTTAGGAAATGAAAAAAAATAAAGCAACACGATTATGGCCTGCTTTGCATTTGTATATTCATGAGGCACTCAACAGTGAACCTTCTCAAAAGTGTACGAGCACGCACAGGATCAGCAGTGCTTTTCTAGTTGCTAATGCAGTGAAATGTGCAACATTTCTGCACATAGCAGCAAAATGTTTCTACATGACACCCTGCTACTTTGAAGTCATTAGCCAATCCACTTTATCATAGGAAACACTCCAAATAGATTGACCATATGTACTCTCCCACTGCTGACAGGCAGCGGGGCATTATGATGGCATCTGTCAGCAGTAGTTGGATTCAGTAAGATTCCACAGCTGTGTTTGCTTGTAAGCTTCCTATTGTTCAAGGTCAATGAAGCAAATCATCACCATCCCATCAATTTTGTGAAGTATAAAAATAGGAGCTTATACTTTGACTGGGGAAAGCCCAGTCTTAGCACTATTAACAGGTGAATTGGAGAAATGAGCAATTTATTGGGGTGAAATTAAGATCATACAACTGAGTAGTGACCATTATTCCATATGGGTAGAAGTTGGGTGGAAAAAACCCCCTAAAGCATGCTGAGGATCCTGTGCTACAACCGAGCGACAAGGTTCATTCAGTGCCGTCATTTTGCTTATGCAGCACTTGTGCACTCACGGGACGTGCCGTCAGAGCCAGTGGAGGCTCCAGGGCCCGGGTGTGATTCTGGGAGGGATGGGGGTACCGGGTCCACAACGATGTCTAAATCAGACACTTTCCAAGGGCCGAGAGGCTTTCGCACACCGTCTGCCCAGGGGAAGAGTTTACCCCAAACCCACCCCCATTCAGAGAAGCGACAGAGAGAGAACAGTACAGACACATAAAAAGACCAGGAGAAACAAGGGAGGGAAAAACAGTTTACATAACACAGGAAGAGAGCGAGGTTGGAGAAGAAGGAAAAAGAAGTCACAGAAATTAGGTTCAGGTTGAGAACTAATCAAGAGCTCAGGTTGGGAAAGAAACCGTTTGGACCCAGGAGGAAATGTCCAACTGTTCATCTGATGTGTAGTGATGAGGCTGGATTTATGGTCTGTCTGAACTGCATTTTTCATGGTAAAGTGGTGAAGGACACTCCATTCCACCCAGTATTGTACAAGGGTCATGTGTATCAATCATCTTTATATGACATTCCCATCCACTTCAAGCCAGGATTCATTAGCTGTGCAAGTGAATCTTTTGGATGAATTTGCAGTTCTGACAGACCATAACCACGCTCATAAACATCTCCCTATGAAAATACAGGTTATAGATCTAGTCAAGTTTCGTGTTGTCTCGCATTTCAGGTGACACAATATAATTTTACAGGTTTCAACCAACCTGATTTGGGGCGGCCTTGGTTGGCTTGGTTATTAACACCTAGAGTTTGTGGCTTCAGTGGATCAGGTGGCATGGTGTAGCCCCCATCCTGTCGATTGGGTACAGGAACTTGGATGTATGGCCCAACAGCAGCAACACGACCCATAGTACCAGGATTTGGTTGGGGGGAGGGAGGTCCATTGGCTCTATTTAGCTATAAAAAAAAGACAATTTAAATGTTAAAAGTGAAGAGAAATATGACAGAACTGCCTGCTAATTGGCCTACAAAGCATGTAAGTGAACATAAAAACTTAAAATACTGACATTATTTTATTTGATCTTTAATTGTGCTGTCTAAATTGATTAAACTATAAAAAAAAAAAAAAAATGAAAAGAAAACAAAAAAGAGAGAAAAAAAAAAAGATGTGTTAAGTCGTCCTAGTCTTACAGGAAGGTTCTCTTTTTGACGTGCCTCAGCTTTTTTCTTGTAGAGGCGATCCCGCAGCTCACTGATGCGCTTGTCCATGAGCGTCACTTCCATGTTGCGCTTGTTCAGAAGCTCCTTCTGCTGCTGCAACTTGCTGTTCTGCTCCTGGTTCAATTTGTTCCGGATCTAAAGATGGTGAATGAATTTGTGAACAAAGATAAAATACATACCATCATGAATATATGTAGTGGAATCAGGAAGAACACTGTGCGCTACCTGAAGTTCTTGGTAAAGTTTACGGAGCTCTAGTGCTGCAGCACCGGTTACTTGTCCACCCAGACCAGTCTGTATGCCATTTAGCTTTCCTCTCCGCAGGTCCTCCAGCTGTAGGCTTAGTTGCTCCACCCTCAGAACCGCTGCCTGTAACTCGGCCTGCTTTTCTTGGAACAAGCTGCTAACTTGCTCGATTTCTGCCGCTACATGTGACAAAAAAAAAAAAAAGATGAATCCCAATAGAAAGATAAATGCTATTAAGTAGTCAAACAATGTCATGTGCACCAACAACTGTGATAACAGTGCGCAGTGAATCAATGCTCACAGCTTATTCAAACTGCAAAAACTTGCATAAAAATGCCTACAAATATAGGTAGTTGTAAGTATACTTACACAGGTTGCCGTTGATGACCTTGCTGTAGTCCACCTGACCTCTCATTGCCCGAATCTTCTTGAGCTTTGCCTCCTGGTTCTCCACACGCTCCTTCAGCCTCTGCAGCTTTTCGCTCTCCGACACAGTTTGCTGTTGACGTCGCTCCTGCTGCTTCAGGTAACGCAATCTTTGCTCCTTTACAGGGCAACACAGATATTGATATTAAAACAAACGTGTACACTAAGAATTTATTTAAAGTAAAAAAAAAAAAAAAAAGAGACAACACCTGCATGATGATAAAGCAGCAAGGTAACACCCCAAAGCTTAAAAGATATTACCGAAACAGACATGCTTCAAACTAGGCTAAGTCAGTTTACTGTGTGTAATAAATGATATACTGTGCTGTGTCAAGACGGTCTGAGGGCTGAAGAAAGGGTCAAATGACTTCATCTCTACCCAACTGAGAATTGCTCTAGTTAGGGTCCTAAAATAGGAAATGACAGGCCCAAGTTTCGAAATGCCTGCAGGGCTTTAAGAGGGCCTATTTTTCAGACACCCCAACAAAGGCAGTAAAAGCTCTTTATCTGTAGGTTTACAGTGGCTTCAAATTGCATCAATAATTAGCAAACCAGAGGCACAGAGGTCAGACTGAAACAAAAGTGACAAGGTAGACCGACTGCATGGGGGTCTTCCACTATAACAAAAAAAAAACAAAACAAAAAACCAATGTCAAATCAATACTATGATAAAAATGAATAATTTAAAAAAATATATTAAGAATAACTGAGAAAAATGTATATAAAAGCAAACAGATACTCATATGGGGGGGAAAAAAGATTCCCAATAAGAAGGTAAAATCCTGAAGAGAGCATCCTATGCAATCTGTACAAGTATTCCTATAATGACTGAAGAATAATTCCTGACAGAGCAGACAATCCCTGCACCACGACTCAAGTTGCATACCATTTCATTTGTTACATAAGGGGCTGTCCCCGTTTCGGGTCATGACAGACTATTTGGATGAGACTAATGCATTGGTAGTTCACTTGGCTTCCAACAGAGTTGTCAAAGGATGTGTCCTGAAATTAACTCAACTAATGGCCAGTTTGAAGTTTCCTCAAGTAACTTAATCCTACTTGTCAGCATGGGAACTGGCAGAAGAAAGGAAAACGAAGCCATGCTATTATATTTCACATTTATTCTTTAAAGCACACAAAATAATAAATAACTTAAATTAATTGGTTTAAGCTTGAAAGTTAGGAGTAATTTTGATAACAAGAATTCTGTCTGTTATTAGATGTACTTAAAGATGAAAAACAGTGAAAAAGGGGACAAAGTATTGGCATGTATTCACATAAAACAGACAACACCTAAACAGTGGAAATACTGCGATATAGTAAGTTTTCTCTGCTTCCATCACGTTATAGATTTATAAATCCAAGAGGCAGGACTGACAGACCAAAAGGCTTGTTTGTCCCAGTTTAGATAACTCAACATATTTTTTTCCTCCTCAAAAACAGTAGTTTATAATTTATTGTTGCTTGCCCTTATGTTGGCACTGAATGCTGGCTTTTGTTTCTGCTGACTGCATAAAACTTGTTCCTCCAAGACATTAAAGACTTTCTAATCCATGGCGGACAAAAATAAAATAAATAAAAACAAACTTTAAAAGTCCCAATGCTTCCAAAGTAATAGAAAAGCAAATAAATGGCAATTTAAATCTGGCTCTGTACAGTTCTCAGATACAAGAAAGTCCCTTTTAAAGCAAATGTTAATCTTTGGTGGTTTAAAAATAAATCCGTATTAACATATTTCAAAGAACATGTGGATTACTTCACTTGCTCTTAGGAAGTTTCAAAGACAGGAGCACCTATCTGTGATGATCATGAAGCACCCCTTCCCACCAAGCTTTCAATTTGTAGCTTGAAAATTGTTTCTTTCAGATGACTGGTTTGAACTGGCTTAGAAAAGCTTCAGGGTTGTAGCTAGTAAGTGATTAATAAGCGTTCATCTCTATCGGAAAAATTTAATCCAAACCGGCACGAGAGGGCAACTGTAGTGCAACCCAAAGTGTGGTAGGCATGCAACGATTGGCTGTATATTAACATTTAATCTATGATGAATGTTGGTTAAGAAATTTGTAATGACACTTTTTGAGCACAACACAAATGTGTTGTTGAAGGATTGTCCAGTTAACCTACTTCAATGCTTAAATATTATTTGACAATTTTACAAAATAAACTAGAAACTAAGAATATTTAAGCTTCTACTGAGGCTAACTAAGAAGTTAAACATTACTGCAGGATACTGTTTATTAGCAAAAAAAGAAAAACAGATACTCAGTAAATATTGTGTAATGTTGAATGAGTAGCAAAATAATAATACAGAATTGAAAAGAATGGGAGGTGTTACCTTTGCCACAAGCATCTGCTGCTGAGCCTCGATTTGTTGCTGTTGTCGTGTGGCCATCTCCTGCAGCTCTGACAGCGTGAGCTCCACACGCTGATTCCCCACCTACACAACACACACACACACACAAATTGGTCAAGACTGCAAAATCTGAGCAGAGTGATGTTGATGTTGACACCCCACTGAGATGTTACAAGATTCACTGATGTACAGTGACACAGACATGGGGCAAGGCTTGTAAACCGTTCAAACAATAAGGGTGTGGTCGCTGGTGCTGATGTTTGTTTTCATTCATGAGAGGAAAAAAAAAATCTTGTATTATGCACAAAAGGCTAAAATATTAGGGCTTATCTTCCTTGTACTAAATGCTATTTGATCCAGACGAGGGCATGGCCTGACATTTTGTTTCCACTTCTGAGCTGCTTTGGGCAGGATGACACACTTTAGAGGATATGCTCCTATTCCTCCAGCCTCAACATTTAGCGGCTTTAAGCAAAAGCTATAAAAGCTAAAAGCTGTCTCTGTACTCCAAGAGTTGGTGGCATGAATCTTTGTGACTTTATGTCAATTCTCAGGTAAACGTTTGATGGAGCGTACGTCACAGACAAATCTGAAAGTCATTGAGTGCAGAATAACACATCCAGCCTCCAATGTTACACAAGCTAATAACAATATACAAGAATAAAAATGCTAAATTGAAATACAAACAAAAGCATAAAGCAAAAAGCTTTTTGCTAAAAGGATTTTAATACAAGTCTGACTTCAGTAGCCTTGGGGTTTAAAACAGGAGACTGTGCAACACAAAGACAGCAACTTTCACCTCTTAAAAACACCCTCACTGCGATGGGACATTAAATGTGATGGTTATTCAGTGAGCAGGACATATGAACCAGTGAGGGCAAAGTGCCATTTGGTAGCGAAGGCTTCATATCACATATCATGAGGAAGAGAATACTGAATTGTGACAGCAAAGCTACAACCAGACAAAGATAGATACATCATTGAACCTTGTCCGGCACTTAGGGACATTAGATATCCACTCTTCCTTCCGTCCACGCTGCGCAGAAGACAGAGCTCACCCCACATGTTACGGTTATAATTATCTATTTGCTGTCGAGGATTTTCTTAAAGATGACCTCGATAACAACTAGTGAAACTGAATCAGAGGTGTGGTATATGCTAGATAATCACCATTAAATCCCATATTTATGGTTTACACTGAGAAGGGAAGCTGATGCACCAACAGAAAACACCCACATAGAGACAAACATCACTGGAAGGCTCAGCTGAAAAATCAGGTTGCCAATTAATTTTGTGGTAATCATGTAATTGATTAACAGTTACAAGAGCCAAAGCATCTAAAGTTATTAGAAAAAAGTAAGAAAGAAAAAAAAACCCAAAAAAACACTGTCTAATCCAACAAAGTGTCATCCACTTTCAGGTAACATCTTCCAAGCAAAACATCCGAAAGACCTGCTGCAATATACATGAAAAAGGATTCACCTCAAACAGTTCACCTGAAGTTCTCTCCTTCATCCGGAACAATGTGATGTTCAAAAGGTTGCAGACTAAAGAAGGACTTTCTTGTGTTTGTCTATCTGTGACTCCTGACTGTTGTCAAAAATGGCATCATATGTTTGAATAAACAAAAAGCAGAAAGAGCGAATTCTCCCAGACCTTGCCTTTTGGATGCACAGAAGAAGGAGATGAAGCCAGACATGTCAGAGTGGGTTATGACTGGTTCAGAAAGGGGCCTCTTTACTGGTGAAGAGGTTTTTATTGTTAGAGGCTTACATTGTATAAGTGTATGCATTACAGTTGGACATAATCCTTAACATGTGCATAAATCAACAAAGACAAAACTACTACGCTCTGATCTAACTTGATTTGCAGAGGGAGATATTATTCAGACGTTTCTGAATAAATCATGTTTCATATGCAGAATAATTTCTGCTGTATTATGCAGGGAAGTAACAGGAGTATACAAGTCAAATTTGCCCTCATCTTTTTTGAAGCATCGCCCTCATGACTCAGGGAGCGTTCCCCTACCTGGCATTTGTAAAGATGTCTAGAGATACTCTGAGACGGGAGGGGTTAGGCGAGGCAACTCATCCGAGCCTAAGCTGAGATAGGAGGAGTGGGGGAAGCCGCACGCGCGCACACACACGCACACACGCACCCACACACGCACCCACCCACCCGCCCGCCCGCCCGCACCCACCCACCCACCCACCCACCCACCCACCCACCCACCCACACACACACACACACACACACACACACACACACACACACACACACACACACACACACACACACACACACACACACACACACACACACACACACACACACACACACACACACACACACACACACACACACACACACACACACACACACACACACACCAGTGCTCAAACGCACTCAAGCAACGCCGCATCAATGTCAATTCACTCGAGGGAGAAAGAGACAAACACGCACACACCATCAGATGGAGGGGTTGGACTACACTTTTACATTCCTTGTATATTTTAGACTTTGATAAACGATGGAATAAATAATTTATCCCCAAAACAAACATTTTTTTTGGTCGTCAACACATTGAAATGCTGTAAATACAATTTGTGGAGACAGAAATTGTTATCTGTAAAATCAAAATGCATGCCCTCAGTGCCGAACCCTCTTGAGGTACCTCTGTTTTCTGGGAAGCAGAATCCCTTCAGTGGATTATCAGTTCTTCTTGGTAAAGAAAGTCTCAGGGGCTTGAGCAGCCGCCCGTGGAAAAGCCAAAGGAATGATCCTCTTAGGCAACCATCATATCATTCAACAGACTGACAGATATAATACTCTAAATCAGATATTAGAAAAACTTGGACATAAATGACGACTGACCCTTGAGAGATAATTGGGAGCAGACCATGCAGCTAGCGAAAATCCAGTTTGTCTTTTAGCTTAATGGCATAAAATTTGCAGTGTTGAAACAGATGTTTGGAAAGATACTTTTTAGCTACTCAGTCCAAATTTTAACTGATTGATTATATGTAAAAAAAAAAAAAAAGCTTTGTGGCTTCTGTGCTTAAGGACATTTATGCTGCAATAAAAAAGTCCATTTTCAGCTTTAGATAATGTGATATATAGAGAAAATATAGAGAATATAGAGAAAACTGTATTGTGGATTCAAAAACTTAACCTGTTCCTATTTATTTCTGATGTTTTTCATAGTTTGTTTTATCAGTCTATTAGTTTCTACGTACTTTCTGTATTTTTGCAGCCTGCCTCTGTGTGTTTGTGTGTGAGGCTCACCACATCTTTGTATACTGAGAAAATTAATAGAAGTTTTTTCAGTTGAGACGTGCCCTGATAGCAACAAGAAATGCTTCGCCCTCATTCTGACTTGCATCATATCAAACTGCAGAAAAGTGAATATAGGTGAACTGGTTACCTCTGAATGGCTGTAATAAACATTATAGTCTTCTATAAAAGTAAACAAAATTGTGAAGGAAAAATACTGAATCAGCTGCCTTGGCAAGGGTAAAGGCAAACAGGTGATGTAAAAGAAATCCTTTTTAAAACTTCAAAATAGTAATGGCAAAAGGTCAATAGAGGGCCGCTCTGAAGCTCAAATAGAAAGTCTTCACCTCACAGATGAAGACTTTCCTGTCTGTCATTGAGTAAAGGTCACTATAGCCTATAAAAAGGAGGGAAAAAAAACAACAAAACAGAAACATTATGGCACTGAGGTATAAGAGTACCCAGAAGCTATTCCTTTTTTTTTTTCCACAAACAAAAAACCACACTCCCTCCATCTCCTGCTATGCTGGCTTCTTCCTTTAACCCTTAAGGTTCAATTAGTTACAATTCCTCAACTGCAACACTTTGATAGTGCAAAATCTGGGACAGATGGACAGACAGAGAAAGGATGCTGTGCCAGAGGCTGCTCTTATCAGAGTCATTCACATCTTCTAGGAGACACATCTTAAACTAAAGAGCTGAACATAACTGACCTAACAGGAAAACATACACAATGTCTAGGAATGGAGTAATACTGGAACAACAAGGTCTGGTTTTATACCAGAATCATAATCCTACTATATTCCGAACTTTAATGATTGAGAATAAGTTTAAAACTGTGCTTAATAGGAACAAATAAGTTGGAAGAAAAATCTAAATGTAATGTCTGGATCAATTAAAGACTAAACTACTGTGGACACACTGTGGGTACAGAAGGGGAGCTTCTACTTGAAAAGTTATTCTACTTTTGAAATTTGCTCATAATGTAAAACTTAACACGACTGTGTGTGTGTGTGTGTGTGTGTGCGTGTGTGTGTGTGTGTGTGTGTCTTCTATCAAGATAGTTTATATATGAAAAAAATAATGTCTTTTTTTTTTAAAAAGAAAAAAAAAAAAAAACCAAAAAAAAAAACAACAACTTTCTCACCCCGTTCTCATTGTGCTTCTCTCCTGGATTTCCACCTCTTTGACCAGTTTGATCCTGAGATTGCTGACTCCCTGCAAAAAGAAGGGGGGAAAAAAAAAAATCACAAATTCAGGACATTAAAATGCAACACAGTCAGTCAGGCAACGGCACAAAAGTGCCATTTAAAAAGACAGACACACAAAAGTCTAGATGGGGTAAGCTGTCCTGACTGCAGCCATTGACCATCTGGT
This sequence comes from Telmatherina bonti, assembly GCF_933228915.1. Taxonomy (NCBI): domain Eukaryota; kingdom Metazoa; phylum Chordata; class Actinopteri; order Atheriniformes; family Telmatherinidae; genus Telmatherina; species Telmatherina bonti. The sequence goes on along the minus strand of NC_136614.1, from coordinate 21,846,043 downwards.
TTTTAACAAGTCTTATCCCAGTTTGAGAAATAAGAAAAGCTGTCTGGGCAATTTACATGTGTATCAGCATGAGTGTATCACAGTGCAATAAGAAAAAACAGGCAAAAATGTACAAAGAACCAAAAGATAAAAGACAGCAGACTAAACAATGAATAGATAAACTCAGAGTGACACCAGTGTCCATCACCAAAAGGTCAACCAGAACAATACTCAAGTCTCGTCACATCCACTGCATATGCTGTGGATGCAGTAGCTGCAGCTGTGTCTGTGGAGACACACTACAGAACAGAAAACACTCCACATAATACACACCTTGGTCACTACTCTCAGCTGGCGAATCTTCATGCCGGAGGAAGAACTTGACTTCTTGTTTCCGAGGCCCCCACTTCTGCAGATGTTCATACATCATGTGCTCAAAGGGGATCGCTCGCTCTGAAAAGCAGACGAGTTAAGGAGAGAAGGAACTGGGCGATTAGCTGCAAACTAATTATCCATGAATCCCACAAGTCAAACACAAAATTTGTAGTGCCAGTTGCAAAATGAAGCTCACTGATAGGCTAAATCAATTGTTAGATTCATAGAAATAGTTCATTGTTAATGTGACATAGGTTATTTGTGTTGCCTAGCTTTTTGTCAGAAGGTTACATCAGGCCTTTTTTTTCTTAACTTTAAATGAAAAAAATGGATATTTACTTATTAGTTTAATATGTTTTTTTTTTTTTACTTAAAATTAGAATGATAACAACTCTAGTCTTCCATTTTTCTGATGGTTATCTATTATATTTTCCACACTTTTCTACCATTTATGGGTTGTTTTTTTCAACACAACCTACATCAGCATGGACGGTGTGTGTGTGTGTGAACAATTCACTTCATGCAGAATCAAAAATAAGTTCCAACATCTTAAAAAGAATCCACTGAGATCATTGGGCAACTACAGGAGCCTAACCTCTCTTTTATTGTAAAGGTTATAGTTCAGTATAACTAAAGAGAAGACAAATAACAAGGGTTTCAAAATGTGTTATTACATAACCTGGGATAATAAAGCCCTTGACTTAGATGTTGTTGGGCAGGAAAATGGGTCCTCAGCAGAAAAATGCTGATAACACTGGGTGTGTCACACAGCAAAGTGATGGGTGCAAATCACACAGAACGAGCAGAATCTGTTATGACAGTGCTGTGGACTGTACTGTCTCATGTTCCTGTTTGGCTATGCATTTGTATTCAACATGAATGATCTTACTTGGTAATAGATGCATCTTTCTACTTCATCACTCAGCAAAGTCATGCATGGTCCTGCTGAACACCTGAACTCATTAATAAAAGGTGCGTTTTAAATTAATAACGACAGCTTAGGGCTTTACAAAATGAAATGCATAAAGCCATGCATAAAGAGGAAGTGTCAGGCTCAGCAATTATATGGCCTCAGATGATTTTTTTTTTCTTAAATACACTACTAGACACACTCCCTGTTCTTCCACTGCAACATGATGCAGAATTAGATACAGTTTCATTTTTATAAGACGCTGCTCTCAAGTTTGGGTGATTATAATGCATATCATCAGGCTGTAAAACAAGTAAAGCACAGCATTCCAACACTTCTTACCATTTCCTCTCCAGACCTCAGCCAGATGGCAACCGCTCTCACCGGGCTCTTTGCAGAACTCGACAACATCACGGCACGTCGTCTCAGGCGTGATGGGTACCTCAGACACAGTCTGTTCCCCATCACTGAGGTACACTGTCAATATCATCTGAAAAGGAAACAAAATGGTCAAAAGGCAGAACAAATAATTGTATATGATATTAAAACACTAAAACAGAAGAAATAATAATTTAAAAAAAAAAAAAAAAAAAGAAAATTTAAGAATGAGGTTTAATCCACTCTGGCAAAGCATAAAGTCCAACATGCTGGTGATATGTTTTGCTAGTTTAACTGTTGGTAACTGCACGCCACTGCATGTTTGCCACGTTTATAATTACGGAAGGGAGCATTAATACAAATCAAATGCGTTCACCTGCACTTCTATTAACATACAAACAATTAGGCAATAAACTATACTTCTTTTCAAGTTATTAATCAATACTTTTAATTACTTCACTCAATGGTTGTCTTAAGCACATTTGGCTTCTCCACAAATATATAAAAAAAACAAAACACACACGCAGGTATCCTGGTAACAAATCCATTATATCTAAGCTGAACTTCAAAGGGATTAAACTGCTCCTTTGCACATTTATTTAAAAAGGAAGAGGACAACAACCAAAGGGCCACTACGCAAAATGCTTGCAGTGTGTGTGTGTGTGTGTGTGTGTGTGACCTTTAGACAAATCAATATGGCACGTCATCGCCTGTGATGCTATAAATACATAAAGCAACAAACTACAAAAAAGGGAAAAAAAAAAAAAAAATCAGCAAGCCAACTAGACCCATGTAATGGTCTCGAGTTTGATTTTCTAAAATACAAAATGCTGAATTATCAAGAAGCCTTATTTTCCTCCGACCTAAACAAACTAAGAAATTAAACGTGCCTCTGGACTTTCCCCAACACCCAGACTGACAGTAGCAAAGCACTGACCGACTGTTCATCTTACCCAGCAAAGACTTTTTGGAAAGTTTTGGTTTGCAACATCAAATACTGTACCAAAAAAATATATGAACAGCAGCGCTAAATGATTTACAAATTCCAGCTGTTAATATTTCCACTTCTTACTTCCCTCCACTTTGTTTTTAGCCAAGATGATTTACCAGAGGGGCATAAATGTGTTCCATCATTTATCTGCACTGCTTTCAACTACTTGAGAATAAAAGTAATTTGATAGTTAAAAATTGCTTTTATTTTTGGCCATCTTGCAAAGAAAAAAAAAACAGGCAAACTGCTAATCCTTGTAGTCTTATGTCTATTGAGGTAAAAAAAAAAAAAAAAAAAAAAAACAACTCTACAAAGTTACAAAAATCTACAGCACATGTCATGTTTTCTACTCTTTAGAGTCAGGGTGATTCTCATTGCTTCCAGTGGCACAGATCACTCTGGGGGAGCTGAGATATACCTTCCTGCTTGATACGACAGGCCTCAGTCAATAGAAAAGTAGGACTGTGCGGGTGCACAGGAGCTACAAATCTAATAAAGTGAGTTTTGAAGAGTGGCTCAAAACTAAAAAACGTAAGCTGTGTTTTAACATCCATCATTTTCATATTAACCAATTGAATAGTGAGTTCAAATTAAAACTGAATCCAATTTTTTGTTCTTGTTATATGAATATGATTTTAAACTCTGTCCTGACAAGGATTTAAAAAAAAAAAAAAAAAAAAAAAGGGGGGGGGGGGGGGGGGGGGGGGTGTCAGCCAGTGCTGTTTTAAAGTTCATCTCTTAAAAACAGTTAGCTTTTCTGGTACTTATTTAAAAATCCAGGAAGAAACAACAGTGTGGCAGCCGTTTCACAGCAGCTTCAGCTCATCAGACCTGGGCAACCATATATGCTTCAATTTTTAAAGATAGCGCTATTTACAGGAGGCCTTGAGAAAAGAAACATTTTCCTCCCATCTGCAAGAGTGAAGGGTCATTTATTGTAAAGACAATAGAAAGAAAAACACACAGTCATCTAATAAACCAACTTTTGCAAATTGAAAAATACTAAAACACCATTATAAGCATGCATACTAGTGAGGTGCAAAACTGTACAGTTTATAGGTGCATTTACAATGCAACGCTTTCTGCCAACGCACATCACCGTCATATATAATTTAGCTTTAGTCACTAAGCTACCTATAGACTATGACTACAGAGGATTCTCTGGGACAAAGTGACTCATGTTTTGTAGCGATACAACCCTATGATTCACTGACATTTTCAGCAGCAGTGTAAATGAACCAATATCATCCCTCGTATTTTGGGGACAGTGTGGCTTCACTCCTGACTAAGAGTCTAAATATCATTGATTTTAAAAAGAAACAGAAAATTAACAAATGCAGAAAAATTAACACACAAACAATAACAACAAAAAAAGAATTTAAAAAAAAAAAAGGGTGCCAACCAAGGCATACTTTATAAATCTGACATACCTGACTCAGTAAAAACCCATTAAAATCTAAACAGATTTCAAGAGGGGGATCTGGATAAGAGGTGTGCAGCACATGTTAATGTAAAAACCAGAAAGTAAAACTATAAAATTGTAAATAGTTACACAGACACAATAAATCAGGAGATAACGTTAACAAATGAAAAATTTAAATTTGAGCATTTCTCAATGCTCTCATTTTTCAAATAAGACGCCGTTATCAGAACAAAAACTATAGACAAATAATGGATGTAATATTTGGATATGATTTAAGAATAGAATCACTGGAAGAAAAACAATGAAAATGGCAAGAATATTTATACATTTTACTATAGCCTTACCCATAATGATGTGCTGCCTGCAGCTTATGTCATAACAAACCCTCAACTAAACAGGTCACACAATCAACCAATCAGCAAATCAGATAGAAATTCATTCAAATTGATGGAAAAAAAACTTGGTGTGTACTAAATTACGATCTCACATAATAAAAAGTTAATTTAAAAAAATACATTAAATGAGGAACTAAACAGAAAACAGCATCTGAAGACCAGTAGAGAAAATACCAACCGCCCTCACTAGGTTGCGTCTGCCCATACTCCTGTTTCTTTTGATCGCCCTACGTTTCCTCTTCATCTCCTTCTTCGGTGGCCGGTGATGCTCCTTTGCCCAAATGGGTCTCTCCTTGGAGAAGCTTACAAGGCCACGTAACACTATGGTCACAAATCTCTTCATCATGGTGCTGCTGCTTTTGCAGTCATGAAACTTAATTGTTATGCCATCCCGAGCAGAGCCCTAAACCCGACAGTGGCACGATCATTAGAAAAGCGCTGCAGAGGAGACTTGGAAGGAAAAAAAAAAAAAAAAAAAAACTAGCTGGATGTGCAGTTCTAGACGGGAGGGGGGGAGAGAGCAAACTAGAGTAAAACAAACAGAGAGAGAGAGAGAGAGAGAGAGCGACAGAGAGGGAGTCAGACAGGGGTGGGTGGGTGTGGGCACGGGAGGTTAACCACAACTGCTTCTATAGAAAAGTGCGCCTGGGGTTTGCTGGTGACTCCCTGCATGTGAGAATAGTTCTGGCACAGCTGTGACAGACTGGAAGGTCTGGGTAAAAAATTTTTTTTTTTTTTTTTTTTTTTTTTTTTTTTTTTTAAATCATGCAAAGACAGGGAAGGAAAGGCTGTGCATCTGAATCCATTCAGATTCTAGAAATCTGTACCAAAACTGAGTAGTGTCTAAAAAAGCCAAACAATACCTGCTAATCTGAAAATCCTTATTGTGAGTCACTAAAAATCCATTTCTTAGCCTTTGGCTTGCAGGGAGATTCACATATGTTTATTAAAAGGAAACCTTGAACAGATCTCCAACAGGATGAGAATAAATTTCATATAAAATCCTTACTTATTCACCATTAAAAGGGCTTTATAAGCAGAATATTATTTGATGAGCAGGAACTTTAACTAAAATGAGAGAAAAACAAAAAACATTGAGCCACAAATATTTAAACAGGAGATTAAAAAAAAAAAAAACAATTAGGCCTATGTATTTCAACATAATCAGGTCTGAAATCAAGCTACTAAGATGAGAGTGGATATTAAATATCAGTGGTTCACATTTACAGCTTCTTTTAGGTTAAAAGTGATTAAAGAAATGAATTATGAAAAATTTAGTAATTTCCTTCGTACTTGGAATAAATTTGTTTTCAATCAAAGAACAATCTATTCTGAATGGCACACATTTGAAGAATATTAGGCATACAAAAGTAGTATTTTTCTGACCATAGACTATTGAGTTATTGTTAAATTAGTTTTGTGTGTCATTTCAATGTGAGGACATGGCAACCATTTCAAATTTCATTCTAAAATGGGCTTGGTCTATCTGCTATCTTTACATCTTAATAAGATGTGGTCACAACATAAACTTCTCAATCCCATCCATTACTACCTGTGCCCACATCTCAATAATCTTATTCCAAAGAATTTTCACACAATTATTCCTCATGCTTTAGTATGTCATGGTCACACAGTATTACAGCGTGTGATGTGTCCATACCACACAGGCTTCATAGTTCTGTTTTTACAAAGACAAAACCATGCTCCGATGGTTTAAGGTCACATGGTTGTTTTCACTGGTTTAGAACACCAAAGAGAAGACGCACGCAGCCAAATTTCCGCTGGATTTGGGTGCTGGATTAATAACAGTCAACGCATAAAAAAATAATAAAAAGGATTTAATTTAGCTGTTGTGATATTTTTGAGCACCAAGCCCTTTTTCAGATTAGTGTTGTTGAAACCTAATGACAGGGAAATGAAAACCTCTAGAGGAGGTCTATGGTCTAATGATCTATCTGTTCTTATTTTCATGACTCCAGTTCATTTTTGCCTTCTGATAATTTCATGGGTTACAATTACCATTTTTTTTGGCTCAGCGTTAGTCTGTGCTATGAAGCAGCATCAAATCAGTTTTGAAGGTCCTGGCTCAATATGAACAGAAATTAATTGATTCTACAGCTTCCATCAGCCATCACAGCATCAACAAGGACTAGTGACCTATTTTTACTGATATCTGCATGCAATAATACCATAGCATTGCTTATTGCATGAGCTCCTGCCAGTCTGGTATAAAGTTTGATTTGTTTTATTTTGATTTCCTTGTTTAAAGAACTAGGCAGGATTTCTAGTTAAGTTTTGTAAAGCAGACATTATTTTCTTGAGTCCTTGCAGTGTTTTTTTTTCCATTCTGAATTGAACTTGCAGAATAGTTATCTTGAACAGTGCACTTTGTTCCTCTGGCATGGTCTTGACTTGGATAATTCCAGGACAAATGACGTGCAACTGTGAGGGTTTAGTGTGACTAGCCAGTGAGACATAAATACATACTGTATATCAAGTTATTCCTAATACTAGTTGACATTCTTGACTAATAGCTAATCAATGTGCTGTAACGCATCAATTTCATTTGAATAAAATGTATCTGCAAGGGAAAAAGTAATTGTATGAATTACATATTAAGTCGAATAACCATAGAAGCAACGCCTTTTATTTTTCACACTTTAACTGGGAATGTATTTGCTTTTGTCATGAAAAGACCACAGGAAAAATACACTGCTGGAGAGAGCAAGAGGAAAGATCCTGAGCTCTGCAAGATTTGAGATGGAGTTAATAAAAAGGATCCTTTTGAATGAAAGCTGACTAATGCACATTAAAAGGACACCATTAAGAAAATCTGATTAATAATGTAAATTCCTACAACCAATAAGAAAAAATAAAATAAAAAATAGCCGTCTTAAACATTCACAAGCTGTGAAATAAATCAATAACTGACTCTTTTCATCTGCTCATACTGGGTTTAGGGGAAAAGCTTAAAAGGAAAACTCCTCTCCAGTCAACCATTTCACTTTTAAAAATGTCATAATATATCTGTGGTCACCTGGTTGGTGTTATTTTAAACTTGTGAGTCAACAAAAATTGAAAAGCAACAATAAGAAGCAATGTTTACTTTTCCTGTAAGTCACGCTCTGCCCAGTTCCACTGTGTGAGATTAATGCCACTTGACAATCCACTCAGCTCTGAAGTTTCCCTTAACAACAGAGCATTAGTCGACGCAGCCACACAGACCTAGATCTGCCAGGGTCTCATTGGCTGATGGAGTCACGCGAGAACCAAATGCCTCGCTGCTTCTCAGCTCCACTGGCCCTTTGACTCTCATAGCTTGTTGATGCCACAGGATACAACTGTCCACAGAGACTCCAGCCCCAGTCAAATCTGAGAACCTGACAACTCCAGCAAACATAGTGACACTTTGTATTCTTAAAAAGCCCCTCTGGGGTTATATTCTATAGCTTTTCTTTTTCTTTCTCTGTCTTTCCTTTCCGCCAAATGAAAACAAAGGACTTTGGGGATAGTGCATTTTTAGCCAATCCAATTTCACCTGCAAATCTGCTGACCAACAACCTCTCGTGATGAGGCGTTATTGAGCATACTGTAAACTCTCTGCATTTGAGTTTATGCCCTTTTTCCTGATGACTGAAAGGAATGTAATAGTGTCTCGCACAATTCATCACTGCATTCTCAGCACTAAAGACAACAAATGCGGTTCAACAAAGCGCAACTCCAGCTCCTATAGAATTTCCACTCAGGTATTCTATTCAATGCAGCACAAAGTGTCTTGAACAATAACATCACAAAAAAAAAACCAATAGATTGAAATATTTAACATGTAGCAACGCCTTCTGTACCAACTACTGTAAGCACAGCAATCAATGTTCAGCCCTTTTACAACTTTTTTAAATGTGATTTTGTGTAAAGAATACAGAGTAAATTGCCCACCTTATCATGAAATGTAGTAAAGCTCTATTTAACTAAATAACAAGGATGGTCTTCATAACTTTAAAACAGGTTTAATTAAAAAAAGATAAAATATGATTAAATGAGATAGAAATAGTTAAAAACAGAGATGTTTCACAAACCACCGACAGGTCTGCAATGCTTTAATGATTGTAACAGTAAAAAAAATAAAATTAAATTAAAAAATAAATAAATAAAAAATAAAATAAAATAAAAAAGCATTTAGGCCACAAAGTTAGTTAGATATTTTATTTCTGACATCATCACACTAATAGATCAGTCAAACTGCAGTTTTTTAAAAAAATCTTTATAGTGTTGGTGGTGAGAGGGATAATGCAATTTCAGTCTATGCATAGTAACGACTCAGATTGTGTCCACCTTCAGCACCTTTGTGGTTTCACGTTAAAATCAGATCCCTCTCTGTCTATAAGATCTTTACACAGCAAATCACAAGACATAGAAACCTCCAAACTCATATGGAGAGCATGACACGACATTTTGGCACCGCACGCAGGTTTGATTTTGTGCACAAGTAGAGGGTCAAGTCAATAACCATGAAGGCACTGATCTGAATGAATATATCTGACAACAAATTATTTTATGCATCGAAGGGGAAGTCTGTATGCACTCACCGGCATCATATTGGCAGCTCTGATAGATCAAATCCAGCGTGCATCGGCAATCTGATTCAGGCTAACCCCACTTTTCTTCCAAGGCAAGACCCACCTTGCTAGTAATGGGCTCTGATAACTCCAATGTGACAACCAACAGGGCCTCGGTGCTCTCTGTAGACAAGACAGCAGAATTACTTTCCATACTGACAACATGAGTAGTTTACGCGTACTAGTCGAAATCATTAAACAGGCGTAAAAGGTAATTTAAATCGTCCAGGCGTGGCTCTGAGCAGCTGCTGCTACAAACAAGCTGATGGTTAGCCATTAACTGTTAGCTTGCAACGCAATGCTAAGGCGTGTCAAAAACTAATAACACATTATAGCACATACTAATAATAGTTATACTCACCGATGTCAGAGACGATTCATTGTTTCATCGACTGACTTAACGTTACTGTTAAGGCACGCACGTAACCGAAACAACTGTCAGCAAGCCAGCTAGCGTTATCGCAGGGTATTAGCTGCTTTCAGAGATAGCTAAAGGACCATTCGCTCGCCAATCTCTGAGGTCCTTTAATTTGCATGGGCGACACGGTGCGCCTTTCAAACGAACATAAATGAATACAAGTTCATCCAGATGAACTTACTGGTTTTCTCAAAATTGCAATGAATCATCATTAGCAGACTAGCATTGCTAGCTGTCGAAAATACGAATAGCTGGAAACCAGTTGTTGACGATGCAAGGGGCGGGGCTTCTTCGCGGCGCTACGTCGACGTGGAATGCCAAGAATTTAATACCAACGCCTGTCGCGACAGCGCGTGCGTACAGGCCATGAAGCAGGGCAGGTGACTGATAGTTTATTTTATCAGTCAAAAAATTAGTTTTATTTGAAACAGAGGACACAGCTTGTGACGTAAGAAACCCTCCCTTGGAATTACGTATACTAGAGATATTTTCAGACGTATTTCTTTGGAAATAAAGTTTACTTTACAATGGGTTGGCTTTTCTATTGAAAAAGGATTGAAAAGTGGGAAGAATTGTGAAATAAATGGAAGATCTAATACTTTCCAGGTGACCTGCAAGGAAACCGATAAAGTAATGACTAATAAAAGTTATGGGATCATTTCTTGAAAATCATTTAACTCAATAATATCTTAAACTATTCAGTCTATTTTATTTTCTGGAGCTATCAGTTAACTGAATCATTTTAAGATATAAAGCATAGGGCTTTCACTGAATTTTGTGGGTAATTTTGGTTAGGTTGCTGTATGTACTGTAGCATATGATGGATGCACAATGACATACAACAAATAACTTCAATAAATAGTATTGTTTTTTTTGTTTTTTGTTTTTTTAAGTTTTCCTCTTTTCTTCCCATATTAAAAACTATTTAACAGACTTAAGCCAAACATGCTAATCTCACTTACTATAAAACCGCTGTAACCGCTCTAAATATACATGACTGTTGCTGGACACAGTTCCAAGACTACTAAATGAAACATCATCAAGAAAGCTAGTAAAACATTTCATGTGTGGACCTTTTCCTGTGTCTGATGTTGTGAAAGTGTTTCTTTTGCTTGAGGTCTAAACTTGAGCTGAAATATATAGTCATGAAAGTATGTTTTGAAACCAGTGATAATATTCATGAATAAATTGGAAATACATATTTAGCTATTTAAGATGCTTTGGTTTGACTTGTTGAGTGGACTTTGAACTTTGAGCTTCAAAGTTGAAATTGAGTAAAATGCATATTATTTGTTTGTCACATTCAAAATTTTACAGTCTTGATGTTCTTGACATGGGCGCTAATCCAACCTGAGTCTCAACTCTTTCCAGATCCCAGAGCCAGACGTTTATCTCCTTTGACACAATGGTTGAATTCCAGATCAGTATAAGCTTCAACATACTTGCATATTTCAATGTATGACTTCTTCTCCATTAGTCCTCCAACGATATTATATGCACCCTACACACATTTGAACACCTGCAACACACAATATCACTTTTTTTTGCAAAGTGGCATTTAGGAAAGTAGGGAGAAAAAGCAGTTTGATGCTTACCAATGAGTTAACAAACAAACCGAAACAAAAACAAGTCTTTGTTTCATGTGATAAGGATTGTCGATGCGTGCCGGCCCTTAAGTGTCTGAGTTGTAAATACACTGGTGACATCATGTGGTTCATACAAAGAACTGACATTTTCAGGTAAGAGTTGCATCTCAAGTCACCATTTAAAGTTATTTTTTTTAATAAAGACCATTTTTAAAAAAGGCTTTTTTGCTTTTATGAGTCAGGTAATATATACACTGCTCAAAAAAATAAAGGGAACACTTAAACAACACAATGTAACTCCAAGGCAACCACACTTCTGTGAAATCGAACTGTCCACTTAGGAAGCAACACTGATTGACAATCAATTTCCCATGCTGTTGTGCAAATGGTATAGACAACAGGTAGAAAATATTGGCAATTGGTAAGACACACCCAATAAAGGAATGGTTCTGCAGGTGGTGACCACAGACAACTTCTCAGCTCCAATGCTTTCTGGCTGATGTTTTGGTCACTTTTGAATGCTGGCGGTGCTTTCACTCTAGTGGTAGCATGAGACGGAGTCTACAACCCACACAAGTGGCTCGGGTAGTGCAGCTCATCCAGGATGGCACATCAATGTCAGCTGTGGCAATAAGGTTTGCCATGTCTGTCAGCATAGTGTCCAGAGCGTGGAGGCGCTACCAGGAGACAGGCCAGTACATCAGGAGACGTGGAGGAGGCCGTGGGAGGGCAACAACCCAGCAGCAGGACCGCTACCTCCTTCTTTGTGCAAGGAGGAACAGGAGGAGCACTGCCAGAGCCCTGCAAAATGAGCTGCAGCAGGCCACAAATGTGCATGTGTCTGCTCAGTCAGAAACAGACTCCATGAGGGTGGTATGAGGGCCTGACGTCCACAGGTGGGGGTTGTGCTTACAGCCCAACACCGTGCAGGACTTTTGGCATTTGCCAGAGAACACCAAGATTGGCAAATTCACCACTGGTGCCCTGTGCTCTTCACAGATGAAAGCAAGTTCACACTGAGCACATGTGACAGACGTGACGTGAGTCTGGAGATGCCGTGGAGAACGTTCTGCTGCCTGCAAAATCCTCCAGCATGACTGGTTTGGCAGTGAGTCAGTAATGGTGTGGGGTGGCATTTCTTTGGAGGGCTGCACAGCCCTCCATGTGCTCGCCGGAGGTAGCCTGACTGCCAATAGGTACCGAGATGAGATCCTCAGACCCCTTGTGGGACCATATGCTGGTGCGGTTGGCCCTGGGTTCCTCCTAATGCAAGACAATGCTAGACCTCATGTGGCTGGAGTGTCAGAAGTTCCTGCAACACGAAGGCATTGATGTTATGGACTGGCCCGCCAGTTCCCCAGACCTGAATCCAATGGAGCACATCTGGGACATCATGTCTCGCTCCATCCACCAACGCCAAGTTGCACCACAGACTGCCTAGGAGTTGGCAGATGCTATAGTCCAGGTCTGTGAGGAGATCCCTCAGGAGAACATCCGCTGCCTCATCAGGAGCATGCCCAGGCGTAAGGAGGCCATACAGGCACGCGGAGGCCACACACACTACTGAGCCTCATTTTGACTTGTTTAAAGGACATTACATCAAAGTTGATCAGCCTGTAGTGTGTTTTCCCACTTTCATTTGGAATATAACTCCAAATCCAGACCTCCATGGGTCGATACATTTGATTTTCATTGATAATTTTTGTGTGATTTTGTTGTCAGCACATTCAACTATGGAAAGAACAAAGTATTCAATGAAAATATTTCATTCATTCAGATGTACGTCTTACTTTAGTGTTCCCTTAATTTTTTTGAGCAGTGTATATATGTGTATGTTAATTAAGATGATATAAATCTGAATAGTCTGACCTCAGATGTGGTTTTAAAGATTTGTTTTGGCTCTAATGTAAAAATCCATTTTTAATGACAATCTATTCTAAAGAAATACTGAGAACAGACAAAAAATACATCTTGAGGTCATTTTCCAATATTAGAGTCAGAATACGTGCCGATGACCTTGGTGAGATCCTCCAACTCCACACATTCAACTGGTTAAATTTAATGCTGGTGGTTAGCAGGTGTGGTGTCTTTACGAACTTGGATAAGGGAATAATGGGGTGGTTCAGTTCCACCTTTACACATGTCAAAATGCTTTTCTATTTAATTGATTTTGTCCTTTACCTGTGCTCCAAACTGAACAACTTTTTCATAGCTTACCAATTGGAAGAATGTTCCTTCCCTTTGGCAGAACCTTGAGGAATCAACATCCAAGACTAAAATAATGCTGTCATATCAGTATGTACACTGTTGGTGCTGAAATGGCAAATTGTGGTAAAGACGAGGAGTACAAAACATACTGTATAGCTATCAAAGAGGGTACCATAATAGTTCACAAGTTTTAGTTATGAATTTAAATTAAATAGTTCACCTAAGATGAGAAGACACGTACTACATCAAGCCTGATACCTTTCAGTGTGAACATATTTACCTCTTCTTGATTTCTCCTTTTTAAGTGCATCATGATTTAATGGGGAATTTAATTGTTTCACAGTGATTTGGATGTGGCAGTAGCTCTGGGAGAACAACTGGTGTTAAGATATCTAGTTGAAGTGTCTTTGGGGAAGACTGAGCCCCACTTTGCCTCTATTTCAATCATTGGTGCATGACAGAAAAAAGTGCAAGGCTAAGAGAAGTGTATAAATATGGCTGAATATGTGAATAAAGACAGTTGGCTGAAAGCACTTTGAGTCGTCAACAAAAGAGAAAAGGCGGTGTACAAATTTAGTATTATAACCAAAAACAATTTTCTGGCTTCTCACAATATATTTTCAGTACAATTCATTGACATTTCTCTGTAAATACATTAATAAATACACACAAAAGAGTACATGTAAAACATACAACAATTAAAGTGCAGCTAAAAAAAACATTCAGTGCATGTGCACAATGCAGCCACACTGGTTTTCATTTACCCTTTAGTGTGTGTACTGTTTTTTGTTCATACCTAAGTAACTTCATGTTCTGCTCATTTCTTGCCAGCTGGCTAATCAAGTTATATTTTCACCATGGCTGGATTCAAGATTCGTCATCTTCGCTCTGAAGCTCACGCTTTTTTGTAGAGATATGTTATCGGTCCAGTCACTTTAAGTCCACTTAGGCAACTGCTGCCTCAACAGTTTTAAACATTTTCCCAGAGAAAGAAGGCTTGGTGGAGGTATTTTCTGTAGATGCTTCATTAGACATTCTGTCTGCAAGGACAATCCCAGTTACTTCAAAAGAGAAGACAGATAAAACTGACACAGAATAGAGAAGTCAAATATTGATGGTTTAGTCACAGAAACATATAGAAGTAGCAAAAGAATACATATATATATATATATATATATATATATATATATATATATATATATATATATATATATGTATTCTTTTGCTACTTGTGTGTATGTATATATATATATATATATATATATATATATATATATATATATATATATACACACACACACTTTTCACAAAAAGTTAGGGATATTCAGCTTTTGGGTGAAATTTCACAACAAGCCTAAAATGCATTCAAACCTGTACAGGTGAACTTAATGTGATCTTCTCTAAGCTTTTAAATGCACATGTCCAACTGTTAAATGTTTCAATAAATTTTGCACAAGTTGCTGTTCTCTAACAAGGAGCTTAACAGCAAAAATCACGGCAGGTGTGTGATCCTTGAATTGACCAATAAATGTCCTGGTTCAATTAGAGCTGGTGTTTAAACAGTTGTCCTCATTATGCTGTTCACATTTTGACATCATGAGACCAAGACGACACCTAACAATGGAACAACAGTCCCTTGCCATTGTGATGCTTCAAACAGGACGTTCTCAGACAGAAGTGGCCGCTGAGCTTGGAGTGTCACAGAGTGTCATCAGCAGGTTGCAACAGAGATATCGAGAGACTGGAAGAGTCACAGAAAGGCCTAGAAGTGGATGTCTTTTGGCCACATCCCGTGCTGATGACCGCTACATTGTGAACACTGCCCTGAGAAACCGGATGATGAATGCCACTCAACTCCAGGCACGTTTAAGAGAGGTGAGAGGCACCCAAGTGTCACGTCAGACCATTGGAAACCGTTTCCATCAGCGTGGTCTGCGTGCTAGACGACCTGCACGGGTACCTGACCACACCACCAGGCACAGGCATCATCGTCTTGCATGGGCCAGGGAGCATTTACGCTGGACGAGGAACCAGTGGGCCTCAGTGCTGTTCTCTGATGAAAGTCGATTCACACTGAGCAGAAATGATGGCCGGCAACGATGTTGGAGACGTCAGGGAGAGCGCTATGGATCAGCCACTGTTGTCACCAGGCGAGCTTTTGGTGGTGGCGGTGTTACAGTGTGGGCAGGGGTGTCCACTTGGTACAGAACTGCCCTACACTTTGTGAATGGTACAGTGACAATCCCATACTACCTGAATAACATCATTAATCCAGTGATTGTGCCCCTACATGAACAGCACAGGCCTAATTTCATCTTCATGGACGACAATGCTCCTGCTCATCGAGGCCGCATCATCAGGGAACGGCTGTTGGAGACTGGTGTACCTCAAATGGAATGGCCTGCACTCTCTCCAGACCTGAATCCCATTGAAAACCTGTGGGATCAGTTGAGCCGTCGTGTAGAGGCTCGAAACCCTGCACCCCAGAACCTCAATGACCCGAGGGCTGCCCTTCAAGAAGAGTGGGATGCCATGCCTCAGCAGGCAATAAGTTGCCTTGTGAACAGCATGAGACGTCGTTGTCAAGCTGTAATTGATGCTCAAGGGCACATGACGAGATATTGAGACATTCAAATTTTTTGTTGTGGTGTAACTACCATTGTTTTTACCTTTTGTGTTGAATGAATTTTTTGAGATGAGGAAATCAGTAGTGCATCCTTCTACTTAAATGTCTTACTTTTATGATATTATATCACTGTAGCATGAACATATTGCATTTTCCATAAATTTCACCTGAAAGCCAAATATCCCTAACTTTTTGTGAGTAGTGTATATATATATATATATATATATATATATATATATATATATATATATATATATATATATATATATATATATATATATATATATACATATATACATATATACATATACATATATATACATATACATATATATATACATATACATATATGTATATATATATATATGTATATATATATATATATATATATGTATATATGTATATATATATATGTATATGTATATATATATATATACATATATACATATATATATATACATATATACATATATATATACATATATATATATATATATATATACATACACATATACTAGGGGAAGTAGCACTTACTGTAACAAAAGAGTCCGTCCCTGGCATGAACTTATACTCAAAAGACTTTGAGAGTTTGCTGCTGGGAGCAAGTACATGGAGATGCAGGTGGCCTACTGAGATGAAAGGAGGTTTGTGAAACCCAAGCCTGGAGAGGAAAGCATGGTCAGTTTGATTATCACTCTAAGTGTGCATCTATGTGTCTTCCTTTATGTGACAATGATTTTATTTTAAACAATGCTTTTTGGAGAAAAAGAGAAATGTATAACTTGTGTCAGTGAAACCACAGCCGGAAGCTAGAAAAAGACCTGATACTAAACAGGAAAAACACAACTGAACAATATGTAGACAATTAGCATCTTTTCAAAGTTATTTTATATCAAGTTAGATGTTTTGTCTCTACTATTGTTGCTTACCATTTCTTCATATGAAATATATTTCTGGTATAAACCATAACCTCCTGATTCCTTGGAAATTAAGCCTTTGACCACTTGATTAATTCATAATAAAACAAAATAAAGACAAGGGCACTTAGGCATGTAATCAGGGGAAGCTTGGATTTAGAATTGATCTGACAACCTTTGGGTTAATAGAAAACTGCTTATAATTTGTCTGAAATAACAAAAGGAATTAAAATCTTCCCATTTCTACTCTTAACTATGAGTTTTGAAAATAGAAACTCAAATTGTGCCCACCCACCTGACATCCATCATGTCAGTGACACCTTGCTCACGGAGAACATCCTTCCCCAATTCAATCATCTGCTCAACTTTTGGAAACATGACTTGTTAATAATACATCACTTGTTTTACTAAGAGTCAGTAATTTGCGAACTTCAATAAAAATAAGTGTGGAAGCAGCTGTGACAAACAAAGAAACACTTATAACTCACGCACACTGACCATATATTCAGAAAAATATGATGGAAAGTTAACAGTAGGAGAAAGTTGTTTTGCACTAGAAGTCTGCTAACATGCAGTATGGAAGTATAAAAGTTGTCATAAGAGTATCTTGAGCATAATGTTCAGTGTGTTGTTCCAACAAGACACAAAGCACAAGGGAAAAAATGGTGATTCAGATAAATCTTGAACTGACCGAGGCTGATGTGTTTCCTGTTCAGTGAGCAGCAGCTGTGTATGTGTTCTTTGGGCACGACCAGGTAGTGGTGAGGAGCAGCGGGGCAAATATCTCTAAAACATACCAAATCTTTACTCTGTAGAGGGGTGGAAAACATAAGAAAATATGACACATAAAAAGACCACTGTCACTTTAAATGTAAAGTGTATTGTACAGAGAGTATAGTTGTGGTGGTAGTAGTGTATATCAGTGATCAAAAACGTTCAATCCACCACCAAACCTGTGAGAGGGGTCTCTTTCTTCTTTTTTAAATTGGCACCGTTCAAGCAGAAGATTGTTTGGTAAAAAAGATAAAATCTGCACTATAGTACACAAAAAGCTACTCATAAACAACATGAACATCACAAGAAGCAATCAATGTAGACCAGATAACCACACTTCCTGTATCCTGATCTTGCTTGACCCACAAAGGCCCCACCTCTCACCCAGAGGCTCTATCTTCAGTATATGACAGTCAACTAACACAAATCCCCACCAGATCTATCAAACTTTATAGACTGAAGAATCGACATGAGGAGACTGTAGAATAGAAGAGTTGCCATGGTAACACAATGCCTTGATATTTACTATTCTGTGTACCAATCCAGTTTACCCAGTAATTTGCCAGACAATGTTGTTCATGCCAAATTTGCCAATTGGAAGCATGACCTAAAGTGCCCCAATATCCTAGTTTATTGGTAAGTAATAATAATAACAACAATTATTATTTATTCATTCATTCATGCGCTGATCTGGGGTAAACACAACAGCAAATTGAATTGTAACCCTTCTCACTATAACTTCTCCTGTTCCTACTTCCTCTAATGCATTGACAATAGAGGAAGAGGAAAAACATTGAAACCACTTTAAAACATTAACAAACTTTATATTATATATATATATATATATATAAACTATGAAAATCTCATCTGATACACGTATTGAAATGCAAAGAAGTAATCAAATAAAGACCCTGTTTTGAACCGCTATTTTCAAAAGCTTTTAAATTTCCCTAACTGAGATGGAAAACTACATAAATAATATAAGAAGTCAGATGATCAAGTGGATTATCAAATCTATGAAGCTCCTATTGGCAATGGCAAAGAAAACTTGCTTAGGAGAACACAGTACTCGGACTGTCAACAACAACAATAACAACAACAAAGAAAAAAGAAAGAAAAAAAGAAATCTACGATAATTTCCAAATGTAACTAAAGTGCCAATAAACAATGTTTTAAATACACGGTTTAAGAGGACTTCCTGGATCGGACAAATACACACAGTCTCTTCAATAAAACTTCTAAAAGTGTTTAAAACACTTTACCCGTTTGATAACGTCTGTCTCTGTGTCTCGGTCGTTTGTTATCAGGCAAAAAATACATTCTTCGTCAATATCTTCATTGGTGTGTGCCTTGTTTCTCGCCATGACTTGTCCGAAGTACTCTTCGGTACGCACACCGAAGATCGTCTAACACAGCTATTACGCATCACTCTGCATGTTCTTTCAGCCCTCAGACCGAACAGTCTTTCGAAAGCCTCATATCAACGGAGTGATACATCTCGATAACCACATGTCTTGAAGGAAATTACGTCCTCCACGTCATTACATCAGTATCTTGTTGAATCATGATTAGTCTTGTTAGTCAACCAATAAAAAGACAAACCAACGCCTTGCTGTTCATGTATATATTTAACATTTATTTGGGTTTAAATATGGTTGCAATAACAACACAATAAATAGATCATTGGTGATATCACAGAACACAGCAGTTTTGGATTCACAAAAAAATACTTGGGGAGCATTCACAGTTACAATACTGAACACGCTTAACACTTAAAACACCAAAGCTAATTTTGTACATAAATCATTTACTGGCATTAGTGAATAATACAGCAGGTAGTGGTGTCAGACATTTGCAGTACTGCATATACATGCACTACAAGCCTCAGTCACATACAAAGAAAATAAAAGAACATTTCATTTCCATGTTAGTAAATTCAAATGTTGATTTAGTGGCATATTAGAGTGCAAAAACTGTTGATCCCTTCTTTCATCCATTGTGAAGTAAAGCAGAGGCTGAGCTGTGATTTGAAGAGGCAGCTTAACTCCTGTAGATGTTGATTCAACAACATTCAGCAACAATTTTACAGTTATTACAAAGGGGCAACGCAGCATGGGCTACAACCTGTAGTGCAAATGATCTCATGTTAAACCTCTGCAGACTGAACAATGACCAAAAATAATGAACAAAGTGACAAAGAAATCAACGACAAACAAACAAACAAAAAATAATTAAAAGGTAAAATCTGACTGAGATATGAATTATGGAATTGACAACTGTCAACTTTAAGAGAAATATCTATCAGAAAAGTATTTAGAAAAAACTGTATTTATGAAAATGCAAAAAAACCCAAAAATATTTATTTTATAAAATGAAAATAGTTCATAACAAATATGAAAGAAAAAAAAAAAGATATTTGGTCATTGCAAACATTTCCTGGCTCTACCAGCTGTTTTGGATCGAACAAAGAGGGAAAACATTATGTGAAATGAGACTCATTCGTGCCATCTAAAACTCTAAGAGAATAAGACAGCCTTTAAGGGAAGTTAACACTTCCAATTGTAAACAATTTTGAAACCTATTTATGATTATGGAGGACCTAAAATCATCTCTGGCAATTTCCTTCAAGTTTCAAGTTAACTGCATTATAAAAAAAAATATTTTAAATTGCTTCATCACATAATTCTGTTCATTTATGAACAAACAGACTATAAACATCTTCACTGTTTAAGCAAAGTAAAGCCAACAGCATTGCGAACTTTGTATTCTTTCTTACAGACATAAAACTAGCTCTTTTTGAAGTATTGACCACAGTAACCTCAACAGTTTGGCCTTTTTTTAAACTCTTGTGGTCACAGAGTAGAAAAAAGCAGGCCCTTCTTTCCTTTTACTGTAAGCTTTTTGTGGTAAGGCAGCCTCTTGCTGGAGAAGCTGGAGCTGTTGTCTGATGTCTAAGGCAGCTGATGAACTGAGACCAAAAACCTCTTCTTGCATTTCCACTTTTGTAAGGATTGGGAACTGGGAGGGAACATGCCAGCCTAACTGCAGGTTAAAGCCACCTCAAACAGATTTCAGAATACTGACATCCTGGCTCCACAAGCTGCATCTGTCTCATACGACACTCAGTCATTTGTGGGTAGATACATTTGCCTCCAAGTGGTGCATAATAGACTTAGGGTGCTTTAAGGTTTTGTGGATCAGAGAGTGAATGTGGAAAGAGCTTGAGCAGAACAAACTACTCGAATGTCCAGACCTCCAGACTGTGGATATTGAAGTCCTGCTGGGAGGAGAGTGGTTGGTTATTGAATGTGGCACACTTGTTGGTGGTTCCTCGGTACAGCTCAGCATCCAGCCAAAGACCCAGATGGCCACTGGAGAAGAGGAAGCAAAAGGTTAGAAAAATCTTCACTATCAAACAGCTGAAAATACTGAGACCAATTTAGGTTTAATAACATCAATGACATTATCTGTTAGATTTACTTACCCTCCTCCTCCCATCTGAAGAGAATCTGTATCACCTTTAACAAAGTAAGAGTTCTCCCCCGTCCAGCGGTACACCTGAAAATATATCAATTATGTCAGATAAAACTTTGGTCGACAGTTACAAAACAACCATGAGCTCTTAAACAAATTTTACACAAACCTTAATTTCAGGACTGAAACTGTAGAGGAAAGTCTCTCCTGTGCCGTAGCAGTGTTCGCTCACTTTAAAGGGATGAGTTGAAAATGCCCCAAATATCTGTGAAAAGAGACAATTAAGTGTTTTGTTACAATTCCCTTAAAAATTAATCAATAATCAGGCCTTAATTGTTAAAACTCACACATGCATTTCTAGCATTTAACAGTTTCCCCATCACCTTGAGGGTAAAAGGTTTGTTTCTACCACAAGGTGGCGCCACAGTTCAACAGATTATTTTAATCCCACATATCTGTCCTGTGTTGGATGCATAGACTGAATATAAAGAGATGGACGTAGCCTCCGTGACATCACCCATAGGTTTCTGAAAACCTGAATTGAAGCTCGGTGGGCGGTTCCTACCATCGCCATCTTGGGAGAGGCATATGTGTCGTCTCGCCCGGAATTTACATATATGGCCAAAGAGGTAGAGCTGAGAGGGGGGCTGTGAGCGTCATGGCGGATGATTGACATCGAGCGAACTACGAGCTTTCTGTAGCTAAAAGCTAACCGAGCTAACCTAGAGATAACAGGAGCTAACCAGCTAACGGAGGTAAATGGCTAAAGCTAAGTCACGCTGTTAACAGGCTAAAAACCGCGGTTGTTCTACGTTCTTACTTGAAGCGTGAGGTCGGGTACCTGTCACTCAAAAGGACACGCCCCTAAATATGCTGAAATTCGAGATTAAATTACTTTTAAACGGGCGAGTTAGATAGAAATTCAGTCCCCCCACAGTTGTCATGAAGGTAAACCTGACCTGTTACCCAAAAATTGATTTTTGAACCAGGCTGTAAACATGTTTATTTCTGCTGTGAAGTTGGCCTTTTTAACATGAGAGTCAATGGGGATTTACTCTGTTTTGCAGCCAGCCCCTAGCGGATGAGGGGGGAACTGCAGTTTTATACAGTTCCACATAAGCTTCACTTTTAACCACTGAAGGCTTCGTCCATCTTTTATTTACGGTCTATGGTTGGATGTGATGTTGACATCTAGTGTGATATATTTTGATAAAGCAACTAATAGTTTTAACATGCTAATAAGTCTGACTGTGGCAGTGTTAAAAATAAAATGTGTCGACCCTTATCACAGATATTACCATGCAGAAAAATACTGTTGTGCTGAATTATGATGGACTTTCACCAACTTTATTGTCCATCTTGCATTTATATTTACCTGATGATCCATGTCTTTGATAACCAGCAGCACAGGACTGTCCACATCTGCCAGGTTCCTGTACAAAGTTTTTAAACTGGTACCATGTTTCTCAGTACTATAGACCAGTCTCCACGGATATCCCTGGACACGGGCTGGCAGGCGACAGACAAGCTGAAGGGAAAAAAATAGATCAGACTATAAAGCACTGAGCATTCTCTAAATCCCTGATCAGTGCATTATTTTACTTGTCTGTAATATGTTTTATAGTTACCTTTTCAATGTGTGTGTCCTGCAGCAGATCACTGCTATCAATAAGTACAGGCAGAGCATCCATAGACAAGTCTCTGTCATAGCTGCCAAAACTCTGTCTACGTTTGGCCTCATCAATGGTGATGATCTAGAGCACGGCAAGTACAGGTGGCAATGATGCAAAGATAAAGCGCAAAAACATTGAATAATGTTACAGAAATGTTAGTTAACACATAACAACAGTGTTTACTCTGCAAGAAAAAAACAAAATAAAAAAGCATAGAAGGTGGGGATAGGGTGAATACTGCCGGTTTCCCTCACCTCCCAACTGCAAGACCCAGGGTCACTAAAAAAGTTATCGATCATGTCCAGCTCATCTTTCTCTACCACGACAAAGCCCTGCTCGCGAGCCTCGTTCCCATACACGTCAGGAGAACACTGAAGGAAAAATGAATACAGATCGTGCACCCTGGAACACACACACATACACAACTTTTTTGTACACAGCCAAAATCACAATTTCAAACAAACACTATGCATACATCAGTTGGCAACTAGCGGTCCTCTGGCCAAAATGGACCGACTGTCAATAAAACCTGCCCCGCCAGATCATATTGATAAAAACTAACTGCAAGAGTTATGTAGACTGTAGACATAGATTGTAGACATAGACTGGAAATGAAACGATGGACGGAGCCTCCGTGGCATCCATACGTTTCTGAAGAGCTGAACTGAAGCTAAATTCCCACCACCATCATCTTGGCAGCATCACACATGTTGTCAATCCAGGACAATACAAAACATAAGGTAAAGATGTGGAGCTAAGATGGGGTGTGTGAGAATGGGGGTGGATGATTGACACCTATTAAACTCTGAGCTGCCTGTGGCTAAGAACTAACCCAGAATTAACGGGAGCTAACTAACTAATAGGTAGGTGGGCTAAAGTGCGCTGTTAGCCGGTTAAAAACTGCGGTTGTGCTACACTTTGTCTTCTTGCCGTTGGATATCGCATAGGTGTCAATCAAAAGGAAACGACTCAAATCATGCAGAATGTCAAGATTAAATAACATCTAAACGGATGAGTTTAGATGTTTTTGTACATGATATTATAACAAATATATTTAAAAATTTAGTTTAGAAAGAAAAACAGGTTCCTACTAAAAGAACAGGTTATTTTGGTCCACCATTCAGGCCAAGTCTAGATACCACCCCTACCATACAGTCATCTGCAAAGGAACGTTCTCATAATCTCACCTTTCCTGTGGCACAGCAAACCAGTACTCCGGCTGCTTCTCCCGGCTCCCAAATGAGCGAGCAGGACTGGAAGTGATGCCAGTGACAAAGGACTTCCTCATTGGTTTTCCAACTTTGAAGCAGAGGAACATGGGTGGGTTTTTGCTCTTCTCCTCCGATGAGAGAAGCATGTCTACCCAGAGATAGGAGGAAAAAAAGCAAAACAGAGTTTAACTAATGTAGTCCAAAATTTGATTGAAACCCCAGTAGTCACGAGTTGCTAAGAAATTCCCTTCCCTTTGGGGATGTCTGACATATTTCATCTATAAATATCTTAACAACATTTATAATTTATCATATTGTGGCTTAATATTTATAATCTGTACCTTCTATTGGAGCCTTCATCCTCTCCAGCAGCCAGGCTTTCATCTCTGATTCGTAGTTTTTCTTCCGTCTGTCTTCCTCACTGGTTTCATCGATCTCGGCTGGTCTGTTTGCTGGGCTTTGTCTCTCCAGACTAGACCTGTCACGAACCTCTGAAGTCTCCTGAAGACTCAACTTCCTGATTATGTTATCATCTATGCTCTGTAGCAGCTTGTCAGCTCCTTCAGATTTAAAATCTTTGGTCTCAGTTTCCTCTTGGATTACAAGATTTTTCAGCAAGTCACCTCGTTTTTCAGCGTCTAATGAGGATTGTATCGACTCTCCATCCTCAATGGAGCTGTTCTGAGCTACACCTTCATCCTCTTCGTCATCCAGTTTCCCTTTAGTTTGACCAAACATTAATTTCTTCTGGAAGTCTGCATGAGAGCTTGTTCCTTCAAGTTCATCATAATCTTTGATGACGGTGTTGGGGGTGGTGGAGGAGGTCCCCTCTGTCTCTTCTGTGCTCCCATTAACAGTTGGCTCCAACTCAGTAAATCCTTCATCGGACGGAGACTTCTCTGTCTGCTCCCCTTCTGCACTCCCTGGAATTTAAAAAAAAAAAAAAAAAAAGGTTTTGTAATCGCAAAGTTCTACTAACTGAACAAATTGACCACAAGCATCATTTGGCAAAATCTGACCAGTTTCAGAGAGGGTAGACTCAATTTCATCCAAAACGATGGGCTGTTTTGGAACCATTGCTTCATATCGGCTGAAAGGGTTCAATTCCTGCTCTGACGGAAGCTGCTCCCACTCGCCAGGCCTGTACACAGGACACAGATCCTGGGGTAGGTCTCTGTGTGGTCACGGGCCACCACACACACACACACACCGCAGACCAGGGTGGAGGTTTAAAAAAAAAAAAAAAAAAAAAAAAAAAAGGAAGAACAAAGAAAATGTCCAACAAAAATTAACATGACATGGAACTTAAAAAATAATAAATGTGATGAAAAATGGCAACTAAAACAGAATGCAAATGTGTATATTGAAAAAAAAAAAAAGGCTGAACGTAAAGATATAAAAATAAAGATCTGGTAGAACAGTGTGTCTTATTTTTACAAACTCTATAGATTTAGTCATTACATAAACAAACTAAGGAAAGTGGATGAAGG
The DNA here is from genome assembly GCF_933228915.1 of Telmatherina bonti. NCBI lineage: Eukaryota > Metazoa > Chordata > Actinopteri > Atheriniformes > Telmatherinidae > Telmatherina > Telmatherina bonti. The sequence continues at coordinate 21,820,599 of NC_136614.1, read as the reverse complement.
AAATATGGTACATTGAGGCAACTGCAGAGTTAAGCAGAGACTAAAGCAGAACAGAAACTAGAATAAGGAAGAAGAAAGGAGGAATAGGGGTTCGGGGCTTGAAAGAATGGTTACAGAAGAGGGAAACACAGTCAGCGAGAATGTTGTGTGCTCTTACGATGGGAGAGCGTCTTTGAGCTTCATTCGGGACACGTCGTCATACAGCGCCACAGAGACCACTTCCTCCATGGGACATATCAGACCGTACTCCTCACAGCCATTCTCAATCACCAGAGGATCTGATTTGTGGGGGTCAAACATGATGTTGTTCGGCGTCACAATCAAAACACCTCCCACCACGCCCTAAAACAAAAGGTAGGCAGATGAAAGGACACTATTAAAGATCTGACATTATTAAAGAAAAAAAATGTCATTCATGTTGGATAAAAAAGGAATTCAGACAATTTTTAGTCAGATAAAGATACCGAATTTATTAGTAAAAGTCTTGAAAAAAATACAACCAATAGTTAAAAAAAAAAGCCAGCAAATGATATAAATATTAAAGAAAGAAATATGAGATGCATAAAAATTTACATAACGATTGCCAAATGATGACTAAAATGACCACATTTACATTTCCTCAGATTAGAATAAATCTACTCAGCTTCTCACCATGCCATCAGTAAAGTACTTGCAGCTCATCTTGATGAATCTAACGGTTGCCGGGCTTTCGTCTTCAGAGTTTGGGGAGAGCTGGCGGTGGATGGACTTTGCTGACCTGCAGCTTTGAGTGCCATCCTGAAACGGGCCAAAACAACTGATCAGAGACTTTGTGTGCATACCACCATATCCATTAGAAACCACTCACTTCTAGGTCAGGCACATTGTTATTACATCGTTAATAAAAAAAAAAAAAAAAAAAGAAAAGGTACAATGTTAATATAAAAAGGGTTAAGGCTTTGCTTTATGGACATCAGACTCATATTTTAGACGCCTCAGATTTAGAGCAGTTATGGACAGACTATTTTTCTGTATATTTCTGTGTCTGGGCCTTATGTATTTCAATAGAAATCTTTTCTGCAAGAGCATTTTTTTACATTAATCTGGCAAAGAACTGGTGTAGCAAGCTGTCCAACAACACTGACTATCCAGTGTTGGCTGCTTACATGCTTCTGTTGCATTACTTTGATGACAATATAGCATTTGATTCTGTAGGTTTTCTGCAGTAGACTGAGACAATTAACATATTTATAATCAACAAATTGGCTGATTGATCTCATTGTACTATTTCAGGTTAAAATCCTAAAAACCACAAAACAGTACTCAGATTATGTGGTGTCACAACCATCTTCTTAGAATACCTTTGCTCACTAGCTTCTTCCATTTTTGTCCCAACTGAGCAAACATAGCATGAGATTATTTTACATAGGAGCTACCGATGTAGCATATTTAGTTGATAAAGGGGCCCAGATAATTGGACTAACTCACATCTAAGGACACCATGCTCTGGAATTTTATTCATTTGCATTTCAGATTGGGATGGTCCACAGACCAAGAGGTCAACTCTTCCCAAGTGGGTACCTTTGGAGCATAGGCTAAATTACGGCTCTGAATTTAGAAGTTTAAGGACTTAGGGATGAAAAGTTCTTTCTAACCTCTAATCTTTCATTGGAATAATTAGAGATAATGTGAACCAAACTAATATAGCATCTTCATTACTGCAAGAATCAAAAGACGTTGTGGGGAGGGGAGGGGGGTTGCATTCCAACAAGAGCAAAGGAGGAGACTGAAGCATCTTTGCCCCTCTAAACTAAACAAACTGGTCTAACTTCAGGTCTTTTTTCACCACAGAAAGGACAGCAAACATTTTCCAGACCTCTCTTTTGAATTCCTTTGGATCTAAGAAAGATTTGTGTTAACTACATTCCAGATGTGTTCTTCTTAAAAGCTCTGGAAAAAGACTTTATGTTCCAAAAAAATGTTATCTGTTAATCTTTACAACCACACTTCTTTAATGGCACTCATGCATTGTTGAGATCAATCAAGATAAGATTAGAGATTAGATTATTTCTTTCTTTCCTTTACAGTGAATTCTTCTGATAAGACCTGGGAAATATTTTCTTTAGCTGGGGTATAAGGGGGGGGGGGGGAGTGTCTTCCCTTGTTGTTAACTTATCTTTATTTTCACACAAGTTTATCCTCCCTAACAGCTAGACATGCATGTTAAAATTATCAAGATTTGTACAATGTATCAATTTCTTTCTTTTTTAATAACTTTCATGAGTTTTGTTTTATAATCAGTTGTGAATTTATGCAATCTGTCTGAATAACTGATCAATGTTTTTACATGTGCATTTTCTAGTAGTCTTAACTAATAAAAAATTAAACATACTCACAAATATTTAAATTTGAGACCGAGTCAAGAAGATGATGAAATCAGTACATTTGTAACAATAAACAGTAGAAGAGTTTTAGAGAGAGTAAGAATGAGACTTACAAAGGTGGTTTAGAAACTCTAAGAAGGAGTCAGAGTTTGAGTTGAGTTAAATGGAGGAGAGAGAAGCGGAGCTGGACTGAAAGGAAAATCCAACATTTTAGAAGAAATGTTTTGTCTTCATCTGTTTTATGTTTTTTTTTTACCTAAGTTTAGCCCCCATGATGTTTATTGGTTTTTCCAACAAGTTAAGCTTCTGACCTGCGCTCCACACGGTGCAAGCCATTTACAGTAAACCACTCAAAGTTCTTTTAATATTTTCCAGCGCCTGAACCTTACAGATTTTTTTTATTTTTAAAATCCTCTGGTAAATATTGTGGCTGGTAATTTCAGCCATCAGATGACAACTAGACCCTAGCAGTATCTCCAGAGAGGAGCCAGAATGAGAGGATGAGCAACCGCAGATCCAAACTGAAAAACTGCACAGAATAACGGGAGAACCTTTATGGATGTCTGGGAATTGGGTAGGACTCCATCCACCAACCTGCACTCCCTTCTGGATTCCAGATAAGTCCAGTCCAACTGGTCTTAAGTGGGTCACTTCGGTCCAAACGGAACGAAATTCCCTCTCATAAATACTATGAAAATGGTTGGTGTGTGAAAGACATGCAACAGTGAATGAAGCTTCTCTCTCAGAAACACTATCTAGGCCTACGTCTTAAACAGACTGTCAAGTTTAGTTTTATCAGATTCAGAAATGCTTTTCTTCACAGCTTCATTAGTTTATGCCCCCCCCCTCCTATTTTACACTTCTTTAATATATATGTTTTGGTTGAACATCAAATTTGTATATTTTCAGTCCATGCTTTTTTCTCCTCTTTTCTTATTTTATTCTTTTATTCTAATAATCACATTTTATTTTATGACCCTGTAGATTAGTTAAATAAATAATCATATTTATGTACCAAGTCACTGTATGGTATTTCTTTCTGAATCATGTTAAAGGTCAGGTCTAGTGAGAAGTCTATGAATTTGTGTCTAGAATGATTGATTTCTTTAATGACTGGCTTATTCAACTGAATACATCCATCTAAAAAACATGAAATTTGAGCCTTTTAGAGATTTTTTTTATAATTGGTAATGATTTTAAAACACATCTTCAAACTTCACATAAAGTGACATATGTGATTATATATATATATATATATATATATATATATATATATATATATATATATATATATATATATATATATATATATATATATATATATATGTGATTATATATATATATATATATATATATATATATATACATATACATACACACGTTTAAAAGAGCCGAGAAGTCAAACTGAAGACGTTACAGTATGTGAGGTTGTGTCGCCTAGACCAAAATGACGTCTACATCAGTACACCAGTAACATTATGAATCTTATTTTACTTACACATGATGGCTCGTCAGACAAGCCATTAGGGAGAGAGGGGTCAGATGAACTCAGAGACTTGGGGTCGGTTTCTGACTGGCTGACATCAGGGACATATAGTTTCTGTAATAATGATGAACAGCCAATAATCAGTTGATCCATAATGAGAGGAGCAGAACAACATAATGTCACTATTGTACACTCACTTGACCGGGGTAGATGCTGTGAGTGAAGAGCTTATTTAGCTGAACCAGCTTATTTGGGGTGATGTTGAACTTGAGTGCGATGCTGTTGAGTGAATCATCAGGTCCCACCTGGAACAAGAGATTGTGCCTGTTTGTAATGAACACAAACTGAAAAACACGGCTCAAGGCCGGGACCTTTCTGCTAGACAGCATGTTACCTAAAAGGTGCAGTCACTGTTGTATTACTTACAATGAATTCCACTGTCCCTGGGGGCCTCTTCTTCTCTATCCTGGCCTGCTTGTTAGTTTTACAGCCATCGCCTGAAGGGAAGAAAGACAGAAAGCAAGTTAAAGAAAAGTGCAAATAATAATTTACCAAGCACAGCTTTTGAGTAAATCTAACAAATGAAATCAATATCCAGTGAGGGCATTACAAAGACAGAGATCCTTCTAAATCTCCTGGGTTACTTGTGATTCAGCACCAGTTGCTTGTCCTCTATCATTATCCATCTTTAAAACATTGAACACAGTGAAGCAGTTATTTTCCAAGTCTCACAGTCAGCATTTTCTTCTTGCCAGAAGCCTGAAGCTATTAGTGCACCGCTGCCTGACTGCCTCATTACACTGCTGTGCTTTTGTGGAAACAGAGGGCGTGAGTAAGCATTCCAGGTACAGCTCAGAAAATTAGAATATTATGAAAAAGTTCAAGATTTTTTGTCACTCATTTCAGAATGTGAAACCTATATATTTATTAGATTCATTACACATAGTGAAACATTTCAAATATTCAATCCTTGAAATTTTGATAATTGTGGCTTATAGATAATGAAAACCCAAAATGCAGTGTCTCAGAAAATTAGAATATTGTGAAAACTTCAATCTTAGAAAGTCATGTTGTCACACCCTATTCAACTAAACTCAAAATACCTGCAAAGGTATCCTAACCTTTAAATGGTCTCTCAGTCTGGTCAGATGGATACACAATCATGGGGAAGACTGCTGACTTGACAGATGTCCATAAGACGATCATTGACCCTCCACAAGGAGGGAAAGCCATAAAGGTCATTTCTAAAGAAGCTGGTTGTTCACAGAGTCCTGGATCCAAGCATATTGATGGAAAGTTGAGTGGAAGGAAAAGGTGCACCAGCAAAAGGGATAACTGCAGCCTTGCGTAGATTGTCAAGCAACCTCCAGTCAAGAATTTGGAGAGCTTCACAAGGAGTGGACTGAAGCTGGACTCAGCACATCAAGAGCCACTACACACAGACGAATCCAAGACATGGGCTACAAATGTCACATTCCTCGTGTCAAGCCACTCCTGGACCAGAGATGACAGAAGCATCTCACCTGGGCTAAGGAGAAAAAGGACTGGACTGTTTCTCAGATGAAAGCAAATTTTACATTTCATGTGGAAACCAAGGTCCCAGAGTCTGGAGTCTGAAATGAGTGATGAAAAATATTGAACCTTTTCATAATATTCTCATTTCTGAAATGTACCTGTAGACTTTAATACTCCAACTGTGTATTTTAATAACAGCATTGAAAACAAGACCAGTGACACTGAACACTATTCATTCACTGATTGTGTAACAGGCCATGTCTGGTACAGAACTTTGCATAATATGACCAAGCAAGTTTGATTTTCTGCATTACAGAGCATCACATATGCAGAATGTATGGTAATAAAATCATATTATCATAGTAATAAAAGCATATCATTACAGTCCAAAGCTCATCATATCAAAGTTTACGCAGCTATTTCACCCACTATCTATGACAAAAAACATTATCACTATCAATTTACTGTGTTTGATGAGGACATATGTTGTATACAAGTACAACTGCACAGTATATAAAGTTAATAATGTAGCAAGCACCAAATAAAGAACACAGAAAATGGGGCTTAGGTTTGAATTGCTAACTTGATACCTTAATAATGCCAGCCATAACTGTATTCTTAGTAAGTCAGATTAGGCGGTCAAGTTAGATTTCAAACTAACAATTACAGTGTGCAGATATCAGTCCATTCGATCAAATGTCAAACATTCCTGACACAAGACATGACATGAGAATGCCGTCATAGCACTGACTCATCAATTAAAGCTTATTTCTGTTTAAGTTCCTAAAAGGACATTTTCCATCTTTTGATCACAGAGTGAAAAAGCTTCTCCTCCCTTTAGAATTATATATGTTTTAATTGACATCCATGATTTAAGACTTGGAGCAAATGTTGGTGTCCCAAAACTTTGTGAATGCTCTTTTCTGTAAAACAATGCCGGATAATGGTTACGCAACTTCCCGTTTTGAAATCTGCTGAGGTTGTTCCCCTGTAAAGAGACTCAGAGGGACCATTGTGTTTCTAAGTCACAGAGTAATGGCTGCATTTAAAAGTAGAGTATTGCTAACACTGATAACAAGTGGAAAATGACACTATATGTCAAGATCTGTTGAAAAATATAAATATTAATAAGTCCTGCAACAGTTATTAATTCCTTACACTTTTCTATACAACAGTCTTTGGATGCATCAGAAACTTTTCTTGTGAGTTTCTTACCCAAACCTCCAGGAGGCTTTTCTGTTACTATCTGTAGGGCTTTCTTCTTGTTAGGATCAGTGTCACAGGAGATGATTGCCGGGTTCTGCTCATTTGGACTTTTTTCTGACTGACTCTGCTTGAGCTGCTTCCGCCTTTTCAGCCTGATGGGATGAAGGAAAAAGAAATCAGGACTAATGAGGCAGGAAAAATAAGGCTGTTAGGTGCTGCAGAGTTAAACCTTTCAGATGTTTTCATCTATACTCTAATGTATGGTGAGTGAAGCAGTGCAACACATATCTGGACACAAACTGGATGAACTTTTCATTTTACACGCTGTTCTACAACACACTACTATAATCTGTAATCAAAAGTTAGCATAAAATGTATTTTCTACAATAAAAATTTTTGGCCTGCATTTACTTTCTTGCATCAGCTATACAGGGAGGGACTAATGTGGTACATTAAAGCAAAACACCGCAGCACACTGGAATCTGAGGTTAGTGGTTCACCTCGGGTAAATGTGCACTCTCTGAGAGGATATTACTTTGAAGAAAAGAAAAAAAATTCCCAAATGATTTATGAAATACTTTGAAGGATTGGGGTATACTTGCTCTGCACAGGCCCAGGAAAAGAAAGTAAAAATTACAATGTAAGAGGTGCATCTATAATGTGGAAGTGCTTTAATGGAAGGATATATTGGGTCAATAAGTCTACAGACAGATGGCGCTCAGGCCTCTCCTCCAGTCTTCATTCATTCTCCCACTTTAATTGATGCAGCTGGAAGTTAGTTTATGAGTCTACAGATACAATCTCAACAGCACCATCTGTTTAACTAAGGGGCATTTCTCAGATCTACTGATCAAAGACTCCCCATCCTCCCACCATTTTGCCCCTCTTTTCTCCCTCATAATGTTCAGTTTGCAAACAGTGCATCGATACAGTGCATCGATACAGTGCATCGATACAGTGCATCGTTGTTGTTTTGTTTTTGTTGGGGGCACCACTTTAATAGTGAAATCACCAAACCGATAATTCCATCATGAAGAGCCTGCAGAAGTTATCTGACTGCAACCTGAACAGAAAAGGCTGTCACTGCTGCACAGTTTGAGATGTGAAGCCAATGAGGAAGTTTGTTGAATGGAATTCCAACCACAGCTGCTAGCTGAAAAACATCTGCTTCCAACAGATTCCTACAAAAAAACAAGTGTCCCCTCTTTTCAAATAAAAAATGAATACTAATTTTCCTCAATTATGGCATCATTTTTTTTTTTTAAATCACTAATGATCAATTAAGAAACAATTCCAGCAAAGTTAAAAAAAAACAAAAAATAAATAAATAAAATGAAAAATTAGATAGATATTAAGGAAACAAGCACATTTATGCTCAGTCAGGTTTAACTATCGCTCTCAGGCTCCCTCTTGCCTAAACATGAAGCCTAATGGAAACAGATGGAGACAGCCAAATGTCAAGCCCAAGGCTTCTAAATATCGGTTTACAAACCACTGAGCAAGGTCATGGTTACTACATCCATCCTTTACATGCGGTCTATAATTCAGCCAATAAACAAACATCATTTCAAAAGCCCAAAACTTACAGAGGTTGTGGTTATATATTATATATATATATATAATATATACATATAAAATCTTGCAAACACATAAGCAGAGATAGTCTAGACTATAAAAGGAGCTCCCCCTTCCCCTGCATTAAAAAAAAAAAATCCTGCTCTTCACATCGTTTAAACTGAATAAAAATACATGAACTTTGTTTAAAACAGACGGGATGCAGATCAGTGAACAACCATTTATCATTCCTGGTTAACATGATTGAAATAAAACACATCTGAACATGACATTTGTTGCAAAGAGTAAACATGTTTTTACATCTTTTGATGTTGACACTAAATGAAATATGGCCATCTAAGACGCTTTTGTAAATAGAGATAAAAAAACTCTTTGAACCCAAACTCATCCTTATCACAAAATAAGACTGAGTTTACAACATTTAATCCATGACTAAACTGTGCCACTATTTATTACATTTTACAGTAAACAACAGTTATATAAATGTTTATAGCCAAATGTAATATCTGGTGTTATTCCAAACTTATCCTTTACGGAATACAATACATGTCGTTGGGATAGATATCAGAGCTGCACTGGCCTCCACTGCCAGAAAATGAAGGTGCTTCTCTTAACTTTGCCAGTTTCCGTTTTTATTTATGGCATTGTTGAAAGTAGTTTTTGCTGCTGTTTTACCCACAAACCCTTTATCCATAGTTTACATACTCTGCGCTCAGATAACTGACCCTGATCTGCTTGGACTGAAAACTCAGTTTCCCATTTCAATGCTCATCAACTCAGAGTTCAGGGTTAGAGTTGGTTAAACTAGATTTCATAAAAACAACATAAGTGAAAAAAGGGAAAAAGACTTTGATTTACATTTTCTGTCAGTGCTATCAAATGATCCAGCTGACAAAAACACAAACTGAAATGTGCTTATTAGACAGAATGCCAACAACGTGGCATTTATGACAATACTCTCAGTCAGCTTAAAATAAGTATTTATGCGACTACATACAGCCCCATAAGTAAACAAGGAGTTATAGCAGCAATAATTATTAAGTCTTGAATATGTATCTGTCTATTTTTGTTTATAAATTTATTTGACCAAAAGTGCAGCAGCTCAGTCTGGCTGACAGACAAACGCAACCTTGTTCACACTGTTCAACGAATTCCCCAGTGAATGGATTTTGCTCATGAACGCTTAAAACTGTTGAAAAAAAAAAAATGTTTTAAGCTGGTCTTGTTTAATTTTAGGGATGTTTTAAAGAAAACAAAATGACACTTTCATTTTTCTGCCAGACCCACAAAAGTTTCCTTCAACCAATTAAACTTCAACAACTCGACACGTTTCTGCATGTTAATGTAGGAAAATAATACAGTAGTTTGTATGTAAACTAAAACACGACATGAAAAAGTGGGTGTTATGACTTTTACTAGGACTGTATGTGTATGTGCCTCATAATGACCTTTGCTCTGTTTGTCAGGAAGTGAGGCAGAATCCATTGCGGACAGGAGGAGACACGGTTGTGACAGCAGTAGCTGTGTTGGGTGATAAGGGTTATTTTTGTTCCTGACATATCCACTCTGTCCAAACACAATGAAAAACAACTGGACTTTACAGCAGTTTCTCAGGGCCTGCATGAGTTTGTTGATTTAATGTTTTAAAGAGAAAGTTCACTAATTTGCTTCTGGGCCTCGAGAAGCTCACTATTCATCCACCCTCATTGTTATGTGATTTTTGTACGTCACAAATGTGTACAAAAAGGTATTTTTGCATTGCAGATATCTTTTTGAGGTTTTTCTGTAGCAGTTAATTACAGAAGGAAGCAAGATCTCTGTTTTGTGTCAACACAGCAGGAAATAAAAAATTCCTTTGCAAGGTCCGTTTTGGTCCCGACAAACAATAGGAACAGGGAGCAATCTTTGACATACCAGTAACTGTACAGTTATTGGCCAATTTTACAGTTGGCGGACATTTATCCTTAATGACAGTTAGTATTACAGCTCTCAAAACATAGATAAAACATTGTTTTCTCAAGCAACAGCTAAAATATACTAGATGATCTAAACCCAGGATTTGTTGAGCATATGTATGATAATGACTTATCTACCAATCGTGGACCTCCTGTTATGCCACTTCTCGTCTGAATGGAAAATGCAACCAGAGAAAAAAAAAAGCCCATAAGGGTGACTGGTTCTCGAGGGACCTTATCACTTTTAATAACTCAAATGACAAGGCACTCCGAATCAGATGGCAAGTACATTTCTAATTTCCACCCACTATTAAAATTAGCACAAATAAGGTGTCCTCTCCAGAGACCCTGTACTGTTAGCAGTAATAGCTTCTACCACTTCAACTTTAGCTACTTTTGCACTTCCCTCTTGTAGTTTTTCATCTGCGTATTCACTTGAATAAATAAGACTGAAGCGCCTCATTTCATAGCGGTCTCACTCTGCTTACTCATGGAGATGAGTTTATAGCCAACATTATTGTTGACATTAAACACAAAAGGGGTGCAGCCAACTTCTTTGCTGATGCCTTGTCCAGCATGTAGATGACGAACTGTAAGTATGTGTGTTTGAACATGGTTGGTTTTTGTCATAAACATTTTAGTTTATGTCTTAAAGGAGGGAGGTGTTACGGCCCCAGGCCTCAGCTTGTGTATTTCAGGAAGACTCCTACAAGCAGCTGTGCCATCACACCTCTGCGATTGGCTGCCTCTGCAGGCCACATCAAACTGTGCCATCCCCTGTCTGTGATTGGCCCCTTCCTTAGCTGGCTTGCTGGAGCTTCCCTATTTAAACCAGCTTCTGATGAACATTCAGGGCAGCTGTTGTTCTGGTGTGGAACAGCTTGCCACTTTAGAAACCTTGAGGTTGTTTGGTGTTGTTGTTGCTGCTGTTTTCGTCGGCTCTTGTTGTTGGCCTTTGGATGTCTGGTTCTCTTTGGCTATTGTCTCATTTTGTGGTGTGAACCAGCACAGGTTGCTGTGCTAGTCACCACACAACCTGGTTGGTCACCACACAACCTGGTTGTGGGGTGACCAAAACGTTGGTAAAATATTAAACCATTTGTTGTGGTGACCACAACCAGGTTGTGTGGTGACCAAAACGTTGGTAAAATATTAAACCATTTGTTTCCCTCAACTTATCTTATGCCTTTAATGTTGCTGCCCCTCTTCCCGTAGCAGAGCCAGGGGGTTTGTAACAATTATATTCAGAAAAGGAGGATCCCATTTTTTTTTACATTCAATCCCACATCCACACAAGAATAAGGTTGAGGGTTTCAGTTCAGTTTTAAATAAAAGATGGGATCCTCATTCATGGTTATTTCTTGACTGCAGATGAGTCTTTGTATGATGCATTTGCAAGAACAATGCCTGGAATTTCATACTGAGTGCATCCTATTAAGCACTAATGCTGCCCATCTACTGATTAGAGGCTGACTGGCGATCCAGAAACAATTATTTACAATAATATGTAATATTTCCCAATATAAACCAGTCTAAGCAACAAGAAACACATAAGACAAATGTCTGGTTTACACTGCACTGTCAGTAAAGCCAGAACAAGAAACCTGAGACTCACAACTAGTCGGCACCATTGCATTACCGCAGAATATAACAGACTCATACTTAAACCTAATTGTACCGGTACACACAACAAGCAATTATTGCTCAGCCAGAAATTTTCTTATTTATAAGAGGTAAAAATCTCAGAAAAGAGAATTACAAATTTTAAAGAAAAAAAAAAAACAAGGCTTAATACTTTCCACATATCACAATTAGAAGTTTGTAAGGCCAAACATATAATAAAGTGAGAATTAAGCATTTTTAAAAGGCAGATTATACAGAAGTCCATTCCTAAATTACAGTTATCCTCTTTGATCAGTTAACAACGCTCTTCACCTGTGCAGACGTCACAGACTGAGCATCGCAGTTTGCTGTTAGCCTGATGGGTTCTTGTCACTTTATACCCCATAACTGTGATAAGCCTCTTTCCGCGTATTGCCCAATATCTTGTTTCACAATGCTGCCAAAATCCAATTTTCAAGTTAAAATCCTTCCAGTCCCTGCATAAACACTGAAGCATTACTCTGATTAATCTGGACCTTTTGAGGTAAGTGCGGATCAGAGGCGGGTAACCTAGGAGAGCTGAAAATAAGTCATAAGTAAATGTACGTTCACAACAAAATATTAAAGATACAAATGAACATGCAGTGCAACGGAACAGCCTAACACTCACTTCTAACAGGTTATACTCGAGAAGAAGGTTCAGTTTAAGATTTCACACACCAGAACGTGTTTCATTGACTTCATGGATCCAATGAACCCACCCAAACTTATGTTCACATGTATATTTAATTAAATTTATAGTTATGGGATTAGAATCATAGATTATGTCTAAAAGAAGAATAAACCTGAAAGAGAACTAACATAATAAATGTTATCTATTCTACATTTAGACAGGATTTCTGTCTGATAAACCAGTTCTGTCAATGCAACCAAAGGTTGTTTTGCTCCATCTCTGATCCATTTTCCACATAAAGGTTTGCAAACTGTTCACTAACAATTGACATGTTAAGTAGGGTTCCTTCTTATTCTAACATGTGACTTCTTGAATTTATACTGCTATACATTGTACAAAATAATAATCTCAATATTAATAGTTAGAAGGATGATAATCCTTACGTATAATAATACGTTACTTGGTTCTATGTGGTTCAGGGTTTGATTAAGAGTAACAATTATCTCCACTTGATGTTGCAAAAGCATGTAGTGATCAGTTATCAATTAAGCATAGATATTCGGGACTGTTTCACTGCATTGAAAACACCAAGAGCAAGCAACTTTAAAGTATTTATAATGCACACACTGAATCTCTTACCTGGCAAAATATCCCAGCTTCCTGTCTCTCTTTTCCATCAGGCCAGGATACTAAATCTTCATGCAGTTACACTTTGTGCATCCATACAAACATCCACTCTCACATTCACACTCAGCCACTTAGTGTGTCCAAGCCATGGTCCAAGCCAGCAGACACAATTCTCACGAGATCACCTCTCAGGCTGCCTTCTCACCCTGCAAATGGGGAAAAAGCAAATCAGAAAGGTCTTTGTGCGGCATCTCCCTCAACAGCACTCACTGCAAAAACCTAATAACTGATGGCTTAAGTCATAACCTATTATGCTAAAGTGGAGGGCGATGAAAGCCTGTGAGGTTAGTCAGCTGGCAATGGCAAATATGGAAATGCATCACTTTTTCCCCCTTTTTTTTTTTTTTTTAAATGTTTTTTTTTTTTAAGCAGGCGTCCCTACAGAAGTATATTATTTGCAGATGCAACACGGTAATCCAGTTTATACATGCAGTCATGTCTCCAATGAGACGCCAGCTAACGCAACACCTATTACGCTAAAATGAAAAAAAATAAAGAAAGAATTTTTCATATAAACACATTGGATAGAAAAATTGTGCAATTCACCCGTATGTAACTTGAAAGCGTTATATAACAGGTAGTTTGTTAACCTTAAAGTGAAAGCGCTATTTGAAGCTAAATTATATCTGGCAACAGCTTGCTAAATGGTAATTCCTGCAAGAACTGACCGCTGACCAGCCATTCTCGTCTTTTCTACATGCAGCAACAGCCAACATTAATATTCAGAGGTGCTACAATCGCCAGAGCTATCGCCAGGGTTAAGCAAACAAAACCACATCGAACAAGGTCCAGTCTCCTTCATCTAGCTGACATGACAGTTGATGCTAACAGAGCTAGCTAGCCACTTTGTTTACAGACAATAGCAACCCGGTGTCGATGGTAAGAATCACCTTGCATCCATTCGTAAAGCTACTTACATACCAGGAGGTATTCCTGCTCAAGCAAATTAGCTTAACGGTGCCGCCAAACACCGATTTGCAACGACCCTGTCACATGCTGTATTTCATATAAAAACACAGGTAGCTGAAATTGCTCTGATACCTTGCGCGCATCCCAGAGTTGCTACATGGAAATGAAGCCACCTCCCTTTGCAACGCCCTCTGGTGTTTTGAGTAAGGTGAATTTAAAATGAAAAAATAAATAAATAAATAAACCAAAACGGTGCGTCATGTTCTTACTCTCTGTTAGTGTCTTGGGATAGTTGGCGTTATTGCTTGATATTGCTGTATCAACACAACTGATATATCAATTATAATAGCCACAACAACATAGTTAACATCAAGGTGTTCATTTAGTATGAATTGTTTGTTTTGCATAACAGTGACACGTTTTCCCTGGTGGTCTAGTGGTTAGGATTCGGCGCTCTCACCGCCGCGGCCCGGGTTCGATTCCCGGTCAGGGAACTGTCTTTTGCTTTTTTTTTTTTTTTTTTTGCTTTCCAAAGCTTTAAACTACGTGTGTTCTTTTATAGTTTTCATACAGGTGGTAGTATGTGCTCTCTATTTGTCGGATTATTACAAAACAGAGAGCCACACAGTTGTCATAAGGTAGTTGTTTGCATTTTTCTTTTGTGAAACTTGGCTGTCGACCTATATGCAGTCCATGTTGTCGATTCAACACCTCCAAGACAGTTTGCCAACTTTGACCACCAGGTGGCAATATTTAGCAACAAATAGTCTAACAATGAGGCGGACGGAATCTATGAAGAACAGTCAATGTAACAGTTTTAATGATTTACTATCATTTACACTTGGGGGGGCGGGGGGGGATTATCATTTTTCTTTATTTCAGGTCAAACATAACTTCAGATTTTACCAAAACAATGTCTATTGAATGAGCAGAAGCATCCCCATTAAATGCAACCTTCTATGATTTTATGTAAGGTTTGCATAGACACATATTTTACTTTAATTTAATCTAATCTGGTGTTTTGTCTGGCACTCATCTCAGTAAATTCAACTAAATTAACTTACAGAATTTAAAGCGTGCTGTGAGATGGTAGAAACCCGACTAAGTTGTGAAAAGACAGAGACCCTGGCAAATGGCCCTCTGATTGGATGGCCTAAAAGTTAACCAGTTCCTGGCTGGCTGTGTATCTTGGCAGTTATTTTGACAGCCATTATCATTGTGAGAATGGGAGATAAGTTGTCTTAGGGATCGCCATGGCGCCGGTGTGTCCCTCCTCCGGCCTGGTCAGACTCTTGTCAGCTCCCTCTGCCCCCTCCTCTCCTTACCCTGCTAAGAGCAAAGGATTGTGTGTGTGTGTGTGTGTGTGTGTGTATGTGTGTGTGTGTGTGTGTGTGTGGGGGGGGGGGGGGGTAGAAGCAGGATTTGTGTTGGCAGGGGACTGTATGGCTCTGGGTATCATCGTCCCCTTTCAAAACCATCAAAATCTCCATGTGACTCAGAAATAGGGCAGCTCAAAAATGTGGCTTTCAACTTACTTGTTATTTGTAAATGTTGTCTTTTAATTTCATGGTCTTTCTTTTTTTCCCTTTCTCTCAACTTTTACTGCAACTTTGCTCTATATTTGTTTCATTCCTCTCCTGCAAGCACAAGAATGGCTTTGAACAGATGACGAGAAAGGACAGAAACCATGCTGTGCCAGAGATGCACGCTGTCATAGACTTTTGAGCACAAAAAAAAAGGCAAGAATGAATTCCAATAAACATTTGACTCTGACTGGATAATGTTTTCAAGATGTGCTCATCAGATGGAGCTATAATATAAGCCTAAATCTGTCCACCATGTATTTTCTATTGTCTTCATGTCTTGCAGAATATGTACAGCAAACATGAATCTACTGGACAAAAAAAAACAAACAAATGAACAAAAATTTGTTTGTCATTATCACATTCACTTGTTTATGGAGCCAGAGTTGTAGATTAAAACAACAGCAAAGACTAAAATACTTTATTGTTTTGTTCAGTGACTGCCTTGTTTTGGTACTTTGCTGCAAATAAAAAAGAAATCTTACTTCTATCTACTTAAACTGATGTTGTCAGAAAGGTCTGACCCAGTTCAGGCCTTGGATTGATTTAAAATCATTTCGTTCAGACGTCACACTTCTAGCTTAGACTACGACCACTGATAACTTCAAGTACACCGTGGCAGCAAGAAGCAGCAAAACCTAAACACTGAAATAAGATATGTCACACAAATGATAATTAATAGAGCATATGGGGTCATAATTCATTTTAATGAGCCAAAACGGGAAAGAGAAGTGAAGCTATATTTTAAAGAAAAGTGAGTTTTATCTGTAAGTTTACAGGAAAGAGTAAGAATGCTGACACAGTGTTGGACAATAAACCAATTAGGACAAAAAATCTTTAAAACAGAGTTCGTCATGAAGATAAGAAACAGTTTAAATAAAACCCTGTCAGAACTGAAGGCCTCAGAGCTAACCACTGACACATGTAAGCTTCCCACTGAGGTGGTTGACCCAAAGATTGAATTCATTTGAAGTGACTGATACTTTATTCACCCTAAAATGCTCAAAATAAGGCAAATAAGATGACTTTTCCCTAAGTGGTTTTTCATTTAAACTTATGTTTAGTCTATTTGCCTTTTTTATGTTTATATTATACGCTTAACTTTATATACCTAACTTACAAAACTTGCTGCTGCTTGACAGATGTTACCAACAATTCAACAATGATAGACTTAAAAAATGAGGACATTCTCTATGTTTTAGGGAGTCGTTCAAGATTTTTAGAAAACATACTTGTTTACTACACTAATCATCAAACAGCTGTTAGCAGAAAAGATTTATAGAATAAGCACATATTCTCCATGAAACACTTAAAAAGCACAGTGATAGATTTAAACAAGTAAGGTAATTTACTTTACTAAACAGCATATAAAAGTTAAATATAGTTACAGCCACTATGATCACACTGACAGTTGAGACATTAATAGAGTTTAACATTTCAATACCATTCAATTTGTTTATTCCTAACTTGCATGTCTGATGTTAGGAACAGTGTGAAAAATTATTCAAGACATTCTGCTACTTATTCTCTGCAGGAGATCATACATGAACTGACATGTCTTCAAGTAATTTGAAGTCAAAGATCTGTGTTTGACTTTATTGGGGCCAATATCAGTAAATTCTTTAAATATTTCTAAATAATGCATTAGCGTTCATTGTTTTGTTGCAATAAAGGCATTCACCGCACTCTTGGTGGTCTAAGACAGTCCAGGGTGACTCAAAGACCACCGTCTTGGTTTCTTTGAGGTTAATAATCCTCAGCATACACACTCTTTCTGCATACATATACACAAAGAAGAATGAAAGTGATGAAGATATGGCTTGAAACAGCTATATACCGTCTATCATTCAGTGCCACTACACCTACTGTCAATCTGCCAAGTCAGCTGAGGCACTGCAGCCATGACCTTTGACCCAAGAACTGGACAGGAGGGGAGAGGTTATCATCGTTGGAGTTTTAGTTCTTAAAGCTAACTATCCAGACAGAGAAGGGGCCACACCCTGAGGAAGGAGCAGACCGGGTTTGAAACTTGAGGAAAAGATGGGCAAAAAGCAGAATAATACCATTACAAAAACATACACACCCTATCATGATTTTTTTTTTTTTTTTTGGATCATGTGACTGGTGTAGGGGAGCAAACAGTCCATGCTTGTTTACCTTCCTTATCAGTGGTGTTGTAACAAGTGGAGAAACACACAGGCTGACCTCAACACTTGCACACATATGCAAGAAACTTCACATTGGTCAAATGCATAAAAAAAAAAAATCTATATGGATGTGTATTTATTTTCTAAACTGTGCTTTTATGTAACTTTTCTGACACACTACAGCTCATGCCAACACTTAGACAAAACCATACAGATCATGAACTGTGACTTCACATTACTAATAAATCTCCCTCAGCACTCCTTAACTCTCCTCTGATCTCATCTGCCATAAAAAAGAGGCTTGTCTTGTACAGTAATGATGACTTTTTGTTAAAAAAAAAAAAAAAAAAAGGAAAAGGAAAAAAGGAAAGCCTGTGCCTAACTAGTGGCTAAAACTATGAACCCTATTCAACGCTAGCTAAGACACAACAGTAAAAAATTCCAATATGACTTATAGTGGCATCTGCCCATTTGTGACTGAGCAATAAGTCAACTTTTCATTTATTGTAAGAGCAATATTCCTGCAAGACGTAAAAGATATAAGGTACCATAAGCATGTGCTTACTGCGTCTAAGATTCTATATGCGTGCACCTTTTGAAGTGCGCTCTCAAGTGTGTTTATGTGGCTGTGTGTGCTCAAACATGCACTCCCACTCTCACGCTCAGACTGTGGTAAGTCCAGGCCAGCGCCACATCAGTCCATCATCACAGATATGGCTTGTGGTCAGATAGCAGGTCTGGCGGCGCACAAGACATTTTGTCCACTCTGTCATGTTTACTTATAATGATAAGCTTTGATGGATTCTCCACGAGCTATAGACACCACGGCGCGCACACACTCACACACATACATACATATGTACAATGTACTTCACCCACGCACGTCTGCGAACACACCAAAAGAAAAAACAAGTAAAAGCTGTTTGACAACATCCTCATAAGTAATAGTTCATTTCCCCCATATTAGCTGGAAAAGGGATTTATAGTCATGTTACTCTTTCACAGAGACCACACTCACTTAAAAAGCCAAAGGTTTAAAGGTTTTTTTAAATCAAGAAATTAATACACTCTATTTTGAACAGCTGAGAAATAAGTCTTTTAGGTGGTTTAACAGTAAACAGACAGGTTGTCATGTGAACAAGGTACATTTGTTTAGAAAAAGTCTTTGTAACAATTTTAAAAAATGAAAGTTTAAAGGAAAAATTTTCAACTTCATTCTTTGAAGTGAAAACTGAATAAATATCCTTCAAATGACACACTGAAATCCAGCAAAGAAATAGTCTAATAGAATCATTTTATCATCTGGTTTAGTCATTAGATCTGTTGGTCAGCATGTCCAGTGTTTCCACTGGGTTGATTCACTTAAGCATGGCGTGCAGCCAAACCACAGGCCGGTCCACTGCAACTGTACTGGATCAGTTAAAAAGGCTAATGAGCCCTGAACTTATCATGTGCCTCAGAGGGCAGAGGTGGGGTGACTGAGTCAGACGGCAGAGTCAGAGCGCATCTTGTCACACATGTCGATGCTTGATTCATAAACCTTGACTAAACTTTCCACTGACATTTAAAGATACTTTTCCTGAAGCCAAAACAAGAGAGTGGGAAGTCTCACTGAAGCTGAAGTGGAAAAAAAACTCTTCTTCTTTCAAGCTTTAACATACTGTCAATCCAAATATGCAGAAATTATCACAAGACTGTAACCATATTCATATGACAAATCTTTGCTGCAGTGCACCAGTTATACTATAGTGAAATAATTTTTTCTTTTCTTTTTCAATCAACATATACTCCTATGCAAAAGTTTTAGCATCCATCTCTTTACTTTATGAAGATAGTCTATTTCTTGTGGAGCTATGCTCATCAGCGATGGATTCTTACAGAAAACCGATCTCTCACATGAAATAAAGTGATGTCAAAGAAGAGAATTTGTTATTTAAAGTGCCTCCAGGTTGCACTTTGCACCGTTTGAATATAGAAGATAAAGAAAATCTATGGATCTGAACATCATAACAAAATGTCAACATGACTGCAAAGAGGCTGCAGGAAGGTTGCGCTGTTATCCTCTTCCCTTCTTTGCAGCTGATGTTTGAACAGGGTGGCAAGAAACATTACCTGTGATCCCACTGCAACATCTCAGGTGGAAAAAGCAACATCTGGGTGAGCAAGCGCTGCTTTGGATGCGTGTCATGAACAAACTTCTACTTAAACGTTGCAACTTTGGAGTCGCATTTTCTGTTTTCTAGATATCACATACAACACAGCTAAGCGATATGTTTCCAGTTAAAATTACAAGCAGCAAATTCAAATGTGTTAATCTACAATAGAGAGAAAGACTCACAACAGATAGAAAAGGTGTCTGCAGGTGTGTTGGAGGATGTAAACAGTTCTATTCTATCCTATTTATTGTCATTTGGCAGATGCTTTTACCCAGCATCTTACATGTGATATATGAACAATTAACCATAGTAATGTAACTAACACGCATGTCTTGTGGGGGGAGGAAGCCAGATCACTCAGAGAGAGCCCACGCATATACAGGGACAACATGCAAACTCTGTTCAAACATCCCCCCTCAGCTGAGACTCAAATCAGCTACTTTCTTGTTGTGAGGCCGCATCTAGAAGGTGGCGTCACCCTGCAAACCCACAGAGGCCATTGAAGACAGCAGGGTGGCGTAGTGGTTAGCATTTAAAATGCATAGTTTGTTTGATACTTGAAGGATCTTTTGAAATTAAACAATAATTTACTGTACAATTCTAACTTCAAGCTGCATGATCATTCATATTCCACAATATTTAAGCAAGCCATTTAATCAAGGTAGTGTAGAAGTCTCCTAAACTGTGTCTCATCAGTATGTTTGGAATAGATCCTCCAGGAATCAGACACCTTGGTTAATCTCACAGTCTCTGACATTTGGATTTAACCCGTGTGGACACTATGGTATTATGTTAAAGTAACAAGTGAAAAAACATGGATTTGAGGACCCAATGTTTTTTTTCCCCAGCAAAAAAATTATATCTAAATGATCATTGGAATACATAAGTGATTTTACAGCACTCTGAAAGGCCCAGAGTGCCAGTCAGTTCTGAGTCCACAGCTATCGTGGATGAAAGAAAGAAGAAAATGAAAGAATCAAGAAGAAAACATATTCAATCACTTAAAATTTGGAGACTTTATTCAGTGTCACTCAAGTTCCAAAATGAATCACATCTGATCTACATATCTGAATTCAGGCAGTCACTGAAAATGTCTCCACAGGCAACTTTTAATGCAGATGTTGATGATAAGAAAACTTTCTTTATGATGAATCCACACAGCATTCACAGTCTTAGCTGTAAACCGGAGCCATACAGTCATCGATGCCACCATTAAGCTATATGTTTCTCTCTAGAAAACTGTTAACTATAAGAATCCACCTTAGCTTAACTCGGCGTTTCTTCCTTTTACCCGGCCATTTACCTTTCACCCCCTGCCTCTTACTTAGATACACTTAAGACTGTAAGGGTAAGATTTAAGGAGTACGATTCTGACTCGGAGAACATGACAGTATAAGGTGGAGAAGAAGAAATAAGCAACTCAGAAATAAAGGTTTCCTTCTTTCACAGATTCTTATTTAACATCTCACCCCTCCCCTCATTCTGTCAAGGCCGCTCATTTCTTCCTCCTACTTGCTTGACAGGGAAGGGGTCAAATAAAGAGACAGACACACACACACACACACATACATGCACAAATCCAGGACCGACCGACTGCAACGTTACAAATCTTCACCGCCTTATCGAGGACAACACACTGATAAGTGTGTCTCCACTCCCCATCCGACAGATCCATCTCCGAAAACATCTGTGACACGTATAGGAAAATGTGGAAAAATCTGTCTGTGTGCGCAAACGACAGATTGATGGTTCAACTCACTCCTGTGACTGTAAATTAGCCAAACATATATGAAGTAGTGTGAAATAGATGCATTTAGCAGTTTTGGTGTGAATATCGATGCGTAGAGATAAAAATGAGCAAGGTTTAGATGACATAAGATATGTGCACGCCTGTGTGTGAGTATGTGCATGTTTTGGGAGTGCTGCACCTGCAACTAATGATGTGAAACTTCGTCTGCTGCAGCCATCCATGCTGGACTCACTCCCCTCACATCACATCTTGCACCTGTTGACCTGCACCAACCAATACACACATTCCCTCAGTGTCTGCTTTTTCCTCAAATGCACACACACACCTCTGGAAAATTCTGGCATGACAACAGTCTTTGCAACTCTTGGAGCTAAGTAACCTCATTAACCCGATCTGAAGAAATTTGTTTCTTGATGTATTTATTTGCATGCAGTGCAGCGACACTGATTTTATCAATATATATGGTGATAACTGGCAGAGAAAGGCCTACTAGCCTTATCATTAACTAAAATAAAAGTTTATTAATGTCCAAACAATATAAAGTGTAGTTCGATCTACTTTTTTTTTTCTCAGATTTAGTTTGACAATATGAATCATGGATTCAGTAAATTTCTAAATTGCTGCATAAATAAAATAAAATAAAATAAAATAAAATAAAATAAAGTAAAATAAAATGGGAAATAAATGACAAACTACAGCATAGTTCCGGAGGCAAAGTGCAATAATGTTACAGATGTTTGCAGTTTCTGAAGTCTTGTGACGTATGTTCAGCTGTGGTCTTATCTGAAATTTATTGTTTCCAGTATTCTTTCAGCACTTTTTTTCGGATCAGGGAATCTTTGCCCTGATCATTATTGATTTAGATGCAATTTGCACTTCATGGACGCCTTTACAAAGACAAAGGTGTACTTTCATGAATTAACCAAGCATCCTTCCTTCTGTGTGTTCTTGTGGTGGACGTGCGGGGCCACTGGGTCGAGTTGGGCTGGGTCTGTGGTTCCCACAGCCTATATGGAGGCAGCCTCCGCGGCGCTATCAGCCTCTGTCTCCGGCCCCCCAAGCATCAGCGGGCCCCCCTGACGTCAGCCTTAGGCCTGATAACGGGGTCCATGGCTAGCAGCAACAGAGGGCTGGTAGGGGGAGGGGGGCTGGAGATGGAGGGATGAGGTGGAAGGAGAGTGGCCAGTAGGGAGGGAGTGAATGGGGTTACACTAACAAAGCCAGTGGTGGATAAGACCTTCAGACAGATAAGACAAAGTAGAATGTGGAGCCTCTTTTGTTTTCCACTGCTCCTCCTGTCTACCAGCGTCATCCTTCTCATCCTGGCGCTCTCTTTCTCTTGGTCAACTTCAAATTCCTTTATTTACATTTCATCCATTTATTAAACCTCTCTTCTATGCTACTCCTCCTCTCTTTATTGAAACAGAAATATCCCTTCTATCAGGCTTTTGTGCTGTTACAGGTCATGAATTAAAGCACTTTTTCTCTTTCTGCTTCCTCATTATGTTTTCATACAGTTATGAGAGGACAGACTGCCTTCGACAGACATTATTCTCACTTAACTTCATACTCTTGTTAATATTTCTTCTGCCATTCCCTCCAGCATCATTTCACACCAATTCAGCCACCTGACTCTTCAACAACCACCTTTGCTTGAACTCTGAACCCTTCATCACCTCTAGAATCCATTGTTTTGATGATGTCACCTCACCTTTACCTAACCTGGATCTTACCCCTAATTTGCCCTTCAGGAACAAACAAACAGCCTTCCCTCCGCCTGCCACATCAAACTGCGACTAAGCCCCATGTATGTGCATATTAAACACAAGCTCTGAAAGTGTGTGTGTGTTCCCTATTTGCTCTTTAGGCCTTCGCTAGCCAGCGGACTTTGGCCAACTGCTTATCACAGGGAGAGGTCCTGGGATCCCTTGGTCCTCACAGCTAAAAATACACTTAGAACTGCTCGCACTTGAGCACACTTTCATTCTCACAGGGGCACCCCGGTGTGAAGTTTTCGATGGATAAGAGAAGACTGTCGGGCACAAACCTGGCCAGTATGGTTGTTCAGTGATGTATGTTTCATATGACGAAGTTTCAGCTAATACAAGTCACTTATTAAGATAACTACTGAATCTTTTTTATTTCTGTTATAGAAACATAAACACATCAAAGACATTGGAGAGAAAGAAGTTTTGATCATTTAAATTCTTATCATTTGTAATTGAGTGTTGTGTGATGTGTTTGCGCTGCTCTTCAGACAGTGAGAATCAAGAGTCCAAAACAGTCCTTCAGCTCGTCACATATGAGAACCTGCAACTGGGGAGTTAATAATTTATGCAAAAACACACTCCTGGTCTATGATGTGTGTGTGTGTGTGTGTGTGTGTGAGAGAGAGAGAGAGAAAGAGAAAAAGAGAGCGAGAGAGAAGGTGGGGGGGGGGGGGGGGGGGGGGGGGGGGCACAGATGCCCAGGTGACTTGCTGAGAAGACTTGTGTATGTGTAGCTTTCTGACCTTACCTGCACAAACACACAGAAACCATCAGATCCTTAAGAACTGTATCTTCCACCTCCAACACACAATAAAGTGCAACATGTAAATATAAACATAATATATTTTGAATTCTGTTTTTGCACATACTTTAAAGACTTTATTTATTCTAAAATCCCAAAGTGATAATAAAAGACGTGTTGAAATTGACACATCTAGCCCATGCCATTATACGCAGACTAAATAAAACTGACTGAAATAAGCAAGGCCTTCCCTGAAAAACATGATCTGGATGGCTGTGTATATTTTTATAGCATTAATATACTTTCACAGATAAGAAAGTTATCTATTTAATGTGTACAAATGCATCCACACACTGTTACTAATTCTGTTTTTTTTTTTTCTAGTTGTATAGGTGTCAACCCCAGAACAGCGTTCCCCTTCGTCTCGACTCAACTTACATTCTGAAACAAGTTTCACTACATGCTGCAATGTGGCTGTTTTTACAGTTTTCTCACAACTGAATTAACATTTTCATAAGCATTAGTTCAAACTCTACAAGAATTAGTTCTTTCAGCACATCAAAGACACATTTTTTCATTGCATTGATCAAATTGAAAATGCTTTTGGACTTGTAGCAACTTGCACAATTTCTCTGTGTTTTAATTTTTATGTAATTTACTTTGGTCATGTCAGTCAAAATGATCTAAACTTAGAACTGCAAAATAGTCAATCCTCATAAAGCTGATAGTTGTAATTTTATTGCTTACCTCAATACAAAAGATTTAAACTAGTTTTTAAAATGTCCCGCAGAGTCTGGATTCACCTTTCAAGAAGATTATTTCTTCGCCCCATGACAAGGGATGATATCAGATGCTGTGTAGATGTATGTGACAGACAGGTGATCATGTATATACACACATATACATGTATGTGTATATATATATATATATATATATATATATATATATATATATATATATATATATATATATATATATATATATATATATATATATATATATATATATATGTATATATATATATATATATATATATATATATATATATATATATACATATATATATATATATATATATATATATATATATATATATATATATATATATATATATATATATATATATATATATATATATATATATATATATATATATATATACATATATATATATATATACATGTATATATATATATATACATATATATATATATATATATATATATATATATATATATATATATATATATATATATATATATATATATATATATATATATATATATATATATATATATATATATACATACATATATATATATATATATATATATATATATATATATATATATATATATATATATATATATATATAGTGTGGGGGCCGTGTCCCCCACACTGGAGAAATAGCTCCAACAGATACCTGTTGAAACATCAGAGATTTCCGTCCAGAAAAGCGCATTCCTAGGAACAGCTAAGATACTGTGTAGGACCCTCAAGCTCCCAGGACTCTGGTAGAGAACCCGAGCTTGAGAGATGAGCAGGGATTGGGAGGGGTGGGTGAGGGAGGAGGGTTTTTTTTTTTTTGTTTTTTTTCATATATACATTGACATCATACAGAAGTGTTTAATTATGTTCAATACGGTACATTCAACGCATGTACTGATACACCAGTTGGTCGTTTACAGTTAAGCACAAGTAAACAGTTGATACTTTATGTATTTTTTTGTTTTGCATCATGTTGTGATCAAATTACTATAAAATGGCAAAGTGTGTTTGAAGTGAAATGTAAATCAAGTTTATTCTGTGTCATTTATTCAATTACTTTGCTAAAAACAGAGTTTTCAAATGGCTGTACATCCAGTGTGTGGTGCTGTCTCGGGCGTTTTCAGGTCATGTCTCCAAGATCTGACTGTTTTGTATTCAATAACACAAAGAAATCACAGATCAAACTGTCACAATAAAAACATGACTAAGCCATTTAAACACTGTTAGTACTCTGTGGTGACATGACCTTTACATTTAGATGCCTCTGAAAGTTTCATTGACATAAAAACTTGCCTCTGAGTAATTAAATATCCATTAATACCAAGTTACATGATTTTACAGGTTGTCCACAATGTTAATTCTTTTGTGAGAAATGCACCAAAACAACTAAGACAAATGGCAATGGCTTCCAAAAAGCCTATAAGGCCAAATATCACAAACATGTTTTATCTCTTGTGAACAAGCATTTCTCTAGATTTTCTTTCTTTTTAAATTTATTTCACATTATGCGTACAAATAAAAATACATATTTCTGAATCATTTGTTTTCAAAATGATCTTAATTTCCCATGGAGTAAATAAAGTATTCTAAATTTCCTTTCATTTAATTTAATCTAATTTTCAGCTGACTGTGTTCTGATATTATTTACATTTTGCACAACGTGAACCTACAAAAGTACATATCTAATATTAACATCAGCACTTGGACTCACTGTATTATTATGTAGGAGACTGGAATGCATGACAACAAAAAATGAACAAAGATTCACGAATAATTAACTTTTCATTTCTCTGTGTGAAAATGAGATCAGGAAAATGATATAAAACAAAAGAAAGAAAAAAGACTTGGTCTTAAAAGCTGAAAGAAGTTTTAGAATCAATGTGGCTTGAAAACAGCAGTCAGGCAACCCACATTGGGATTATTTAGAGGGAAAACCATGAGTTAAAATATCATAAATCCATAAATGTATTTGTCTTTCTTAGTGGAAAATAATCCAATATAGATTACATTTAATTTATACCGGCTCTGAAATCAATGTTAATCTGGATACAATTATAATTGAACAAATGCAACATTTTGAAACTGGTCAGATAAATCTTTAAGTCTTTATGATCCCATTTAAGTCAGTATTGATTTTCACTGTTCTGACGTTATCATTATCACATGAGTGAACATCAATCTGATCAGATAAAACAAGACAAATAGGTGACATCAGCAGGAACAGAAGATGAGGAGATGAAAGGCCTTTAGCCTAAAAGAAGTGGTTTTCTGCTTACTTTGCAGAGTAAACTGCCAATGAGGAAACCCCCGGAGTACAGCTGAGTGACAACTATGTGTGTTTGTGTGTTTCACTAGCCTCATATCGTTACTCTTTCTGGGTTTTCCTGCTTCTTATTTGAAGTGTTCTTCCTGGAGCCAGGAGTCTACAAGCGTTTGTGTGTGTTTGTGTATGTGAGGAAGGAGGGCCAAAGTAAGTCACCGACCCCAAATGATTGAGCCTCTGCCCCAGCCAAGATGGGGACAGTTTTCCTGGTGCCTGGATCAGACGCACAGACAAGCACAGGCACACACACTTTCCTTAGCAAAAGTATGCAGCATACCAGCATCTCTATCGAGTCCCTCATCCAACACCTCCTCATTCATTCACACTGACAGCAAACACACACCAAGGTTGCACAGTTCCACCAAATCATCACTGCAAACATGCACAGAGTTTACATGTGTTCTGGCCTCTGTCACTGACGGTGCTACAGCCTGGCATGTGCTAAAACACATATCTAAACACACACTATAGACAGCAGCGGAACAGAGGACAAACCCTGCTTGATTTTGTGATGTTTTAGGAAACTTTTCACCCTAAAATTTACAGGATAGACAGCGTGTTGCACCAGTCAGCTCAAAAAAAAAAAAATCTTCATTTCTTTTCTTTAACATCAACAAAAATCAGTGAGTGAGTTTATTGGACAGGAGCCATAAAAACATGAATCATTTGTGACTGATGCCACTTTATCCCTTCTCAGACTAAAAAGCCCCACCTTGATATTATTAACCTGCAATTGGTGGTTGTGTTATCAGCCAGTTACACATTGATGGCAGTTCACCATTTCCACTGAGGCATTATTGCCCTGTTTGTCTTTTCCCCTACTGGAGAGGGACAGGGAAGAGAATTAGCAGTTTAATACTACAGTTTAGATAGATAGATAGATAGATAGATAGATAGATAGATAGATAGATAGATAGATAGATAGATAGATAGATAGATAGATAGATAGATGGATAGATAGTGCAGTAATTACAGTGATATATATATATATATATATATATATATATATATATATATATATATATATATATATATATATATATATATATATATATATACACACACATATTTTATTACCATTTGCACAGCTTTACATGTCAGATTTTAATTGTTGTCCAGGGAAAACCACACATAGCAACATCAGCAAGATCAACCTGAAACATCAACATTAGTTCAACAGAGGATAAATTAATGCACTTGCAAGTAATAATAGCATCCTTAAAATACAAAAACAAAAAAACAGCAGTTATCTGTAATTCAGACATAATTCTGCTGGGAATTGTTTTTTTCCTGATAGTATAGGACCTTTTATTTTACCGCCATCAGTCTGACATTAACACTCACATACACACACTGCTAAAGGCCCCTGCGAATTTTATTGGTTGGTGTAAGAGCTGCATAATTCACTGATCGTCCGTCAGTGGGAAGTAGGCGCACAATGAAATGGGCTTGTGTGTTTACGTTTGCTGGTGTTGATGACAGGTATAAATCTGTCCTCACGAGGACGACAGCCGCCGGATACTTCCGACTGCAGCAGAATAATTCCTCATTGTGCACAGAGATACACACACACACACACACACACATAGAGAGAGAGAGAGAGAGAGAGAGAGCAAAAAGGCCCAGCTAGAGCTTCTATATAGGTATATAGGTGGTTACTATAGTAGGTACAGCCTAATAAACAGTGTAATTAACACATCTGCGTCTAATCCTCCTCACTTACAAGTGGATATAAGTTCTTCTTCTTCTTAATATAATATAAATAATAATAATAATAATAATAATAATAATAATAATAATAATAATAATAATAATAATAATAATAATTGACAAAGAGTCATTTTAAATTTCGCTACTGATAAAAGGAAACCTATGAAAGTTGAAAAAGACTCCTTTCCTCATTTATATATAAAATACTTTCTATTCAGATGCTGATTATTTGCAAATAGGGATTTTAGTGTTACAGGCAGGCAGCAAGTGCTGCTCAGCTGCTCAAAGCACACTCTTTGGAGAAGATCAGTAATCTTTCTGAAACTTTTTTATGCATCGACGGAATAGATGGGTCTACGTATTTTGGGCCTAAATATTATACTAAATATTATACTATTTATGCAAAACGACAGAATCCAATGAATAAAACAATAATTCAAAATAGTATAGATTAAAAGTGCTTTTTTTTTTTTTTACATAGAAAACTATTCAGCAAAAAGTTTGTAAAATGTTCACGTGTGTGATTGAGTGAGTGAGAGAGCAAGACGGAGAGAGGGAGGGAGGGAGAGAGAGAGTAGATAACAGCTGGATCTTGATTACAAGGAATAGTCTCACTCCTGTTTTCTCTTGTATCGTCTCTGCGCGTTCAGCCTCACCTCCCTTCTTTTATTTTTCCGATTGCTGCCATTGCTTTGCGACTCATCAGGAGATCAGATTTGAACCAGCGCGTGTTGGCTGGTAAACTACATGTCTTTCTTGTGGCATGCAGTGATTTTCCAGCTTAACTGCATCACTATCATTTAGCCTTTCTATCAGAACGGATGTCCATCTCAAGGTGAGGATATGTACCAAGGCATTATGACAACCAACCACGGACCCCCTTCCTATGAAGCAGGATTTCTCCACAACGCCTCTGCGGGCACCTCTCCTGTTTATGTACCCACCACCAGAGTCGTCACCCCCATGATCCCTGCGCTGCCCTACCTCCAGACGCCCGGTGCGTCGCAGCAGAGTAGCCCCGCATCGAGCCATTCTGCTTGGGCGCAGCCGGGCGCTGACTCTGTGCCGTCATACAACCACTCCCCGGTGTCTCCGCGGTTCACCTTCTCCACCAGCCCGCCTATGTCGTCCGGGGTGGCCACGGCCCGGGAGACGGCAGTTTCTTACACCAGTCCCCTAAACATCTCCGCCAACGGAAGGGAGCACTACGGAGCGAGGGCTCTCAGCGGCTCCTATCACAGTCCCTATTCGGCCTACATGAGCCCCAACGTGGGCGGATCGTGGCCGGCGTCGCCCTTTGATAGTCCGGTTCTACACGGTCTCCAAACAGGCGCTGCTGGAGGCACAACGCGGCACCCGAACATAGGTGAGCCAAATTTCATTTGTATTTGTTATTCATGTAGTTGCATTGAAGATAATATTATTATGTTCATTTTTGATTTTGAAATATTTTTATCTTACATTTTGCAAAGCTGAATGTCTATCCTTGAAATAATAAATAAATAAATAAATAATTCAGGCTATTGTTATTATTATTATTTATTTATTTATTTTTTGTTAATTTTTCATATGTTGAGTTCAAATGTTTTTCAGAGCGTTTTCAACAACGCACCAACTAAAAAAAAAAAAAACCTAATAGGCGCATTGGCGATCTTTTACCCTTATTCAATTAAACACATGGAATAACTAATATATGTATATATATTTACTATAATATTGACCTGTTTTACTATATAATTATAAATGTCTTTTATGTTAATCATTTCAGTGAAATGAATGATCACGAAGGAGCTATTTAGCCGACTGTCGGCGTGGAAAAAAGTTTTTTCTAACGATTTCCCACATAAGATCAATTCTACAAAATCAAAATAAGATCACATAATTTTTTTAAAGGGAAAAAAGCATTTAACATTTAATGCGGGACACGTGAATTTACTGGAAGGGTCCCAGGTGTTTAACAGCCTAGGCCTATACATAAATCTAATAAATATGACGACTATAACATCATCGGGGTGATGGGAACTTATGTTTAACTGGATCTGAATGGAAAGCACAGTTTGTGAGGATTGCATTTTATAAGCTTTGTCGGATATTGCCTTTTAACAGAATGCAATAGACATTTTATTTAATGAAGACAGAGTAAAATTTTGGTTTATATTTTGGTTTAAAATTACTTTTATGTTTAGAAATCTGACCGGCCTCTTGGTGAAAATAAAGTGTGATCAGTGGGAAATGACCCCACTGGGAGTGATTTTGTCCTTTAGCTGCAGATTTAAATGTACTCTGAACTGTATGACAGAGATTTCATAACACAGCTGTTTTGATTGGGTTGTCAGTTTTAGTAATAGCTGCGTGTTATAAACAATATACTTTGCATTACTAATCTTTTTATGATGTCTTTCTGCTGTGGGAAGTAAGTCATTCTGTTTAGCTGTATAGCTGCTGGGCATAATTTTACTTCACTATTATAAAAATAGACAAATAAGTTACTCAAATGATTACACTACAATACAACAAGCCAATGATTACACGCTTTTGAGCTATCATTTATTTCACAGTCTGTTAGTTATTAATGAAGTGACTTGTGACTTTTTAAAGTTCCCTCTAAAAGCCGCCGCACAAAGTAGAAAGAAAAAAGATCAACTGTGCAACAGTGTGAAAGATAACAGCATTGATCCAATCTGACCTCATCTCGTTACAGTCACACTCATCTGTAAGATTAATCTCGTCCACTCACACCTTTTATTTACAATTGTTTTTCTGTCATGTGTCATTGTTTTGCAATCAAAACAAAACAAATCCAATTTCAACTTTTGAATAAGAGACATTCAGTCAGTGGAAATATTTATTCTGTAGTTAGGAAAACAACAAGTTCTCTACATTTTGTCAAAACTACATTTAAATCTGTTTAAATTTATTGTCCCAAACATGAAATATTTTGTATAAGCTTAATTTTAACAAGGAAAGTTAAAAACATTTGTTGAAAATATTTTTGTGTGTGTGTTTCAAGAAAAGAGCTAATTAATTTGAAGAAATACCTTCAGGAAAAAGGATTGTTGTAAAAAACTATTCTGGATGTGATTAAAATTTTTTATTTACATTTAATATGATCAGTCTTAGAAAAGATTTAATTGGCTTGGAAAACATGCAAAATTATTGCTGCTCCTATGAATATTATCTTAAGTATATTTTCATTGACAACTATGATCACAAATTCTTGCAATTTCCGTTTGGGCTTAATAAAGAATTTTTTAATTTAATTTCAAAAGCTCATTAATACTATTCTATATCCCTGAGAGTAATAAAGTAAGCCAGAGAGACAGAGACAAGAAGGGAAAGAAAAAGAAAGAGAAACAGAGAAAGAAGCGAGAGAGAGAGAGAGAGAGAGAGAGAGAGAGAGGAGAAAACTTGCTTGACAGGTAGATGTTTGTAATGGGTGTTTGCAAAGTGTAAAAAATAATTTAAAAATGTAAACAACTGAGTTTTCTTTATTATTTTAAAATATCCCCAATAAATAAATAAATAAATGAATAAATAAATAGGCTGAACAGAGATGGAGAGTATATTTATAATGCACATCTTCAAAGAAATACAAAGTAAAATTACTATATTTCATTTGATGTTTCCAAAGCAGATTAAAATTGTTTTTCACCCTTAAGATAAAAATTGTTTAGTGTTTAAACTGGAGATAATTTTCATTTTTTAAAACAACAGTCTTGGTTTTTCTGTAAAAATAAAACTTAAAGGAAAATTCTCAATTAAAGTACAAAAAAACTTTGAGTCCTAATTAACTTATGCAATATTTGATATAACGACAAACAAAATAAAAATAAAATGTGTTTTGGGTGTATTAGTAAAGTAATGCTTCATTACAGGAAATATTGGGAAAATGCAGCACTTGTCATTTTGGTTAAATTTACACGAGGAACTTTACCCCCCACCACCTCCGACACAGACAGTAGTCTGTACATGTCAGATTTGAGTTGACCTTTTTATTTCTATTTTCACCTTTGGCCTTCTGAAGTGTTGATGTGGATGCTTGTGAGCTACAGCCTGATAAAGACACAGACTGACACACGAAGGAAAAAACATAAACTTCCATTCGGATAGAGGTGGTCACTGCAGAATTTCTTTTGTGTAATGTCTTGTTTGCTGTGTTGTGTTGGCTACAACTGCCGCCTGGCTCAAGGTTAGCGTGCCCTGCTGACTCTCAACCTTGAGGAGGCCTGCAACATGCATGACTCCAGATGCACTGTGCAGCAAGATGAAGAACAGATACGGGCCAGATTTTTACTATCTGAAGAGGAGTAATTATACACGATGATGATTAAAAGCTCATTATGATGTCATTTAAAAGAGATTTTACAGGTTATGTGTTGCTGATTTCTGCAGCTCAACAAAGTGGTTGCAGTCTAGCCACACATTACAGATATCTACTGAAGCCTTTGGTGGTGGTGTGACTCCTTTAAGAGGGGAGAAAAACCAAGCGTCACATCCACTCTACAGATTGATGTCTCCTATCCTGGATGGCTAAGTGGTTCTTGGGAGATACTCCATTATATGGCAAACAAGCGGATGAAGATTACATTTATCAGATGTCATGGTCTCCGAAGGAGAGAGAGAGATTAGAAAAAGAGAGAGGGAGAGAGAGAGAGAAAGAAAGTGAGACAAAGTTGTGATCGACATTTGAATTTGATGGAGCTTCATGCCATCTCTATTTCCAGCCAGCTTTTATCTGAAGGGGAGCTGTGAGATAAGAAAGGATTCCAGCCTGCTGTTGTGTGGGGCCTTATGGCTGCAGCCTGCGTCTCCTGCTGGTGCATGAATGCCAATGCATTGCTAACATGTGTTTTAGGATTCAACTGCAGGAATCTGGAGAGGAAAAATGTTTTGTGGCTTAAACTCAGCAGGAGGACAACAACACGATTATTCCAATATGTTGTCTGAGCCAGAGCCATGAAGAACTTATTTCACCTCATAATATGTCTAATGGTTACGTTATATTCTCATCTCTTATCAGATTTATTTGATGACTTTGCTGAGGGGAGAGAGTGTGTGAACTGTGGGGCCATGTCAACCCCCCTCTGGAGGCGGGATGGTACTGGCCACTACCTTTGTAACGCCTGCGGCCTCTACCACAAGATGAATGGCATCAACAGGCCTCTCATCAAACCCCAAAGGCGGCTGGTAGGTGACAGCAGATCACAGAGAAATGTAATCTTCTCCATCATTTTCTCATTTTAGAGACATAAATTCAAATCCTTTATAAAAGAAAAAAAAAGGAAAATTAAAACCCTTTTTTGCTTTCCTTTGACATGTTTTATCTGCTGTAGTCCGCTTCGAGGAGGGTGGGCCTGTCCTGCACCAACTGTCACACCACAACTACAACCCTGTGGCGACGAAATGCAGAGGGAGAGCCCGTCTGCAATGCATGCGGGCTCTACATGAAACTCCATGGGGTAAGGGGAAGAAAGAAGAAAACACAGATTCGATCGGGCAAAATCCTTGCAATCATTATAATTAATAAATGAATGTGTTCGTATTCATAATGTATTAAAAACAGTGGTCTGGTTCAAGATATTTCACAGTAACTATAGTTGGCATTTTTATAACACAGTAGAATAAGAGTGGGTTTTAAAGAGTTTTAAAGTAGACAAATAATAAGCATGTGACTGTTTATTCACAAAAAGTAACAAATTGCTAATTCTTTGATTTTCTTCATTAAACCTCACAAATAAATAGATAGCAAACCAAGGCCAGTTTTTCATGTAACTAAATATTAATTAGATACCCCTACTTTTTGTGGTTGGGAGGCTAAAGTGTACATTTACCCAAAGTATCATCATTAATATTGTAAAATTGTACATATTTAATGAAAAGTTAAGTTCTTTTTGTAACATATGAAAACAACAAAAGCGTAAACAACATTTATTATTATTACAATAACAACCTGCTATGTGTCAGTGACTCAGAGGTCATGGGATCTGATCATAAAGAAATTCTGTTTTATGACAGGAACTGTTCATTTACATTCATTCATTCATTCATTCATTCATTCATTTATTCATTCATCCATTCATTATCCTAACCACTTAGTCCGATGAAGGGTCACAGGGAAGCTGGAGCCTATCCCAGCCGTCTTTGGGTGAAAGGCGGGGGACATCCTGGACAGCTCACCAGTCCATCACATGGCCATTTGCATGCAAAAGAAGCCAATTTCAATTCATATTTATATTTACAATTATCCTCATCTTCATTTGTACTAATATTAGATAATACCTTCTAAATATAAAGCATTCGGGACACATCCACTACTTGGCATATATCTTGTAAACTTGTTACATAGTGATGTTATTATGAAAAGGGCAACATGGCTGTCCTACACACAAACATTTCACTAAGTTCAGGAGTGGTGTTTTCTGTGGAAGAAAAAAAAAACTTTCAAATAAATTGATAAAAAGAAAATTTTTAAAAAATTTTTAAAAAATTGACCTTTTCAAAAATATCTAAAATGAACTGAAAAAAGTTAAAAGGAGTAATTCAGATCATTAAGTTATGTGGACAGTAAAAAAGTGTGGTTACATTTAGAAATAATTAAGCATTCTTCATAAATGTATAAAGCTTTGAAGTCTTCATATTTCACATAGATTCACTGAATTAACAACAAGAAATTAAGGAAATACATTTTTATCATATTAAGTTTTTGTGTACTTTATTGGAAACTATATGTTTAGTATTTTTTCATTTTCTATTATTTTGGATGTTGACAATGGATTTTACAGTATTCATGCCAGGCTGTGAAAGAAGCATTTTTCTATCTCAACAGGTCCCCCGACCTCTGGCTATGAAAAAAGAAGGGATTCAAACTCGCAAGCGCAAACCAAAAAACCTGAACAAGTCCCAAACTGGTGTGTTAAAGATCAGTCTAAATATTTTATAAGAACAGTGGGGGAGTTTTGCGTCACATGAAAGTTGTATTTGTATGTTTTATCAGTGTGTATTTCACATTCATTCAGAATTTGTGCATTAACTTTGGCTCAACTGAACTCTGCAGGGACTCCAGGAAATGAAGGGGCTTCAGTCACACCAAGCAACACTCCCCGCTCCTCCTCCAACACCAGCAGCACAGATGAGTCTCGCCAGATAAAGACGGAGCCAGAAAATCATAGCTTGTACACACACCAAAGCACACACACGCAGGTAAGCTACTTCATGGTTGTGATTTAGTGTAAAGTTGCTGAAAAACAAGCCAACAGAAAGAGCAACAAAAGTTCATGATCATGCTGGTCAACCTTGCAAAGCATGTCTTAGGTCATTAAAAATCCCCAAACTCCTCATATTCCTCTGTTTCTCCTCAGATTTCAGCCCTACCAGCCTACATGACAGCTCAAGGAGGTGCTATCCCCCTCAAGGTGTCCCCTGGCGGACACAACGGGTCCTCCAGCTCCAAAGCGGAGCCCTGGAACAACTTAGTTCTAGCTTAGATGACTTAATGCCCAACAACTCAAAAAAAGCTACCTATGTACAGCATACTTATGAAACTCTCCTTTGACTCCTACAAACTGTATCCGGTCATCAGGATATGAGAGATACTGTGGATGAGATGAGATCTTCAGCAGTACCATACAGACACCATGTGTACAATCAGAGCAGCCAAGGACTGAAAACAGGAAATTTCTGTCATTCCGACCTTTCCATGTACCAGTGTGGACGCAAAATCAGCCTGAGTAATGTAATATGACAAAATTTCACATAATGAACAGATTTTACTAGTTTTCTGTGTTAGTATTGTCTTCACTGCACATTTTTGGCACAGAATTGATTTTGATAAACCCCCCCTCCAGAAAGACCCAATTTGACTAACATTGTGTGATAGTTTCAACCATAGTGGAATTACAGCAAGTGTAACCTCATAGAAGAACTGAGCAACATACTGGTATACACATTTTGACACTTAACCTTACATATATATCTACAAGAGCACCATAGACAAACCCCCACAATGCAACAAGGTTAAAAAGGTTTTTATAGTGCTCCTGGTGCTTTAATAAGCTTCTGGGAGTTCTCTGTGATGTTGCAAGAGAAAAGGTCTTTGCTATTGAGTTTGTCTGCTGCAGTATTTCATTAATTATTAGAGAACCGTAGTTGTAATGAGGAGAAGGGAAGGACTCACTGCTCACATCTCCAAACAAAAAGGGACAAAATGAAAAAGAGGCAGAAGAAAACATATTGAAAAAAAAACATATAATTTGATTCCAGAAATAGCAGCATTTGTAGTCTAAGGGACATGTGATGGCAGGTTTTATTCATGAATAGGTCAGTTCAGTTAATCAACATCAGTAAATTCACCTGAATAAGAATGCTGCTGTTTAGTGAAGTTTTTACACATTTCTGCTCAAAAAAAAAACTTCTGTAACTAAAAACTTAGTTATAACTTCAAATCCTTAAAGTCAGTAGTTGTCAAACATTTTACTCCATGAAACACCTCATTTAGCTGCCCAGCCTGAAAACTGCTGGGACCGATAATAATTAAATGCAGTTTTATAATGAAGTTCCCATAGATTTGTTATTCATACACATGTATGCAGAAAGGTAGAATATTGGAAATGTTTTTTTTTTTTAATCAAACTACTACAAATTTTTGAGCTGTTAGGTTACTTTATTAATTTATTCATATCAAAATGGAAGACATCACTCCTGATTACTTGTAATACCTCAGTAAACCTGATCTCCCACTCGGTGCAATAAGAACAGCTCCGTCTTGCCCTTGTTTTTAGTCACTTTGCACATTTATTCTTTGAATTTAAGCCTAAAGCCACTGCTGATAACACTAACAAAGCACAACCCACAATGAACTACTCATGCAAGCATAAAAGCTGAGCAAGATGAAAGGCAGACACTTAGCTCCCTCTGCTGACTCCAGCTCAAATGTGCGCCTACCGCACAACCCCAGTGGCATTTATTACAAACGGGTTGAACTCAAAACCACATGACCATAATTGCCATTTGCTATGTGATAGTTGTTTGATAAAATGTTCAAAGGATTCCAGCTTGTTAGCGATGCATTTAATTTGCTTCTGACAAGCATCAAGGTAACCAGTGTAAATGTGGGTAACTGGTACATGTAATTACAAAAATAACAAATATATGAGCTTATATGTAAAAAAAAAAAAAGCCACTCCAGTATAATTATGTACAACAACATATGTGATATATTGTAGGCAAAGACTAAGAGTAATAAAGACTGCATTTTGACAATATACATGGTGTCACTCACTGTTTCCATTGCCTGAGAAAGACTCACATAATATGCATTTCAAGATTGATTTCCTTATAGTCAGCTTCACCTTAAAACTGTAATTTTCCCATTTGTAAAAATACTTTTGTGAACTGCAGAATATCCTTGATGAAAAGATGAATTGTACATTTATTGAATTCCTCAGTCAGTTTCTCCCTTATAAACTCTGCATACTTGTCCTGCACCATCTCCCTCCAACACTCCTCAAATCTGAATCTTATCTCAGTCTGAACAGCATCACATACTAGAGAACTGAAAGTGTCACTGACTGTAAATGTCCTTCCTTTCTCTAAATATTTTTCTAAACTTTCGTTTTTCCCCAAAAGCAGAACCTCTGTGGCTTCAAATGCCCTGTTCAGTTCTTGTGTCAGGAGTTTTTTCTCATCCTCTGGTTTGGATTCAAAAATAGGGTAAATAGTTTTAAAGTAACTCTTCCAGTCCTGCTTTTGCACAGTTGCCATCAAAGGGAAGTTTTCTTGTCCAGATTCGAGCAAGCATTTAACAACAGAGAACGTCGATTCACACAAAGGATTGAGATCAGTGAGTTTTTCCAACACTTTAGCATAACTTTCATAGTCTGCACTTTGATTTATATATTCCACTTGTCTGTAGTTGATATCCTTGTATAGGTTTTCTTTTGTTCCTTTAAAGCCCCAACATCTGATGAAGCCAATATGAGTCTTCACCCCATATGAGTTCCACCATTCCTGAGCCTTGCGAACCAGTGTTAACATGCACGGTTCAGTATTTCGGGCCAAACATGGGCTGTTTACTGTATAGACATACACCCTCCAGTCGTCAGAAACATCCCCGCACTCCAGAAGCTCTTGGGTTTGTTTAACAATTATGTCTTCACTGTGTTCGCCATTATTGTAGTTGGGATAATAAGGTCCATACATGATGATTTCCTCCTGTTTCTCAATAACTCCCCAAGAATGCTGTTTATCCTCTGCTCCACATTCATCAGTGATGTCATGGTGAAATGCTAAAAACTTACTGTTCACTGAGTCATCCAAGAAAATGCAATCAGGGGTTTGTTTGGATTTGATATGGTCTAAAACTTTATTCACAGAGTTTTGTGTGTCGGCCCAGGAAGCTATCTGCTCCAACAGCCTTGTGGTGTCGGTCGGGTGATTGGTCCTTCTGTTCACACAAGCTTCACACATACAGGTGTGACTACAACTTGCCCTGAAAAACAGAAATAATTTCAATTTAATTACATCAAATCAATATGAAAACAACTATTTTACTATTATCAGATGATCTAATTTGGTTTTCTGATGACAGTGGGCCAGTAATTCTCTCAAAATGTTGCTCATAAATATCACAGACAGTTTCAGTTAAAACTCTTCAAATATATGTATATATATATATATATATATATATATATATATATGTGTGTGTGTGTATGTTAGAGGCCACATCCCAAGTG
Organism: Telmatherina bonti; assembly: GCF_933228915.1. Classification (NCBI taxonomy): domain Eukaryota; kingdom Metazoa; phylum Chordata; class Actinopteri; order Atheriniformes; family Telmatherinidae; genus Telmatherina; species Telmatherina bonti. The sequence continues at coordinate 21,780,950 of NC_136614.1, read as the reverse complement.
GAACTAAGAGTTGCCTACAAGATATTCATTTCTTGTCATAATGTATGGAAAAACAATTCTACTTCAGTGTATAATAGTTCTTTAGCATGTACTTACGGCAGTCCACTGTGTTGTAGAACTCTATCTGACCAGTTTCTGAAATGTCTTTTCCCATAGAGTGGAAACTGTTCACCCCAGTCATCCAACAGAGGATGCTTACGGCTAAACCTGCATGAAAACATAAAGACTTTATTTGCATACTGAGAACAGTATGTACTGAACATTGTAAATTACATTGTCAGCGTCATGGTAACATGTCTGCAGGGTTGACATGAGAAATACTGTATTGCATAGAGTTCAAAGAGGCCTGTGTAGGACTATTTTACTGTAAAATGACAAAGTTAGACACATATGGGGCACAGCTTTACTTTACTCTGCTTGTAAGTCACTGATAGTTTTATGTCAATGTAAAAAAAAAAAGAATGTACTCACATGGGGAAATCCACTCAGTCTTTCCACAAGATATCTTACTAAAATGTAAGTCCTGCTTTTTCTGGGTGCATGCACTCACCACCGAGTGACTCCTAACAGTTCTGACTAACAATGTGTCAGCTGAGCTGCTACTGTCTTACACTAAAATCACACAGGAGTTTATTACCACACGTACTAAGCTCCACCTCCTAATTATGCTCAGGGTGCTATACACAACTTGCATACCGTTGCTGCATGACCACTTTTTGCCATGTTTCTGTCTGTGTGTTATAAAGTGCAATAAGGTTATCTACAGAGCCCCCGCTTCTCTAGCCTGTTAGGTGATCAAAAGTATAGAGCAAATAAATATAAATCCTCTGTCTCTTAAGATGTGACAGTACCCGTTAAAGGAAAATGTACTTTAAAGTTACTTTTGGTGAATGTTAGAACTTACAGTGATTTAAGGAGATTCTTCCTTGAAGTTTTCTGCAGTTGAGTGAGGCCCTTAAGGAAAATCCACTTTATCAAGACTGTACAAGTAGATCTGGTTTTGTGCTAATATTTCAAGTGTCAAAGAAAAAAATCCATAAATGCACTCCAATAATGTAGATTTATAGTTCGCAGATAGCTTTTTAGTTATTCAGTCATGCATAGTCATTTCTACAACTATGTACTGTGATTATAGCAATGTATCATACCTTTGACCAGAGTTCTTTTATGTCTGCTCAAATCTGCCCAGGGAATAGCAAAACAAAAGACCTTGGAGACTATACAGTGCATTAACGCTATTTTCTGTCTATGAATTGCTGTGTCCTCTGATTTGATGGGATCTATCTCAGTGAAATGTGTTCAGGCTGCACAGGCTTAGTCAAACAAGAGATTTTTTCTGTAAGTTGAGATACGCTGAAAAACATGTTAGACAAGATTTGGGTGTGTTAGCGTCAAGTGTCTGTCAAAGTTATTTTTTATCACTGTTGGATAAAATTACCACATTGCTTCAGGGAAACATGGGACAGTCAACAGGGCAACTATACTAGCTCAGTTGACTCAATGGTGATGGCATGTGGGGTTTGATTTTTGCTACACACATTTCTGTTAATATCTGCTTTAAGTAACAGAAATGGCAACTTAATTGGTGTATTGTGGTGAGTTTTTTCACAGTTTTTGTTTTTATATGGAAGTATGTCCATGAATGTGCATCACGTTATCTGCCTGTAGCTCTTCTCAGGATTAAGAAGAAATGAACACAAAAAATAAACAAAAAAAACAAGAAAAACACACACACACACACACACACACACACCGGTGTGGATATGCACGAATTCTCAGCACTCATTAACACTTTTCAAAGCTCTGTAATTGCAACATCTAAATATAAAGGTAATACATACTTTTTCTTCTCTTGCTACAGTGTGTCATAAAGAAAAAAATTATGGATAGCATCACATGCCTACAAGCCTGAGGCTCCCACAGAAGGCTGTTTAACATGTCACAGCAGGAATGTTAGTTTAAAGCGAATTCCATTGCATCACTAAATTTGCATAGACAACATGCCACCTCACCGCCTAGAGAGAGGAGTTTCCAAGATGCAACGTGAGCTTGACCCTGCTCAGGAGGAAACCTGGATGTGCCAATTCACGGCAGAACTTGGCTCTGGGACTTGGCAGGGAAGGAGCTTGAGCTGGTGCGTGGAGTGGAGCGTCAGTACAGTTGGGCACACCTCAAACCCACAAGAACATTAATTACTTGAAAAAAAAAAATCTGCATAATGTTGGCTGTTATCAGAGTCGGGGAGGTTGTATTTATCATGTCAGAGGGCGATGTAGCTGAGTCCTGATTGTCTCTTTGGATGTGTGTGTAGTCAGGACAAAAATATAACGGAGATTTGTGGAGATAGGGAACATAAAAGGTCCTGTTAGGATCCAATCTGGCTGCGCAACTATTGACTTGTTTACATGCAATTTAGTAATGACGCTGCTCAGCTTTGCTGAGACTCAAACAAGCTTTACCTCACACATAGCTGTGTGTAAAGTAAAGCACCAACCACTGCTTCATCTAACCAGCGAAAAGTGGGTATCGTCAAAAATAAAAATGAATATTTGAAAAAAAGTTTTATTCTTTCAAAACTCTTTTTAACGAAACTTTTCAGTTCAAACCATCACTGATGATGCACGTAATCTGCATGTCTACGACTACGTTATATAACTCATACTACACACTGTGGGCTACTGGTGTGGACATGGTCTGGCGATCACAGCAAACTTTCTTTGGTCCTTCTCCACCAATTAATCTACAATACCAACTCATTGAGCAGGTTTGCTTTCTCTTTCGCACAACTAACAGACCAATCACAGGCCGCGCTTGCGTGACAGTTTTCTTTGGGCGGGGCATCACGCCAGACGTCCTGGTTTCTCATTGGACCTTTGACTCTAAAACCAGGACTCACTAGCCAATCAGTAGCATCAGTCGATATGACGAGTTTTGCACTCAGAGCGGCATTCACTTAATGGTGGTCCCTCTGCTGCTGCTGCACCCCACGGACTCTACTCTATGGAGAGCATCTCTTCAGGTTGACATATCAGCTTTCCAGAGTGGCAGCGAAGCGTCGGAAGCAACATGGACATCTTGAAGTCACTAGGACATCCGGAGGAGATATTCAATCTGTTTAAGTTTAAGATGGGAGGATGCAGAGCCGTGATGCCAAAGTTGGATTATGTGAGTAAAATGTTTTACAAAACACAGGCTGAGAATAAAGACTGGTAAAACAGATTATGTGTATTGTAGATGCTCGTCTTGATTTGTGGCGCAGATCACGCTGGATACCATGTTCCGCTTTTCAGAGCATCAATACGTGCAAAGTTGCTCTGTCGCACCGCAGAATACAACATAGGCCTCTTAACAACTAGGTCTCTGCATACTTACTGTAGCTATACGATCTGTATTGCAGTGGATTGACCTAGCTATATGGTATGGAAACAGAGGCAGCTAATTGGACTTTGTCAAATTAGATCTGTGGTCTCACCCCTGTAGGCTTACTATACAGGCAGAGATGACCATTGACGTGGGATTTGCGTTGCATAATGAGCTTGGAGGGTTCACCAGTTAGGAGAGATGCTGTGCGCATGTTTGACGGCTAATCCCCGTTTTAACACCAATGTGACCCGGAGAGAGAAGGAACCTACTCATTGTTGTCCTCATATTTTAAAACAATATTCACAGCAAAGATGTCATGTCCTTGAATTGGTGATTTAAAAACGGGTGTTGAATGGCAGCTTTTATTATCTGCCAAACATGTGTTACCCAAGTATTTTAACAAACTGATGATTGTTGTACACTGTAAGGCACTTTTCACCACTCATAATAAGATAATGGCCCCTAAAACGAGTTGAGTCGTTCTGACATCAGACTAAAATTGGTAGGATAAGCTGCACAGGCAATACTTCCAAAATTCACTTAAAGTAAAAATATATATAGTTAGTGCCAAGGAGATACGAGGAACCTTTGCAGCTGCCATTATGTAAGATGTGATTTTAATTCTATGAAATGGATGAGAAGGGATGATAGACAGAGGTGACAGAGACCCTGTTGATATAGTTTTGCACAAGTTTTAATCACCAGATTCCAGCCAGTTAACAATGTGACTGTTTTCACTAAATTGTTGACTTTGATAAGCATAGTTGATTAAATCAGGCACATATTATTATTGTTACTGCATGTTATAAGGTGTTTGATTTGTTAAAACATTTTCTCCACCGAGGTTTTTCCACCTCTAGTCAAAAAAAGCTTCTGCTAGTGTAATTCCAACTGTCTCCCACTAGGTGTCAGTAATGCAATTTCTCGTACTTCTGCTTTTTTTTCCCCCCTAAGATTTGTTTCCCAACAAATTGGCACACGCAGGTTTTATAATGCGTGGACTCGCAGTTGATTACCTTTCTCAATCACAATGACGAAGTTCTTTGAAGAATATTCATTTTTGGTCAATTTTACACGAGGAAATAGCAGCTGTTTGCCCGATGCAGATAAAACACGTTTAAAAAATATTTTTCTTTTTAAAAAAATGACAATAATTTTTCAATGAAGTAATGTATCCTCGATTATTTTAATAGATGTGAATTGATCCACGTCTTCGCTCAACGTTGATTAGGAAACAGTCGCAGCTGCCATTGTTTTGAGTGGAGGTGGGAGGAGTGAGCGTGATCATAACAGCAGAGCTACAAACGCTGTGCATTGACTGTGCTTATATAGTCCACCATCTAGGTTGTTTATAGATCAGCGGAGCGACTGACTCAACCCTCCTGAGCACCCTCCAAAAGATTTCCTACACGCTCGACCCCCTCGGCTTGCTTGTCCTCTACATGGACTTGGTGTTTGAAACTACCCCAGCTGGCGTGGCGTCCACATGGCCCGTGTCGTCTCATAACGGCAGTCTTGCTCTTTTTGTCGGGTTTCTCGTATGGCCGGAGCTTGCTGCAAGTGTCCAGTTTCTTTGTCCGTCTTCAAGCGCTCTCTCTCGGTAGCACCGCGGGGCTGCGGGTCTGCTCCTCGGTCCCTCCTGCAAAGCTGGAGACTCGGGGAGCGGGGCCTGCAAGAGGCCGCTCGACCCTGCAGCGCCCTCAGACCTGCGGGCTTTTACCGACAAACAGCCTTTCTTTGTCTCTCCTGCCAGGAGTCCATGAGCGAGAGTCTGCGGACCTGTTACGTATATCTGAACCAGACCAGCCGGAGCTTTGCAGCCGTGATTCAGGCGCTGGACGGAGAGTTGAGGTGAGTCAGAGTTCTGCTGCAAACATAGCCGAGCTCCACAGGTGAAGATTGGTGTTATGTCTGGCGTGGGCTGAACTAAAGGGGCGTTGGCTAGAGTGGTGCAATCACTAGTATTTATTCTATGCAACGCAGTTTGATGGTGGAATATAAAGGAACAGAGAGAGAGAGAAATCTTAGATTTTCACAAGTTAGATTCTTATTGTATTTTATGTGCAGAGATCGTCTCATGTCTGTAGAAAAGAGACTGAAAGTAATGCAAACAGGAGCATCTCTGCAGTATGAGCATCACTTTTATAATCAGTCGCTCAGTTCTGTCATGTTTATGGAGCAGGTACAGTTTAGACACAGGTTATAAATGCAACACATCAGATGTAGTTTCATGCATTGACTGAAGCTGGTATTAAAACAAAGCTGTAGGCTCCATTTTTAAAGTCCCTATTCAGGTCAGAGCTGGTATTACTTAAATGACAGCTTTTCAAACATATAAACATGTTTACATGCACTATAATAGTATAACTTTATGTATTCACCACCCCAAAACTCTCCTCTTCATATAGGGTGCTTTTTTGTCAACTTTTGGCTGCTTACTTAGAAAAATGCAATTGTTTAATGTCTTTGTTACTCTCTTTGAACCAGGCATGCAGTTTGCATCTTCTACTTGGTGCTGCGTGCTTTGGACACAGTGGAAGATGACATGACTATCCCTCTGAAAAAGAAGGTTCCCATGCTGAATGACTTCCACACTTACTTGTACCAGGAGGCGTGGTGCTTCACGGAGAGCCAGGAGAAGGATCGTCGGGTTCTGGAAGATTTCCCCACAGTCAGTAACACTGCATTGATGTATACACATGTGCATTAAGTTGACGTAAGAAGCTAATATTGAATAAAAGCTCTGTTTCTCTTGAACACAGATATCACTTGAATTTAGAAACCTTGCTCAAGAATACAGAGACGTTATCTCAGATATCTGCCACCGTATGGGAGTTGGGATGGCTGAATTTCTGGAGAAGAAAGTAGGATCCATGAAAGAGTGGGACCAGGTAAAAGTTACTTTTTGGTTTGGAGCATAACAAATAGAAGTAAATGACCTGAACGCACGATGCTCTGCTCGCAGTCAGGTAGTGTTACATACAGCAGTGGTCTTTTTGCTGACAGCTGATTAAAATTCTTATCTGCTTCGTTTACTTGACTTGAGTTCCACGTATCTTAGCGTTTATCGAGCCTTACCACACTCTAGACAAAAAGGTCTGACACACATAGATAAGGCATGTCTCTGACAGTTTTTTTTTTTTTGTAAATATTTAATAGGTGTAAGCTTATTAATTAATCTCTGAGTAGTGTGTGTTGTAAATTAGCCACAGTTTTTTTTTTTTTTTTTTTTTTTTTTTTTTTTTTAAATTTTATTTATCTTTTTACACAAATGTTTTGTGTCTATTCCCCTGTGCAGTACTGCCACTATGTTGCTGGTCTAGTTGGCATCGGTTTGTCTCGACTCTTTTCTGCCTCTCAATTGGAGGATCCTGAAGTTGGGCAGGACACCGAGCTGGCAAACTCCATGGGCTTGTTCCTGCAGAAGACCAACATTATCCGAGACTATCTAGAAGACACACAAGAGGGACGTGCTTTCTGGCCACAAGAGGTACAAACACAATTCCCCGAATACCTGACCGGAGGTCATAGATTTGTAGAACAATAGTCCAGCTTTGCTCCAAGTGTGAACTATATCTGTGTAAAAATCCTATTAAAGCCAATGGTTAGATAAATAACAGGTGTGCAGAATATTCTAGAAATGACATTGCAGGGTGTGTCTGTGCGGCTGTGCAGGCTTGGAGCCAGTTTGCAGGTCGCCTGGAGGATTTGGCTCAGCCTGAGGAGCTGGAGTCGGCTCTCTTCTGTCTCAACTTGCTGGTCACTGATGCACTTCGACATGTCCCTGATGTTATTGCCTACCTGTCACGCCTGCGCAACCAGAGCGTCTTCAATTTCTGTGCCATTCCACAAGTAAGTTACCCAATGGGCTGATTTAATTACATGTTTGCATCAAGGAGTAGATCATTTAGAAAAATTAGTTGTTGCTTACAGACTTTCCAGATTACTGTCTGTCATTCAGTTGCTTCATCAATAAGTTTCATGCTGCAGGCAGAGGCTGCTGACTAACCCTGCAAATCATGTAGTCACCTGACCTACCTGCATTAAAAGTGCATGCATATAGTGCCTTCCTTAAAGTTCACTTAACTTCAGATATACGTAATATTTTTTTAACATGTTGTACAGCCGTATTTATAAACATATAGGAACAGTTTAAGGTATTTTATGCTTACCGTCGTGAAGAAACTCTAAAGAAATAGTCACTTTCTACTATTATAATTTGTGTTGTCAAATAGTTTAAAGTCTTTGTACATCTACAGTTAAATGAATAAAAGAAGAAAGAATTTAACTAAAATAACTGAGGTGATTTGACTTCCACTTGACAAGATGTCATTCCTCTGCCAACCAGGTGATGGCAATAGCTACACTTGCAACATGCTACAACAACCCCATGGTGTTTCAAGGGGTGGTGAAGATCAGAAAGGGACAAGCGGTCACCCTAATGATGGAAGCCACCAACATGAGAGCTGTGCAGACTATAATCACCCAATACAGTCAGGAGGTGTGTGTATTTCTCTATCAATCTTCTTTCTTCTGCTACCACCACAATGGTGAGCTGAGCATCTTTTCTCTCCCTCTGTTCAGATTTTACAGAAGGTCTCCCTCAATGATCCGTCACGGGACAAGACTCTACACATCTTGGCTTTAATCCAAGAGAAATCTGCCCTGTCGCAGTCCAACTTCCCCTCAAGGACCCACCACCTGTCCCCCATGTACCTGTCTGCTGCCATGCTCCTGGCTGCTCTCAGCTGGCAGTACCTCAGCACTACTGCAGCACAGGCGCAGGGCACCGGTGAAATGCAGGGACAATGAACACAATAAGCTCCAACCTCTTGGAGTTCATAGACTGAAGAAGCAAAGTTTCTCTCTGGAGATTTAATCCTCTTCCTGACTTGTGGAATCTGAGGCACTTAATCCCACTTTGCGGCTTTATTGTGGCTGTTAAGCGACCGTGGACATATAGAAGCCGCAGCCTGGTCTCTTTATGTTGTGTGATAGTGAATTTCTGTAGTCCATCCTGCATCAGACTCAAACCATGATGATGACCTTTTTAGGATTTTGGGGAAGAGAATTTGTTTTTTTGTTTTTTTCAAAGTTTAAGGTTATTTTCCCCCCTCAAATCATCTCCACGTTAGCTTCACATTCTTGTCTCTCTTTTAGGAGAAACACTAGAAAGTGACATCAGTTCACTGAACAGTATTTGCACTGTGTGTTGGGATAGAGGATGTGGACTGATCGCTCCTGAAGTATGTTTCAGTATATTTCTTGATTTAAATTCAACCGTCTTTTTAAAATATGCAGCAAAGAACTGTGTGCAATACTTTGGTAGTCAAAAAGATATATTTGAAGGTATGGAAATGGTTAGCCAAGTGTCCTTATTGCAGCTTTGGCAAGTTGAGAGGCTAGCTCAGAGAAACCTTGTACAGAACCAAAGGAGTGCTCCAAACATTGCTATGTAATGTGACATGTTGATTTGTACACATGTGAACAAATTAAAAGGTTAAAGAATGTAAACTGTGTGAAGCTTGAATGTTCAAATCAGATATTTTTTGGTTTGTCAAAGAATTGTATAATGAACTTGTTTTCAAAACAAGTTCAAGGTTCATACAATGTGTGTGCAGGATGTTTAAAGTTCAACCCTATTAAACAAATCGGAGAATACGCTCTGGATTTTCGTGAAGGTAATAGTACATTTAGTAGAGCATATTTTCCTCTTCCTTGATCCTAATTCTTAACCTGTGTAATAAAGATCCTTTTATTGCAGAGTCATGTGCTGCTATATCTCATGTCGTATATAAGGAGCAGGAGGAGGTTTTTGTTCAGTGAGAAAAATCACCTGGAAGAAGCTGCAGCAGCAGAGAATTGAAATTGAAACAGCAACACAGGTAAGAGCAGTGACTTGAGATTAGGTTCATTTTTATAATTAAAAGACTGTTCATCCTTGATTTTATACTGGTTAATCTGGTACAGGTAGAAGCTAAATCTGACTCCCTAAATATGCTTTGTTACTAGCTAGAGTGACATAATAGTCCTTAGCAAGACCAGTTCAGTTCTTATGGATCAGATTCCTGCTGTTTCTGTCACGGTGCATCCTGCTCCAATTCAGGTCTAAGAGTTCTAGTTTTTCCACTTGTCCCTGCTGCCATTGCTCTGCTGAACACGTTGCTTTATTTTCTGTTTATTCATTGTCTTTTTGCTATTGTTCCTGTGTGATTGTTACACCGGCTCCTTGTTTTACAGCCTGCTGCATTGCAAATCCCCTACAGAAAAATAAAGACTCCTTGAACCTTGAACTAAGGGATTAATAAAAGCTTGATCTGAGAAAGTGTAGAGCTGACACTTCTTCACAATGTTAAACTAATATTTTTCATTAATAATGATGCTTTTAATGTAGATGACTAATAGATGAGGGAATAATTGCAAATTCTGTCATTCCAATGTGAAACTTGGACTAAAATCCTCCTATTGATTACAGCTACAGATGCCACTTTATTGGTTTGTCATTTATAATCTATATTCCTCACCAATTTTTTTTGTTGAGTCACAAGTGTCTGTTTTACAGGATGCATCTTCTGTTTTTCATCGCGGTGATGGTGTCTGTCACCATGGCACACCCTCGGCCCTCTCTTCTCTCCCCGGAGATGGTGGACTTCATTAACAAAGCAAACACCACCTGGACAGTGAGACCATGCAGGATGATCTACCAAGTTTTTTCAGCATTTGTTCAAAATTTTCTGTTCTAAGTCAAGTTTCTTTGCTCTAGGCTGGTCAGAACTTCCATAATGTAGATGTCAGCTATGTGAAAAGTCTGTGTGGAACCATACTGAATGGACCTAAGCTGCCAGAGGTGTAAGTTTATAAAAGTGTGCTATGTGTGAGTGTTAAAGTGAACAGCTCCTCACATGACTGACCAGGTGACAGTCAGCAGATTGTTTTATCTGCAGTGTTTCATTAACAGTCCTCTCTTGTTTAGGGTTCATAATGTTGAAGGCATAAAACTTCCAGACAGCTTTGATCCACGCAAGCAGTGGCCAACCTGTCCTACAATTCAACAGATCAGAGATCAGGGCTCGTGTGGATCCTGCTGGGTATGACAGACAAATACACAGTTATGTGGAGTCTGATGTGATGCAGCACAGGATTCAACACTTAATAAAAGTGCATTTTCAAACTACAATGTTTCTTTTGATTCACCACAGGCCTTTGGAGCAGTTGAAGCAATATCTGACAGACTGTGCATCCAAAGTAATGGTAAGATCTCTTTGGAGATCTCTGCTGAAGATCTGCTCTCCTGCTGTGATGATTGTGGCTTTGGGTGAGCACAAGTGCAACAAAGTACAATGCTATTAATGCAGTTCATGAAACCCTCCTCTAGTTTTACTTTTGAGTATTTTTAGGTACTCAGAAGAGAACTATTTCCCAGAAAGCAACAAAAGTGACATACAAAAGTTTGGACTTAAAATTACATTTCACGTTTGTCAATTAACGTTGCAAATAAAAGACGACCCAGTTTCCCGTAAAGTTTTAATGATCAATTTTTTTTTTTTTTTTTTTAAGCAAAGTTACTTAATAATATGCTATTATATTTTCAAATAACAAGACAAGCAAGGAGGCTACACGGTGGCCCAGTGGTTAGCACTGTGGCCTCACAGCAATAAGGTCACTGGTTCAATCCTTGGCTGGGGAGTTTGCATGTTCTCCTCGTGTATGCGTGGGTTCTCTCCAGGTACTCTGGCTTCCTCCCACCATCCAAAGACCTGCATGTTAGGTTAATTGGTTACTCTAAATTGCCCCTAGGAATGAGCGTGAGTGGTTGTTCATCTCTCTGTGTGGCCCTGCAATGGACTGGCAAGCTGTCCAGGGTGTACCCTGCCTGTCGCCCAAAGCCAGCTGGGATAGACTCCAGCTTCCCCACGACCCTGATTTGGATAAAACAGTTTAGAAAATGAATGAATGAAGACAAGCAAGGAGTTTGCATTACCAATAAGTGGGTATAGATTGAGGATTTATGGATAGAATTGAACTTTCACACATTTATTTGTAAAAGGTATGGGGTTTACTAAGACTAATGATTGATTTGCATTTTGACAATTTGTAACAATCTTTAAAGCCAGCATTTGTAGACGCTCTTTTGTTTTACAAATGAAACCTTAAGTCATCTGAGTGCTGCTTTTAAAATGGCTTTTGAGTCATTTGTGGAGCAATGGCACATTTGCCATTGTGGTTGCAGGTGTTCTGGTGGTTTTCCCTCTGCTGCTTGGGAATACTGGACAAAGACAGGACTTGTGACAGGAGGCCTGTATAGCTCCAAAGTTGGTAGGTTCATCCCACACAAACGCTGGAATAAGTTTGTGCTTTTTTCAATCATCTAAAGTCTAAGTTGACTGTATGTTAAAGGTTGCAGACCCTACACCATCGCCCCCTGTGAACATCATGTAAATGGAACTCGTCCTCCTTGTCAGGGTGAAGGGGACACTCCCCAGTGCTTGCAGCAGTGCATTGATGGATACCCGCTATCATATCCGAAGGACAAACACTTTGGTACAGATCATCTAAAACAGCACAGATATTATGCTTTATCTTGTTCTTTCTCCTTGACATGTCCTGTATCTCCCCCGTAAGGCCGTCGCTCGTACAGCGTCCCTTCCCAGCAGGAGCAGATCATGACTGAGCTGTATAAGAACGGGCCTGTTGAGGCTGCTTTTTCTGTCTATGAGGATTTTCTGCAATATAAAACTGGTGAGACTTTAATTATTGCTCTGTATGCACTTAAAATTCCTTTCTATAAACAATTGTGCGAACAAGATGCTGCATTGTTTTTTCAGTGTTTATTCTCCAGAAACCAATTAAAACAAACTACATTTAGGTCCTACATGCATTAGTGCTGACCCACTTTTAAATATTTTTTTTGGTTTCTTTGATTATGTTTCAGCTTTGAAGCCTCAAATTTAATTTCTTTTATTTTATTTTTGGCCAAACTCACATTGTTTTCATGCCTTCTGTGTGGGCCTACTGTAGGTGATCCCTGTTATCCTTTGCCATGCAGAAATATGTGACTCTCAGATCATGACTTGGATGAACACAGCTGTAAACCACCAGCTCACATCCTTAAGAACAGCTCCTGCAAATCTGCTCAAGATGAAAAAGATGATGAGTTATCCTCTAAGTTATTGAACTCTTTGTCACTGTACTAGGTGTGTATCAGCATGTGACAGGGGAAATGCTTGGGGGTCATGCCATTAAGATCCTGGGATGGGGGGAGGAAAATGGAACCCCCTACTGGCTGGCAGCAAACTCCTGGAACAGTGACTGGGGAGACAAAGGTATGACATGACCGGAGTTCAGGAGAGGGGGATGATAATGTTTCTATGTTATGTTCATTTTCTTGATGACTGGAAAAAAGTGTCTTAAAAAACAACTTCAATGTTTTCCTGTTGCAGGTTTCTTCAAGATCAAGCGTGGAAATGATGAATGTGGAATTGAGTCTGAAGTGGTTGCAGGAGTCCCACTCAACTAGATAGATGAGTCTTGGCTGCAGACAACTGACCAGTTGATTAATTCTTTTTTTTTTTGTCAAGATGGGAAAATTTCATGTAATAAAAACTGATTTTTAGTGTCTCTTCATCAATGCTAAGGAATCAAACCAAATGAAATGATCTAAATAACATTTCATGCCAAACAACAGCACAAAGTGGTTTATACACAAACAATACTGACTGAATATTAAATTAGAATCATTTCAAACACAAATTAAAAATAAGCTTTCATGAATCAAGGATATACCAAATTAGCATTTACCAAATTAAAAACACACTAAATCAATCATCTCTCACACACTCATACAGATACAAGACACACCTCCCCCTCACCCTGTCCACTAATCCCATTTTACATAAACAAACTTCCATCCCTAATATCAGGCTTGAGACTGCTGTGAGGAGGAGGAAGCAACGTCTTAGAGACACAGAGTGCCACCCTATCCATGACCACAGAGGTGGCCACCACTGGAAACAAATCATGACTGGATGGGTCCCACATTGCAACCATGAGGCTTCAGTGCAGGAATCCAACAACCATTCAGATAAAACACCACAGCAGCAACCCTGCAGACAAAGCAGGCATAGCCACTGGTGTGGCAGATCCCAGTGAGGAAAACACTGGGGCTGAAATAAATCAAATAAACTACAAGGTCTATGAATAATGTTTATCGAATGTATTTTCTTAGTTAACCTCTAAGTTAACCTCTTCAGGTTAACTAAATATGGAATTTCTCTAAACCTTTAAATCCCCATGTACAACTTCTCAATGTTTAGTTATTGTGCAACATAGTTCTGTTATTCTAATTAATTCAAATAAATAAATATTAAGTGCTGAAACCATGAATAGACCACTAAATGTTCAATGATGGTTTGCACACAAACAGTTTTCCTCATGATACTGTTAAAGTATTGACATAAGACCAAGACAACATCTAACACATGACATGAGACATGAGCATTATATGTAATAAAACACCATTGTGATTGCTTTTTGTTTCAATAAATTGTTTGAAATGAAGGAATTACCACTGCAGGATTCTACTAAATTCATCATATAATGTAAGTGAAGAATTAACTTTTTACATTTTCTCTAAACTTCCACAAAATGTTGAATAGCTACTCCTTTTTGTGAGTGGTGTTATAATGGAAATCATTATATTGGTATATATTGATCAGGCATGTACAACAGAACCTGAGGTTGGACCTGTAATAAAAATCTCTTATTTAGCCTTTGTTTACACAGCCAGGTAAGACAACACAGACAACACAGGTAATCGCTAACATGCAGGACAGGGCATACCATTAAGAACTATGCTTTTTTTTTTTTTTTTTTTTTTTTTCCCACAGTTTTCCAAATGATAAATTTGTCAGTTTGACACTACTATTTCTGTACAAATGTGTTTATATGTGAACTTATTCACAGGCTGTTGCTATCAGTGTTATTCAGCTCTTAAGCTATTCAGCTCTTGTTTGAATTTTTTTTTTTTTTTTTAATGGCCTTAATAATATTTATATTCTCATTGTTTGCTTTTTGCCCTTAATATGGACTTTATTTTCCCGCAAACGATTAAACAGGATTAAGTGACATCTAGTGGCAAAGTGAATTGCAACCCATTGAAATATGTCATTGGTGGGTAAAATTAAATTGTAACCTTAATTTTTTTGGAAATTAACTAGAAAAATATAGATATATATTTTCAGGTACATACGGAGAACTAATTTTATTCGCTTGTACAAAGAAGCATAAGTAATGTCCATGTATATGTAACAGGATTTTGTAAGTCTTCTACAAAAACAAAACACCAAAAGTCATAGGATACTATAGCATATCATCTTATGGAGTTCTGGATTGTGTAAAATAAAACGATAAACTTTAAATTAATTACACACTTTAGATTGATTTCCTATTATAAACCAACCTGCCTGCTTTTTCAGATAGGATGACGCAGCAGAAAGTGACCACTAGGGGGCGACACTGTACATTACGAGCTGATAAGAAAAAATAAAGGAGACCAGAAGAAGACGCTCTTACACAGAGGGGAACTTTCAACTTTGTCGTTGGAGCTCCTGTCCAATGCTGTGGTCCAATGTCCTGATAATGTCCTGATAAGTCGGAAGCGGCAGCTCCTGGAGGAAGCGCCGGTCAGTCAAAGCCCACAAGAGGACACCAGGCAGCTGTTAACCATCGGAGCAGATGGGACGCCGTAACGGAGAGGCTGTAAAACATCTTGAACATTAGCTGGTGGGAATGAAGGCAGGTTGTGCGGCATTGCTTGAATTTTTTTGTCTGTTCCGTGTTCGGTTTAACAAGTGCTGATTCCTACCAAGTAAGGTACATCTGGTGGAGAAAGAGATAAATACCATGTATTTAACCATTGTGGAGCTGTGGAGAACATACTGGGAGTGTGTTTCCAGACCGTACACAGTGTTCGTCTGCTCCCTCACGGCCGCTCTGTATTATCTGTGGGGCCGCAAGTGTCAGGTCAGTCACAGCGTTTAAGGTTAGCGATTATTTTTTTTTTAGATATATCCGATTAGTTATCATTATTTAATTAAAAAAAACAACCTTATCATATTTTATATCAAACATAGGATTTGGGCTTTTAATTTACGATTTAATTAATAAAAAAAAAAAATCTTATGCTACATGATACTGTGACTTCTTTATTTAATATTTTTTATTCTACTCTTGCCTAATTTTTCTCCTTTTTGGGAACGGTGTCTTATTCAGATTACCATTTCACTGTCTTTGTAATGCACTTTTTGTACTGATTCTAAGGTGGTAATTAACTTTTTGAAAGTGATGACTTGGCATTAAGCGTAAAAACAATTTTGTGTAAAAGGGTAAACAATCAAGGTAAAATGGGGATCTGTTGAAAATGATAATTTCTATTAAAAAAAAAACCAAAAAACCCAACAAATACAGATTTAAAATTTTTTTTTAATTTTTTTTTTTTATCAAACTTGCAGAATAATTGGAACTCCTGCCCATAACTGGATCTGTAGAAACAAGTAAATTTTACCGTGCAACATGAGAAGCTTGTATTGCATGCAGTCTTGTCTGTGATGTGATGTTAATTTGAAAGTCTTCTGCTTTCCAGAGTTCTTATTTTATCTTTATTCCTCTCAGACACCAGCCTTAATATGCAGCGAGGCTTTTGGCGTATTCCTCCACAAACACTGTCCTGTGGTAGCTGAGCGCTTCAGTCCAACTCCCTGGTGCTGGGGAGGCCGGCTTCAAACCCTGGTCTGCGCCCTTCTGAAATCCAGACCGCGTGTCACTTATCGAAAGTAGGAGCTAAGTCTTATTGTTGTTTTGAATTACACAAGATTAAATTTAAACCTGGATTCAACTTACATTTTCTTTTTATTTGTCCTCACATCTTAGTGAGTTGATCCGTACAGTTGATGGAGGTCAGATTTCTCTGGACTGGGTGGACAACCAGACCAGTAACACCTACCCAGAATCTTCCACTCGCCCCACGGTGCTGATCCTCCCTGGCCTGACAGGGAACAGCCAGCAGTCCTATGTTCTTCACGCTGTTAGCCAGGCCACACGCCATGGTTACAGGTCAGCTGTGCTCCTCGGTTTTCTATCAAAATAGTTGTTAAAATAAGAAGTAAATACTTACATCTTTCCTTTGAACAATCATATGTTAAATAAAACATATTATAACGTACTCAGTGGACAATTTTCACTTGATGTCGTGTTTCTTGTAGCATCTGAAGCTGTTCTCATAGAAACTTTTTTTGTTTTCATTCTTTCCAGATGTGTGGTCTTCAATAACAGAGGGGTTGGAGGGGAGGAGCTGCTGGTGAGTGTGATGATTTCCTTTGCATGTTTCATTTTAACAGACTGTGGTACAATCTCACATACAGGGGTGTTTGTTGGTGCAGATTTGACACAATTTCAAACTTTACCTGTGCCAAACATACAAATTCGCTTGATCCTCAAAAGGAAATGATCATGTTATAATGTGGCTTTATAACATTTGTTTAAACATTTAGGCTGTTCTGAAATTGTTCTTCTTAAACCTCTGTACCTTTTAAATCTGTTCAAATAGACTGAGACAGAGTAAAGAAAGTCCAGTTAGAACTACTGCAAAATAGGCCAAAAAACACAAACTAAAATCCTTGAAAACTTACGTTTGGTTCTATATTTTTTAATGCCAACAAAAAGGATAGATAAATACTTTATTCATCCCCAATGGGGATATTGAGGCGACGAAAGTAAGAATGAAACAATCTTTGAAAGGAGGGTTTGCTTTAACCCAGTTTAGTCATTCTGCAGTCCAAAAGGCACAATCTACTTTCCAAAAGAGTTTGTACCTTGCTTATAATATCAATAAAAGCGAAACCCAGTGAAAGTCAAACAATGTAGACTCTATATTTAACGAATAAATTGAATTGTATCTGTTCTCGATGCAGTCCTGCTGATTAGTCATTTGGCCATGAGATTTTTCTTTTAATTATATCATGGCCCATGAAATATTACATGATATCTAATTGACGTTATTGCTAATAATTAAGTAGTAACCCTGTTGAAAGCTTTACCCCTGAAGTCACATTTTATCCCTATACCTGGTCATGTATGCTCACCTGCAGCCAGTTCACTCACACAGTTGTTGAATTTCTCATCTGTTTATTTTCAAAGCATTACTAAACTATTACTTTCTTAAGCTGCATCTGCCCGTTCACATTGAATTCAAAATCAGTGTTTTTTCACAAAGCAATAACAGTAACATTTCTCGCAACTATTGCATTTTCATGCATTTTCTTCTGATTCCAGGTTTAGATCACATAACTGTACCAGAAAACGCATCGCTGCATTATGCTGACTGTAAACTTGATGGCAATCTCCTGTTAAAAAGTCTCCTGTTTATAATACATATTGATCTACAGCTTAAAAGACACAAGAAGCTTAAAAATGTACATTTTTACTGTCTGAGTAATGTTTGGAATGTTTGTTTTTGTGAGATGCAATTATACACTTGCAACCATTTTCTATTGCAAATAGGCAAATGTGGCCCTAGAGAGCTTCAACACACCTGATAAAATGAATGAATCACTGAAAAGACCTTATTAAGCTGTTGGCTCTATTTTAGTTTAATCAGATGCGTTTGAGCAGGGAAACATCTAAAAACCTGGAGGATTTTTTGGCCTGCTAGGACCAAACTTTCCTACCCCAGTGCTGATTATTACCATCCTCCAGCCTATAAGCTTTGTAAATGTCCTAACATATCTCTGTATTATAGAAAGTGTTGACAAATAAATATGATTGATAAATATAAACTCTTCTGTAACATAGGAGTTTAGTTTAGTTGTAAGTTATAACACAAATACTGGCGCTGAATGTAACTCTTCCACTTTGTCTCTTCTTCTTCTTCTTCAAGACACCGGTCACCTATTGTGCTGCCAATACCTCAGATCTTGAACGTGTGGTGCAACATATCAAAGGACTCTACCCTCATGCTCCTGTGCTTGGTGCTGGTGTATCTTTAGGAGGGTACGCGCGATTTCTATTGTTAATTATTGTTAATTTCCGTAGAGAAAATAACTCGAGTATAGCATTAATTAGACTTCAGTCTCTCTTTTGTTTAACTTTCCACCTTTTTTGTCATTCTCTTTGTTTTCTGATCTTTTCCTCTCTGAAGCATGATATTGTTAAACTATCTGGCCCGTAAGCGCACTGAGTCGGGGATGGTGGCAGCTATCACCATCTCGGTCGCCTGGAACGCGCTGAAGTCTTCTGACTCAATGGAGGAACCTCTTAACTGGCTGCTTTTCAACAAATACCTCACACACGGTCTGTGTCGGGCCGTCTCCAGGTCAGACTGGTCGCTTCTTGAAGTTAGTTTAATGAATTAACTGAACAGGCTGATTTCAAAGAAGTTTTATGTGGTTCTCATAGGCATAGGAAGATCCTGGAGAAAGTGGTGGATGTCGACTACGTCCTGAAGGTTTGGCACAATGAGTCCCGCAAAGTGGGATTTCCATACTTGTGTAATAGTGTTTCATCCACTATTCTCTCATCTAGGCACGGACCATCCGCGAGTTTGATGAACGCTTCACATCTCTGCTGTTTGGTTATAAGACTTGTGTGGATTATTACCATGACGCCAGCCCAGACAAAAAACTCCCCCAAACGGCAGTTCCCATCTTGTGTCTCAACGCAGCGGATGACCCATTTTCTCCGCAGCATGGTGGGTAGATAACAGGATTGATGAAGTAGTGGATGCACGCACTCGATGTATCAGTTTACACTTTTGTCTGGAGGCCTGGTGTCACAACTGTCTCTATTTATATACCTTTTGTTAGAAAGTGTGTGGAGCATCAGAAAGCCCCCCTGCACAGTGTGAAGGTGGCAGGCTTAAGGAAGACCATGTTACCATGTTTTAATAAATTAGGATGTGATATATGACTAATTCAGATTGGTGGCGTCTGATATTAATAAGTTCAGGTGTAGCAGCAGTCTTTTAAATTGGATTAATACTTTAATCTTAGCTTTTTAATTGGAATTTTTTTGTTTGATAGATTATCTGCTCATCTTTCTCCTATCAATATGTTTTCATAGCCTTTCCAGTATCCATCGTCCGGTCGCTTCCCAATGTGGCCCTGCTGCTGACGGCCCATGGTGGACATATCGCCTTCCTGCAGGGATTCTTTCCGCGAGGTGAAAACTACATGGAGCGTCTGTTTGGCCAGTTTGTCCAAGCGGTGTTTGAAAACCCAGTAGACATACAGAAAGCCTGTAGTATCAGAGGAGAAGATGAGTCAATGACAGATTGATGACTAAAAGTAAAAGAGCAGTCCAAGACTGCGTTTATCCCCCAAGGCTGAATTAAAAAAAAAAAAAACAAACAAAAAAAAACAACAAAAAACAAAAGTCCAATTTCCAGGTCCAGTCTGAATCGACTATAAAAATGAAATCCATCCATGACTTGTTAGAAATAATCCTACTGGCTGACAAAGCAAAGAAACTGTAAATATAACTTTATTGGTGCATGGGATTGTAGCACTAACATCTTAGCAGTAGACTTCACAGAAATGCGTTTGTTAATAATGCATGCTGTCACCAAGTCACGCAAATGCTTTTTACATGTTGTCACAAAGAGGACCGACTGTACAAGTACTGGCCCCACTGCAGCTCTACTAATCTACCTCCTGACCTTCTCAGGTTAGATCACAGCAATCAATCATGCCAGACTTTCAGAGTATTTTCAAGTAAATACAAAAAATCTTGAAGCATGTGAAACGTTACGGCTCAATGTAGGCACAGAGTGAAAACATACAATGCTTTTCTTTTTTTTGTGGCACTTAAATGTTAAGTGTCTCATGTTGGTTTTTGCACTAAATGTCATCCCAGCTACAGAGTAAAAAAAAAAAGTATTTGGGGAACAAAATCCATCTCTTTCCCTGTAATGAGTACTTGATGATCTTTCTTTTTTTCTTCTTTTCTTGAAGTGTGTGACATTTTTGAAGATTAACCTTGCATATGATTGCATATGATTGGTTGCAAGTCAAAAGATGCAGTAGTTAAATGAAGATAAGTTCATATTGTGTAAATAATATAAATGATGATAATGAAAGAAGCACTTAAGATATTGAAGATATTTGCACCTTCTGTCAAGAAATACTGCAAATATTTGTTGCTTGTAAAATTCTTTGAATGCAACCAGCTTTTTGACTGTCATTTGCGCACATTGTTTAGAAAATGAACAACAATGAAGTAATGTTTTAATGTCAAGATCATAGCTACTTTAAATATACATGTTAATTATATGATGTGTTTTACATAAATTTGTCATGAATGTAATACAATACAGACAAGGTAAATGTTTGTATTCCCATTAGCACTTATTATAAATGCGCCTTACAATGTTTTACTGCCAGTTATATTAATTTATTATTCATGCTTCTTTTTTTTTTTTTAAACAAAACCCAAAGTTGTTTTAAAAAGAAATGTTTTCAGCAGTGACTCATGACCATGAATATATCGAAGCAGCTAGCGGAGATCACTGTTGGTCTGTTGTTTGCTGCACGCCAGTGAGATTTAGAAAGGAAAATGTATTTCTTTTACAATCTGATTTTATCTTTCAGTTAATTCTAAAATCACTTCTTGACTGAAAGTTTAGCCTTTGTTTTTGTGTTCAAGCTGTAATTACAATCACAGTATTATTGCTATGCTGATGTCAAATAAAGTTGCAATATTTCGACACTATGCATTGTAGCTTTATCTGAGTATTATTTAATTACAATAAGATAATCCTATTAGTTATGCTATTAGGGAACTAACCATGCAATCAGAGCAAAAAGACAGATACAGTAACATGATAAAGTACACATAAATACACATCTTTTTTTAAATTTCACATGACACTAATTTGTCAAACAATTAGGGTTTACAAGCAATGCCTCTTCTCCACTGGTTTAAGGGTCATCCCAGGATGGAGATGGTCATGGTCTTCAGAGTTGTAAAAAATGACTGATGCACAACAACGGTCAGAAAAGGTCTGACCCTTCCTGTAAAGTGCATTATGTGTTTAGTCCAGTTTCTTGTTTATATAAACCCTGTTGTACCAGTAAGAGTCTTTTATCTCAAAGTCCATTCAATTGATGCTCATCAGGATATGCTGAAGGTATCTCCTGCAGAAATCCTGAATCTAAGAATGCCTTTAATGGGATTCAATACTAATTTGACATGTTTCATAAAAATGCTGGAAGCTGAATTTATCTTTTAGATTAACATGTTTTCATCAATGACTGTGATCAGTAGCAATGCATATACACAATATTGTCTGGGCTTCTTTGACAAAGACATACTACCAGGTGGCTACTAGTGGAAAATGTGATAACACCTCCACTGCTTGCCAGTGGGTACCCTCTGGTTCCACCACTCAAATCAGAGGCCTTTTATCTCTGAGCTGTGGAGTCATTAATGTTGCTTATTAACCAGAGCATTATCAATAATTAACCATGAACAATAAAAGCCCACGCCCTCTGTCACAACGTTAACCCTCCAACCTCATGTAACTTCACGTGTGATCTGGAAAACTTCTAATGGCATTTACTCTGTGGAAAACCAAAAACATCTGGGCTCTGTCTGTCTCTGGTAGCTTTAATCTGGCAGCTGTCCTTATTTGACCTCACCTTTGACAGTTTACCACAACTGTGGGTGTTACTGTATGGGTGTGCAAGTAGCCTCAGGTTATAGTTAATGATTCAACACCAGGGCTGCGGAGATTGACAGATTGAGGAAGAGACCAGAGGAGGAAACGCTGAGAGAGTGCAACAAAAGTCGAAACAAAGTGAAGCTGAAAAACATACATCATTGTAGGCTGGAGACTGCTGCAACAGAAAAAGAAGAGGCTGTAATGCAAGAGGGGCTGTGGACTGAACATTTTGCTCCGGTGTGTAGAGTTTGTAGACTGATTGTCCGGTCAAACAGGTTACTGAGGCGAAAACTTGTCTACAACTGAAAGTGGATGTGAGCAGTTCTGGATGATTATCTATCTCCTTTGATTGGCCTTCATAGGCTGGACAGTCACTCACTTTCTCTCCTGAACACACATTATCTGCAGGTGAGACAATCTGTTTTTGCATGTCTATAGTGTTTTTAAAGCCATGTACTGTCTGTGTTCAGCATGCAAATATTAATGTTTCACTTTGTATGAAGTACAAACTGACAGATTTCATCTAGTCATTTTTATTTACTTAAAATATTAACAATACACTGACCGAGGTTTAGAAAAATAACATGATGTTTAAAAGCAGGAATTTGCTTTTGCCGAGAAGGTAACAATATCCAGGGAGAGAGTACATCTACAACAGGCTATTCTAGATGCTTTTTTATTGTATGTCTTATAAGAATTCAGCTTTAGTTACACATTACGATGAATTATTAATAAATCAACTAGGAGTATGCTGGGTATATCAGTATAATGGCAGCTAGCAGCATGTTCCTGCTGGGCAGGTGAAAAGCAGATTCTTTGCTGAACTCTCTTCTACAATATATGCTGCATGGATCATTGTTTATATGAAAGCTGTTGATGCAATCTGTCAGATTTAAAGCTTAATTTTTCGTTTAGTTTTTTTTAGAATTATCGTGAGGGGTTTTTGGTTGTAACGAAAACAAAATGAGTTCACAAGCAGCAGAATACACCTGCTTATACCTGGAATACCTGTTTCAGCTGCAGTCAGCCCAGACTGGTGTGTGGAGTAGAATTCCTTCATTAAATACTGACTAACGTGCACTAAAAGTTATCTCCCCAATCTGCCCCGAATGCCTTTTTTCATTACAGCGAGTTCCTAGAAAGCTCATAAAGTGTGTTTGTGCACATTTCTTATTGCCTGTGCTTTGGTAACAAGTTAATAGAAGACCATTGTCACGCAAATCCCCATAAGCTGTAATATGCATGGACATGCTTGTTTTACACAGGTTTGTTAACAATTGGCTTTGCAGCTGCATGGTTTTCCATCCTTTTCTAATCATATCTCTGCCTCATTGGATGGTGAATCAGTGATGAGAAGTTGTATTTTGTTAGCAAGCAATGTTATAAAGATTCTTATCCACCTTCTTGCCACTTCTGAGCTGACTTTCATCAAAGAAACATTTTATATGTCTTTGTCACAATTTGCTGCTCTATTGCTCTTTGACTTTATGATTTCCTGTAACATCATGTGTAATCTTTGAGCTGTCCAATGTTCAGGGTGAGGCAGTCAGGGTCATGTGAAGTGCGCAATGATCCTGAGCAAACAGCTTCTCAACTTGAGTCTAGTTGAAATGCTTTATATAGGACAATAATTGAGTAAATAATGGTCTGTTGTAATAAGCCCATTTAAAACCTTTGATCAAAGGCATAAACATTATTTGGAAAGCAGCATACTGAAACTGTAAAGAGCCTTTGATTACAAATACTTGTGTAAACAGGTAAATTTACCAGAGACAGTTAGCTCTACAGTGTGATTGATCTCATAAAACATGCAACCAGTTTGCAAGCATGGTATTGCTTGGCCAGTTCCAATTAAACTTAATCATCAACTTGTATTGCAGATGTTTAAAGTCTCCCATTATTGCATGAAAACTCAAACAGAAAAAAATAAAAAAAAGATTAACACAAGTATTCAGTAAGCAGGAAGCTGATAGTCATAGATTTTTGTACTTTTCTAAGGGGTTTTGTGCTGGAAACTATAACAGATCATTAGCAAAATCCTAAAGGGTGTGCCACCATTCTGAGAGGCCCCGCTGACTGTCCATCATTAGTTTGCATTATTTAGTGGTACTCATGCTGTGTGCAGGCAGTAGAGTCGAGTTTGGTACTTTGCAAAGAAGGCATAAGCACAAACAATCAAAATATCACAACAACAGGTGTGATACAATTTACTTTGGTCTACAGATGCACAACTTAAATGTATAGTCCTATTACACCAGATCATCCCTTGGATTTATTCTATTTTTCTTTGCAATGTAGACATGGAGAAGAAAATAGAGGACCTGAAGCAGCAGCTGGAAAAGCAATGTCTAATCAACAAAGAGCTGCAGAGACAAAATAAGGACCTGGGTGAGTACAAGCAGTACTCCAGACTTCAAACAGTATGAACTCCGTTGAGCGAAGGATGTCTGTTGGATCTTAATGTCAAAGCTGAAAACAGCCAACATCAAGGTGGAGCTCGTGTAGTTTGGATGATCACATGTAGTTATTTGGTTCTGGCTCACTTTGAAGTACAGAAATAAAAAAAGGATAAAATTTGGACACAAATGCACACAATTTTCTAAACTTTTATGGTCCATGGAAAGACAGTGGCGATGCAGTTATTCATCTAACTTGGTCAACTTGCATAACTTGAGTTTAAGTATAAGGACATGCATAGCAACCTACTCATACTACTTTCTTAGTGAAAGAGGCAACAAGTGATGTTTAAAGTACAGCTTAAAGTAAATATAAATGGTCGAATGGATACCATTTTAAGTCATGAGCTTATATTCATGGACAAATGGTTGAGATAACAAGCCAAATACGAATCAGTGAAGGCGGCTCTTCCTGACTGGAATGTTAGAAACTAAAACACTAAGTTAATAAACATTTTAGAGATAATACGACAAGATTTGCATCGACATCAACCATCTTAAACAAATATGTTCTTTTTTTGTCTTTTTGAACACTATATTGAGGGTAATGGGGGGACACCGCATTTAACTTATTACTTTAGAAGGATTTTTTAGTCCTTAATTTCACAGCACTAATAGCAAGCAAAAAACAAAAAAGTTAAACTCCTTGGCAGACATTGAAATCAAATGATTTGTACATTGAATATATCAAATATATTTGCATGATTTTACCTCCACAGAACAACGACTGCAGGAGAAAGAAAAACTTTTGCAACAGTTGCAGAATCAATATCATGATCTTGGTAAGAGGCCAGCACTGGCATCAAAAACAGGAATTTGCATACACACCTACTCTTAGTAGGCGGCCATTGATGAAGATCTTTAACCTTTTCTGTTCTTTAATCTCCTCAGATTTTCATTCCCAGAGCAGCAATGAGAGTGAAACTGAGTTCAGAAAGAGTCGTGCGGCTGTCATAGCTCCGGAACCAATACCAGAGACCCTGGAGATTACACAGACCAGGGTCAAGAAAGCCGTCAGGTTAGTAGTCAGTAGCTACCGCTAAAAAAAAAAAAACCCAAAAAGTCTGTATTTCTGTTTTACCACTCAGGCAAATCTGAACAAATATTCTTTCTTTCATAAATCAAATCTGCAAATAATACATAATGACTTTGTAAGGGGCACTCCCTAAGATTTAAATGACCTCAGATCAACACGTTTCTTTATTTCCTTTTACCTTTTCCACCAGTGAGACAAGTTTAATTGTCAAAGCCATCCAGAAGAATGACTTCCTGAGTCGCCTTGATGATGAGCAAATAGCGATGATGGTGGACCTTTTAATGGCGTCTGACTTTAAACCTGGTCAGGAGATCATTAAAGAAGGCAGTGAAGGAGACAGCATGTACATAGTAGCAGGTGGGGATAGAGTATATGGTTTTTGTTAGAAGTGTTTCCTCATGTGCAAGCAAATATGTAGGATATGTATCTATCTATCTATCTATCTATCTATCTATCTATCTATCTATCTATCTATCTATCTATCTATCTATCTATATAAGCTTTTTTTTTTTTTAAACAAATGTGTGTCTTTCAGCTGGTGAGCTCAGTGTCACCCAGGCAGGCCGGGACCTCCGAACTCTGACTACTGGAGATGTTTTTGGAGAATTGGCCATCCTGTACAACTGCAAACGAACAGCTACAGTTAAAGGTCAAGGTCTTTCATCAATAAAACGTCCACTGAAAGTACATGAAGTTATTCCCTTTAAACATATGAATCTCTCTTTTGTATGATTAATGTACCACTTCCTACGCTTTTGTCACCAGTAAACATCACATCAATTTACCATGCTTCTGTATGTTCATACAACTTGAAAAACACATAAAAAGCCATGTAAATCCAGTTGTAAGCAGTGATGAGGTGACCAATAAGTTCAACAACACACAGCTATCATTGCAATGCAATCAGACTATGTTAAAAGCAAGTTGTCATTATTGTCATATCAGACTGTCATCCAAATGTCGAGTTATTTATTTTTTTTAAACTTATGTTTGTGAGGTGAAATCATAAAACAATAAGTACAGGGGCTGACTGGAGTTGGGCAAATATAAAGAGAGAAAGAAGTCATGCATGAATATGGGGTAGAATACGTCACATTAACCAAGGAGTTCAAAAGCTTCAGTTTATATGTAATGATTATGTTGCAATTACTGTCATATTGCAGCAAAGACACCCGTGCATCTGTGGTGCATGGAGCGACAGACCTACAGAACCATCATAACAAACAAGTCCAAGAAGAAACGGGAGCAGCTCATGGGCTTCCTGAAAACGTGAGTTTATTTATTCCGTCTGCAGGAACTGAAGATGACGGTTGTATCAAACTGCTAATGTAGTCTTCGCTCTTGACTACCTTGACTCTCAACTTGTTTTACGTCAAATGATTGTAGGAACATTTTTTTCTGCATTAACACTCAACAGGACACTTCTTCTGACTTTGTTATCTTTTACTTGATGCTACAGGTCTCGCACTCTGAAAGACCTCAATGATGTGCAGTTGTCCAAAATCATTGACTCCATGGAGGAGGTATGTGTGTTTGTTTTGTTCAAGTAAAAGCAAATTGAAATACACTTTTTAAACAAGTTGTGGAACGCATTGTTACCAACCTAAACATAGGAAGTTTATTTCTCACACGGGAAAAATTGGTAATGAGCTAACTTCGGTATTTATATGTATTATTTTCTTTTTCTATTTCATCATTTCCAGGTGAAGTACCAGGACAAAGATGTTATAGTTCGTGAAGGAACAGAGGGAAATACATTTTACATCATCCTCAAAGGAGAGGTAATATGTGTGGAAGATATGCAAATATGCAACAGTGAGATTAAGTCTAAATACCTTTGTTAAAATTTCTACTATGACCATGTGTCTCCCTCTCAGGTCCTAGTGACCAAAAACGTGAATGGACATCAGAAGCAGATTCGCAGGATGGGAAAAGGGGAGCACTTTGGAGAGCAGGCACTCATACGGTAACCATGGAAACACAACTCGTACCTGAAGAGATTTGTGAGCTCTTTGCCCAACGTGCACAGCTACCTTCCTCCTTTTTTTCCATTTTGATGGCATAAACAGCAGTTTGCAGTCATTACAGGAAAGAAAGGAACTAAACAGAAAACCAACATTTTTCCTGATCTGTGCAGAAATGTTAAAAATAAACCAGATTGGAAATGAAAGCATACAACAATATTTATAACAACATCTATTATGAGCCTGTTTCTGTGTGCTATTATAGTTTCAGTTTTGTTCTTAAGCCTCGTGACAACCAAATAAATACAGCAATTCAGCTTGATTTGTGCAATGTAGGCTTTTATATGCTGCAAACAACGAGCTAAATATTTTGTATTCTTGTGGGAGGGATAAGCAGAGCTGGAAATACAGTTAGCTGATAGATCCTAACTTAACCATATTAATATGAAACCATATAAAAAAACGATTCAACAAATGAATCTATGAATCAATTACTAATTAAAAAAAGCATGTGTTCATCCTTTTACAGGGAGATCCTAAGAACTGCCACCTGCATCGCTGATGGCCCTGTTACCTGCTTCTCCATTGATAAGGAGTGAGTCTGACTAAAGAGTGAATTTTCACTGTAAATAAAAACAACACTGCTGTTCAGTCAGGGTCTGCAGTGAGACTGTCTTTGATCTCTGTCATTGCTTTTCATAGTGTTTGCTCTCTTTGTTCTGCCTCTTGCTGACTGTTGCTCGGGTTGAATAACAATGACTGTTTTTAGGGTCTTTGAAGAGACGATTCCTGTGGAGCACCTGGAACTATTTGACGAGTATGTATTTTAAAACTGAGCTGATTATAAAGCCATTCATTTTTGCCTTCGGATGTGGAAAAGAAAAGAAAACTTTTCAAGGTGGTTTCTTGCTCAAATTCTGTCTTTTTGTTGAATTTTCAGCTCTAAAGTGATGCAGGAGGCTAAAGCACCAGCGAAACCGAGGTGAGTGGCTGCTGAAGATGATTAAATGAGTAAAAGTGCAACAAAACAACATGCAAATCACACAAATTGACTCCTTGAATTTACATGACTTTTGCAGTCCCAGCTCCACTATGCGTTTTAAGGATCTGGTCCCCGTGTTATATCAGGAGGGTCGCTATCAAGGAGATCCTGTCACACTGGGAGTTGGGGGATTTGGCCGCGTGGAGCTGGTGAGGATTTGGTTTTGCCTGATTGTTTGTAAAAGTTTTTAAAAAAAAAAGATTTCTGAATCAATTAAGATCACTTTAGTCTTAACATTTTGTAGAATTTTTTTAATAAAAAACAAACAAACACTGGCTTGATGTTATGTTGTTAGGCTGCAGTTTAAGAAAAAAAAAAAAGATAATTTTTGTTGTTGTTTGTGGAGGTGACCTAAAGGGAAAACAAAAAATATTTGAAAAATGGCCACAGCTAGACAAAAATAGCAAACAATAAAATAAAAACAAACACAACATAAAAAAAAAAAAAATCAACATTTAAGAATAACCTGAAAAATACAAATGAAACTAAGCACAACATTTTAAACAAGCAATAGAAAACAGAGAAAAAATTACTAACTAGGACACAAGCAATTTATATAAACAATATATATTGTTCAACAAGAATTTATTTATTAACTTTCCCTCTTGTTTAATAATGAGGTAATTGATCTATAAATTATTTGAATTTTGATAGCAGCATAATGTGTGTGGTTTTTTTTCTTTTTTTACCTATTTCTTTTTTTTTTAATTAAATCTTTTTTATTTATTTATTTATTTTTTTTACAAAAATAGAAAGATACTCTCCAAATCTCTAAGCACCAAAAGTGGCTTTGCTTTTTCTCTGTTATTAGATGACTACACCAAATCATGGGAAGTATTATGCCGTGAAACGAGTCAGCAAGAATCAAATTGTTGTCAAGAGACAAGAGGAGCACATGATGTTTGAGAAGAAGATCCTGAAAGCGATCCAGTGTGACTTCATTGTGAGGTACCTGTCATGACTCATAGTATGCAGCAATTTAATGACCATGAAACATAATGAAGTTTGGACTTGAAAATATTTTATTTCATTATCTGTAGACTTTATGCAGCCTTTAAAGACACGCGATACATCTACATGGTGATGGAGTTCTGTGGTGGCGGTGAGATCTGGACCAAACTGAAAGAAGTGTGAGGAAAAAGTTATTGATGAAATATGTTTGATTTATGATCCATGTTTATATGCTTATCTGGTTCAAGAACAATACAGTGGTGCAGGCTGTTACACAAGTTGGAATTAAGTGTAAATCAACTTGAAGTTACAAAAAAAGAATAAGTTCCACTAGTTTTCTACAAGTGGTTGGGAACATATTGCACGACTTGAAACATAAAACATGCACACAACAGAGTCCAAACACAGATATACCAGATCTACGCATTTTGTGGAGCTTATTCTCCCAAGATTCAAGATTATACCAAAGTATAAGGATATCAAAGCTGCAACAAAGGACGTTTCTAAAGAGCAACCTTTTCATCTCTCTGACTTCCAGAGGGCGTTTTGATGAGCCCATTGCTGTGTTCTGCACTGCCTGCGTGGTGGAGGCATATGCCTACCTCCACAAGAAGAGCATTATGTACAGAGACCTGAAGCCTGAGAACCTTATGATGGACATGAAGGGTTACATCAAACTGGTGGGTCTATACTGTATACTGTATTCGAAAAAGTGCTTGCTTACCTCCACATCATGAACTTCTAGCAAAACAAACATGACCATATATGTGCATTTGCATGGAGAGGGATTGTGTTAGCATAATTCCTCTACTATGTCATTTAAATTGGGGTTTATCTTTGTATAGGTTGACTTTGGTTTTGCAAAGGAGATGGTGCGTGGCGATAAAACATACTCATTTGTTGGCACTCCTGAGTACATGGCTCCAGAGATCATAAAGAACCAGGGACATGACTTTGCAGTTGATTTCTGGTCCCTTGGCATCCTCATCTTTGAGCTGTTGGTGGGCAGGTAACATTTTTAGATGTTTTTTTTTTTTTTTACATTAAAAATAATTTTTTATGTTTACAAACTGCTACAATGATGACCAGTAGATGGCAGCAGAGAGGTATCATGGATTTGCATACATTCAGAAAGCAAATCGGATGTCTTAGATCTCTGACTTAAAGATTTAAAAATTCTTTTTCTTTTCTCAAATTGCCAGCCCCCCCTTTTCAAGCTCAGAGCCCCAGAAGATTTATGCCAAAATTTTGGATGGGGTGCTCAAATTTCCACCTTACCTTAGTGAAGCAGCCAAGTCTATCATCAGTAAACTGTGCAGGTAAGAAGAATGTTGCAACAAGCTTCTGGAAATTAAAATGCATTAAAACGTTTATTTATCTAATGAACTGAAGTCAGTTAAAGATTAAAAATGATTACAGGCTTAGATATTTTTTTCATTTGCATTATTACACATCTTGAGATATTCAACACATGAAGCGTTAGGATTAGTTGTCTCTAAATTATGTTTGTCTGCAGACCTCGGCCGGGTCAGAGGTTAGGGAACACCAAGAACGGAATCAAAGATGTTCGGCATCACAGGTAACCATAGCAACTTTGCTTTCCACAGGCTGAATCCAGAAGAAAATCACACTCCATCTCTCACTGCAGCGCTGCCTGCACTGTTCGGTGGAGATTAGACTGAGATTTCAATCACGCCGCCTAATCTTCAGCTGATGAATTGAGCAGCTGCTATTTTTGCATATGTGAACAATGAATGCACCATACATACAGTGTTGGCTTGATGGAGCGCTCTCACTGCTTCACACTGGGGGGTTTGAATTTACATTCTGAGAATACATTCAGCCAGTCTGCATCTTGTGTACAACGTATGATACTTTAAATTAAAAGGCAGAAGATGGATTTTCTCGCTGCCATGTAATGTTTAATTCACGAAAACAAGAACATTTGTGAGCAGCCATCCTTTCTTATACTTGACGTCTCTGCTTCTGCCTTGAAATAGTGATCATTTTGTCATGAACAAAACAGAAGTGAAGATTCTGTCTCTCTGTGTCTCTGTCTCTCATCTTCTCCCTTCAGGTGGTTCAGCAGTATGAACTGGCACAAGCTGCGTATGTGTCAACTTGATGCCCCGACAGTGCGACTCATACGGAAGGCAAGTCAAAAGCACAGGATTTACAGTATTTTTATGTTTAAATGGAAAAGAGAACCGTTCTTGAAAGCTAAAACACAGTGCTTTTATTCGTGGTAAGGATTATGCAGTTACTAATTTTTTATATACAAAGACTTTTATCCCTTTCAGATAAAACTTAATCTGTTGGATCAGGATTTGGTGAACCTTGCTCTGATTATTGAAACTTTCTGCATTTCTAACCCTCTATAATTAAGAATGAGTCATCAATGAGGATGAAGTACTTCTTCTATTTCAACATGGAGAAAATGACATATTTTCTGATGTCACACTGCTTTTTTCTTGGTTTTTGTGCTGCACGACAATGGTAGGGCAGGCCATACCAACATAAATGTTCCTGAATGATTTATGAAGTGGTTATAAAGATTTGCACAGGAACTACTTGAGCCTGCTAGAGCAGAAAAACGTTTGCTTTAAAGGACGGGAACACAAGCTTTTCTTTGGGGGAACCTCTTGTAAAAGAAGAACAACGTAGAGTACTGTAGGCATAACAAAGCTCTTACAACCTTGTTAAAATTTAGTACATTAATTAAAAATCAGATGGTGAAATATGAGGAGCTTATTGTAAGAAAGTGTCAGTGCTAGTGGTTAAATGCCATCAAGCCATTTATGAGATTTTTACTGAGTGGTTTCAGTATTTTACCTTCTTCAGAGGTTCTGATCCCACATTTGTTTGTTTGTTTCCTATAGGCTGAATGATTTTATATTAACTGTATAGATTAGCAACAAGTAATGAAAGCCCCCCCCAAAAAAACCCCCAACATTTATTTAGCTTCATTTGGATTATAGTGATATAAGAAACATCTTGACAAAGGGATAAAAAGCTAGCATTAACATGTCAGAAAGAGATCAAACCTCATCTGAGATTCAACAGTTGAACCAAGCTTTGTGTTCTTCCAGGGTCCCTGCTACATCAACTTTGATCGGTTTGCCCTGGACCACACAAAGGCAGAGGAGGAGTTTTCTGGTTGGGACCGTGACTTCTGATTGTTGTACAGATCAAAATCCAAAAAAAAAAAGTGCCATAATTACACAAATATGGTGCTTATTCCAAATAGCTAGCCTGTGTGCATTCAGTTTCAGACTGAGCCGAAACAGGGCTAATGGCACATGATGATGGCAGGACTTTCTTACTGGAGAAAAAAAACAAAACACATTTCTTACCAATTTTTCCACACAAATCATAGTGAAACTGCAGGCAATCACTTCAACATGTTCTGAAATTGCTCTGTCATTGTACTGACACAGTAAATTTGTCAAAGTGGAAAAGAAACAAAATGATCTGGAGGTGTAAAGAAAAGATGTTGTGACATTTTGTTTCCAAATTTAGAGCAAAATGATTTTGTGCCTGAAGAACAAGTGTCAACAATGTCATCCATATGGCACACTTATAATAATAAGAATGGTCATCCAAAGATGGCAATAAAAACTTGTGGCATGTGGTACAAATAATATAAAAAGCAATAATCTACCAAAGTCCACAATAAAGTTAATAGTAATCTTTGTAATATCTGTAGAGTTTGCCATAGTTTAATGTTCTTTTGGTCTGTGTAGTTTTAGATAAAATGCATTGATCTACGTTTTATGGAGCTTTCATAAAGTTGTTTACAATAAATTGTCACCTTCTTCCTCGGGGAGTTACTTCATTATTTTCTGATACAGATTTTATACAAAGAATTAGTCTTTCTGTTTGTGTTTTAAATAGCTGTATTGTTTTAGTCTAATTACACACCACCAAATCCCAAGTGTGAAACTCCTTCACAGCAACGGCTGTCACTGAATGAATTCGGCAATTAGATGTGTTATCATTAGATGTTATCAGATGTAATCAGGGAGGAAAATGTCCTGTGACCGTGTCAGGGGGTTTACCTTGTTTACTTGACTATGGCTGCAGCTGATTATTCTGCTCTGGAGGTTCACAGCTGTCTGGTGTGGCAGCAGGTTTAATGGCAATTGGAAAGAGTCATCCTGTTCCCTCCTGTTAATGCATGTTGTGTGCCTGTTGAAAGCAGTTTTCCACATTAAAGAGCACAACTTCTCATCAAAGTAAACATATCTTCCAGTGGGAAAAAGTACAGTGGCAGATGTTTCCTTCCTTCAGGAAAACACAAAGCATAGTGACGGTGAGAATCTAATACACGGGGAGCAACAACAGACGTGGCCCAGAGGATGCACATTACGGTACAGATGTTGTCTTTGCGGTGAACTTTGGTTTCCTGTTCATTCCCAAGTAGGATCCAGGTTTGTCTTTTTTGACAGCCTTGTTTTACCTGAGATGCACATGAAAGATACAGATAAAAGAACAAACATAGGTAAGGAATGAGCTGAATGACCCTTTAACATATTTGTATCTTTTCTTATTAGCAATACTCTTTTTAAGAAACCGGGACTGTGTACACTTTTGCAAGCAATATGAGCTGTGCTGCCATGACAGTGTGTATGTTTTGTCACCACTTTTATTAATATCTGCCTTGTTATCATGCTGTTTTGTGGTTTATTTTTTACATTCATGCCACCCCAGCGAGTTGTACATTTCTGTTGATTATAAAGGTTCTAAGCTTATCGAATAATTACTGAAAAAAAGTGTAATCTTCACTTTCCTCTTGTGGATGTGTGTTGAATTACAAACAAAACATAACTTAAACTATGCAGCTTAATTTTTTTGTATCAAATAATTTAATGGTAACATATTATAATATAATATTACATATTATAATATATATAATATATATATTATATATATATATATATATATATATATATATATATATATATATATATATATATATATATATATATATATATATATATATATATATATATGTCTATCTATCTATCTATCTATCTATCTATCTATCTATCTATCTATCTATCTATCTTTCTATCTATCTATCTATCTATATAGTATATTAAGTATTTTTTATTTAATTTTCATTTCATTTCATATCAGCTAAACATTCCTCTTTTGCAACTTTCAAAAGACTACTTTAAAAAATATGATTTGATGAAAAATGAAAACCTTATTATAATTTTCGTTGTTCTCCAAGTGGCCGTGAGTAAGTGATTCAACTGCACAAGTCTGCTAATTACACACTGATTTGAATGAGGTGTGTGGCAGCAGGGTAACTCCCAGGACTACTGCTCTCGAGGACCAGAGTTGACCTCCCCTGACTTATATTTTTCATATAATAACACCAGCCAGGTGTTACTTCAGGCTCAATATTCAAAGCAAAAAATTAAT
This sequence comes from Telmatherina bonti, assembly GCF_933228915.1. NCBI lineage: Eukaryota > Metazoa > Chordata > Actinopteri > Atheriniformes > Telmatherinidae > Telmatherina > Telmatherina bonti. The sequence continues at coordinate 21,745,996 of NC_136614.1, read as the reverse complement.
ATGTTTGGACACAGACAGTTCAATCAAATGTTTTTGTGCTTTAGTTGACTTCAGGTTTAAATTGAAGCTGATTGACAGTCTTTACTTTGGTAATAATAATTCAGTTATTCGGTTGAGGTTTAAGTAGAACCACCATGACCAGAGTTGTGTTTATTCTTCCAAGCAGTCATGAATTAATCAGACTTGTTATTGGCTCCCTGATTGATAAATGATCATTTGCACCTGTGTTTAAGCTACTTAAGCTTCTGTTTGCTCACGGCTTTGTTTGGTTAGTTTTATGTGAGAAGGCTAAGTAAGCTTTTGTTCCAACCACCCGATTCTGATAAATGATTAGCTTCTCTACTGATCTGATCTGAGGTGTTTAGTCTTCCAATGTTGCTTTTCTTTAGGTCTGTGCCAAAGACTACTTCACTAACCAACTCTTTAGCGTTTTTCTCTTCTTTATAACAGTCTTTGGCAACGCTTTCATTTTGTACAATCGTCTCAAAGGCTATCATTAGTTAAGAACTACAATTAAGTCTATATTCAGCTGTTGATGACATAGCTTACTGACTGGCATTTCATAACCTGTGACTGAAAGGAAGCTGTTAAGTGAGCATCACATAACTTTTTAGATAAGCGCCTCCACCCGCAGCCTGAGTCTGAATTCAATGTACAGGTGTTACACAGCCAGTACAATAGTTTCTCTAAAAGCTCTGGCAGTGCCATTGTTCCTGCTTATACCTTAATAAATTAGACATTTTATCGTTCCTCTCAGACTTGGTGAGATGTAAAAGTTTAAAAAGCTTCTGGTTTCAAGAAGGAATTATTGTAAATTTCTGCTTTCCCCTATTGAGTTGTGACACAAGCAACAATTTTCTTGAAGGTTTTTGGTCTCAGTTACTCATTTTAAATCTTCTTCATTACAGGAAGGTGTTTATTTTACAACAGTCTGCAATACAGCTGCCTTTAGTTTGTGGGGAAGTTATGCCATTTTCAGATTGTCTGATGTGATTTCCAGAGGCCTGCAGGTGAGAGCATCTTTTCTACACAATCTGAGCTTGTGAAAAGAAGTGCTCTGAAAACAGGAAGTAGACAGGTGAAGCTCCACATCAAGTCAATGACAAACTGAATGTTTGCTCAACATCTGAAAAAAACCCCAAAAAACTAATGATGGCACCTATAAACCTCAACATGAGAACATAAATATGTGAGATTGTGCCATTCATAACTTTTAATAAATCAATATACAAGTTTCAGATTCCTGTTTAAAAACTGGTTCAGACATTGAGCACTGGGACCACTCAGCTGTTTTTGTGAAGTTGACTGTCTTCATAATGACAATATTTTACTGGCTAGCTAAAGGAAAATACACATCCTCCTTTAATATTAGAAAACAATCTGTGCCAAATCTCCAATGACAACAAATTTAACTTCCCTTTCAAGGGTATGTGTTTTTTGTTTTTAGCGCATTGACATGCAAAGGGAAGTCAGAAGAGAGAAATAGAACTTAAAAGATAAATTTTGATGACTTGTCATCTTTTGAAGCTCTTTCTCATGTTTACTTCTCTTCTTTGTCAGTGTGACTGGATACAAACACTCTCTGGTTTATTGTGTTTTGTTTTTTCTCAACACAATTAGGACTCATTCTGTGTAAGCTCAAGTGAGATTTCCTGTGAGAGTTCCTTTTGTTTTATTTCCATGCATAACTCAGCCCTCTCTCTGGGGTGTTTGACTGAAAGGAATTGACAACTTTGACTTTTCCCTTGTCATTACATAACTGTACAACCTGAAATATCAAACTTACAAAAATAAACGGGTATTTGCACAGCAGTCGCTTATCTGTGCAATGACAGGTTTCCCTCAAAGAAACATAGAACTATATTAGTTTCATTGACTAAACTTTTGCTTTGTGATATGTAGCTGCTCATGTAATTTGCATATGTGATGCATGAAGGCTTCAGACCTCATTGATTTTCTGCCAGCAATTACTGCGTGTCTGGAGATATATACAATTTTTAATCGAGGAGGTTGGACTTGAAGTAATTGTGAATTTAACTGTAAACATCGTGACTGAGTTTTACTTGTGTGCTTTGAAGAAATGGCCAGTAAAAGTTCTCCAGACACTGATAATGATTACTGCATTTCCTCTTTATTTTGTCCTTGACCTTCTTCTCTCTCATGTTGTCTTCATTTTCTTGGGAAACTTGTCACATTCACCATCATTTTCCATTATGCTAAAAAAAATTGATTTCAGATGAGGAGCAGATACTTTTAAAGCTTTCAACCCTTACATTTTATTTGCTACTGCCAAGCATTTGAAAAAAATACTTGAGAAAGAGGGCTGGAAATTGCTAACCATTGTGCTCTTTTTAAAAAATGTTGAAATGCTTGCATATTTTCAACGTTTATTGTAAGTAGGATGGGGAAAAAATCAATACCAATCTCATTTCATAACTATGAAGCCAAATTACAGTTACTTTAAAAGCTTAAATGATCAATATTTGATTGGTTTAACCTTGATGCTGAAGCAAAACAACTTTTCAGATAACAGTATGAAGAACAGTCAGCCTCCCTCTACGTATTTTATAATCTATGCTTATATTTTCTGTGTGTGGTGTCATGTTTTTAATAATTTCATGGGAGCTACAACCATGGCTTCACTGATTTAAAATCATTTGTTGACTGACATTCATTTGGCATATTTGATTACATTTTGTAGGCAATATTGATCATAATTATTCAATAGTTCTACAAAGTCAGAGCTGAGGTTTGTGCTTTCAGTGTGTCTTACTGGGTACAAGGTACTGTGGGAGTGTAGAAATGAACATAAAAGTTATAAAAGTGTCAATGATGTGGACAGATGTTTATTATATCACAAAAACAATGAGTTTGTGATGTTCATCAACCCACATTTTGCCTGCACATCTACTGCAGCCATTTTTAAAAAAATAAAACATGTAATCACAAACATGCCACATGATTATGAATTAGTGTCCTAACTGCACTAGCAGCTTTCTGCTCCTATTTCACTGGGATTTGTTAATGAATATGAGTAAACGAATGCACAAGTGGGCAGAAATTCCACAGTGGTTGTCTAAGGATGTATAATGTAAATCCTTAGTAAAAAACAAAACAAACAAACAAACAAAAAAAAACAGGGTGATACAGCATGACCAAGGCAAAAAAGAACCTGTCCTGATTTAGCATTTATGCACACACACACACACACACACACACACACACACACACACACACACACACACACACACACACACACACACACACACACACACACACATTACCTCTTAAAGGTAACTATGTCAACGCTCCGCTGTCATTTAAGAAAAGCCACAGGTCAAGTTAAAGTTCATTCATTCATTTTCCTAACTGCTGAATCCAATAGCGGGGAAGCTGGAGCCTATCCCAGCAGTCTCTGGGTGAACCACTCATGCTCACACTCACTCCTATGTGCAATATATATATATATATATATATATATATATATATATATATATATATATATATATATATATATATATATATATATATATAGTATCTTGTAGTCCAAGTTATTATTGTGGATCCAAACAGGAAGTCTGTGCTGTAGCTGAACAAAAAGGATCACCTGTGAAGGAAGTTTATCAGCAGAACAGCTATCCTGCCTCAGCACTGTTGGTTTTTTTTTTTTTTATTGTTGTTGTTGAGCCCTTAGTTTGACATTTCCTATGAAAATAAATGTAAGCAAAAGTGCCTTTGTATGTGCATTTGTGTGTGTAAGCATACTGATTCATTTCACTGAAATAAAGACCTAAACCCCTATGTTTCTTTTTATTGAATGCATGTAGGAAGTAATCTGTGGCAAACATCACTCAGGTAACTTTATAGCCTATGTAGACGTATCTAGAAAGGAGGTTGCCAAGCAACTAAACATTGACACATTTAATCAAATAGCAGAGATACCAATTTCAATCCATTCCATTTTCCCCTCCTGTTTATCCAGCTTTGACTCAAGGGTGTTGGAACTTATCCCGGCATATGCACATCTGCAGATGATTTTAAGTTTCCATGTCCTTGGGGTTTAGCAGGAAAATGAAACAATACTGTTGTAAATAGTTGCATATAAAGATTTGAATGTCAATGTATTTCATTCTTTGCGGGGACTTGGAAAGCCGACTGTGTTGATGTGATAAAAATATCCACAATCACAGCCAGTTGTTCTTGAACAGCAAGGAGCTGGAACTGCAGTTGGTCACAACTATCTTGTCTTTTCCCATCTGAATCTAATTAGACGTTATCTCTTTTACTTTTCACTGTTCAAGGAATGACTGAAACAGAAAAGATACAGAGATTAAGGAGCTATTCTGGGACAGCATCCAAAGGTGCACCCAGGCATTAAAACTGCCATTTTTAGACTGAGTACATCCATTTATCTTGGAAGGTGCATGTGTGAAAGATATATAAGAGTACACAGTGAAAACATGGCTTCAGACCGACCCCCTCATCACTTTGACACTATTTTTTTTTCACAATGGACAGAACAGACTGAGCTCAAACAAGTCCAGATGTGTCAGAAGACGACCAGAATGGGTCTCAAGAATTATTCACCATCCTCCCAGCTGTGGTTTCTGCAGCAAGAATAAACCTTTATTTGTTCTTTAAAGGGAAGGATAGACAGAAGGTTAGAAATAAATGTACAGAGATAAGTAGAAACATAAAAAATAAACAAAAATTTAGATGTTGCACACAATATGTCAATATACAAAAGATTTTTTTCCAAATATGCAAATTTGTAACATCAAATGTTTAGACAGAAATATCAAATGAGAAAAAAACTAATATGAAAACTACAGAATTGTGCCGTTTATTGGAGAAAACCTGCAAAGAAAGGAGATGATAAAAACACAAAACAGCTGATTATAAAAGCAAATCTTTATAAATGAGTATTGCACAGTGAGGGTTGAAACAAATTAACAATCCTTAAGTGCTGCACTGGTTCCAGCCTGTTTTTCACATTTGCCAAATAATAGGATCAGGACATGTACTGTATTCTTTAAAAAAAACACTCAATGTTGCACCAAACAAAAACTAATAAGTAATATTAGTGAACCAAGAGTTAAACAGTGCTACTTATAAACCAGTGACTCTTTTGTATTGCGTAGGGACACTGCAAAGTTGGGTGATATTTGTCTACTGACCTGTTGTAGCTCCTTCCAATCGCAGACATCCTTAGTATTGAAATATATGAAAAGCTAGGATACACTGAAACGTTGTGCTGCATTGTATCCAAGTTCAAACATCGTTATGATTTGGTTTGCCACTGGCTGTAGAGATGAGCCTTTGTGCAGTGTTATCGCAGAGGTACATTTGCAACTAGAGGGTAGAAAAACCCGCTGTTCTTAGCAAGTCTGGCAGAGCCAAGCTTCTTAGTGAAGACGACAAGTAGCTGTCAGGCAGTAAAGAAAAGCATCACATCCTTTTAGCAGCATGGAAGAAGATTGTGGATCCAGATCATTTAAAGGATAGATTGCAGTTCTCATGAGTCCAAAAGCAAAGTTCAAAACTATAATCTAATGTTTTATAATGTTTCTTCCAGTACCTGTCTGAAAATATAATACACACTCAAAAATAGAGGTACCAGCTTGTACCTAAAAAGGTACAAATGCTTGTTGCTGGGGGTGTACTCTTTTGAGAGACATTTCTATATCCTTCAGTTCTGGTCTATTTTTGTACCTAATCAAGTTCAACCTCACCTTATCAAGTTATGTTTTTTAATGTTTTTCCCAGCATTAGGCCTGGTCCATGCCACTTAGCAATATTTTCTTATTTTTAATCTAGAAATAATCTTCAAAAACTCAAAATACTGATCAGCCATACACTTAGTTTGCAGCATCTGACCTTCGTTGTCTGGTGTAGTGAATGACTGTTAAGTAGTACTACTGTCATCACTCAACCCTGCTCTAGTTTGTAACATTACAGCCGCAATAGTTTTTTTTTCTCCACCTTTACTCTCATTCAAATCATGCCCACGTCAATGTAAACACAGACGCGAGTGAACAACGTGACGTACGACGTGATGTTATGGGCTACAGCAGGCGTTGTGCGTCTAAACTGCTCTTAACAATACATTTCTTTTGAGGCGACTTTTTACAACTTTTTAAAAATTAAAATAACAGCACTGCTGCTAACAATAGTTTTTGTCACGACAAACATTTTTCAATGCTGCAGGTACCCTTATGGTTAAAATGGTACAAATTTGTACTTTATGTCACTTTGTACTCTTTTTTGTACTCTGAAGGTGTGCTTCTGGTCTATTAAAGACCAGTATTGTACTTTTGAGAGAACATTTCTTTAAAATGTACCTATAGGTACAGAAATGTCCTTATCTTGTACCTCTATTTTTGAGAGTGTAACTTTTTGCATCTGGATTTCCTTGCAGACCTCATCTTGTATGGACACTGATCTTCCCAGTGAGATACATTTACATTGTGTGCTAACCAGACACATCAACATTTGTACTCTGGAACAAAGCAGTAATCCAATTTATTGTTGGAACGGGTGCAATCCAGTTTAGTAAGACTTTCAGTGTAATCTGTGCCAGCTGTTATCACATATTGAACTTGTAAGGTGTTTCTGGTGGATCATAAATTAGTCTTATTGTAAACAATTACAACCAGGTTGCTGATAACGTTAAATAAGAAGAGCATAATAAAAAATAGCAAAAGCCAGGTAAGGTGAGAAAGTCATCTTAGCAGCGTTGTTTATTCTTTTGATGCTATTTCATTTTCTTTTGTTTTTATTTTAAACAGTACTTCTTTTTATTCGTGACTAGGTTTAAATTCACTTTAAAGTGTTTAATTGTGACACACAGATAAACTTTCCTTACCTCCATTTGTGCTTGAGTTTTAGTTTTAAGCAAAAATTGTTCCTCTCGTCATGCTTTTTTGTTTCCAGATTAATTTAGCTAAACTGAACCAAACTATACAATTGTCTGATCGTCTGTTTTCTGACACACTGAACAGATTTTTGGACTTAATAAGGATCATTTAAAAATAAGCATGAGTGAGAAATTGTCAAAATTTCAGAAAGGTGTTTCAACAAGTACTTGTATAAATTATTTATAAGGTGAAACTGGGACAAAATATTCCTTCAACCTCTCAAGCGAGTTTACAAAAAACTCAAGGACATGCGAGCACCCTGACATCTGTGCTGTTCTGTCATATCACCAATGTGTCTAATGGAGTTGAAATTTTTCCAGACGTGAGCTTGTAAAGTCACATCTTATTGCCTGAGGCAAAGAGTGCACATGTTTAAACTTCTCAGAAACATCTGCACAGTTTATGACACAGAATCCAATGCAGAATCTTGGATTAGTACGCTTTATTTCTGTATAGCAACAGTTTTAAACATAGATGAATGCTGAATGTGAATATAATCTCTTTTTAATATTTCTTAAAAGCCACATCATTGAGTTGAAGGACACCTTCTCTAAATATATCTACTCCTGCTCCACAGGGAGTGCTGAAGCAGTAAAGGTCAGGATGTCATTCATCCTCCCAGCATGAGAGGATATCCTATCTGCAACAGCCTGGCCACGACAGGAAAATGCAGTGAAATTCAATGAAAGGTCAAAGTTTAAACAATACCTCTCTTGCTTGCAGAGCTGCTCTCTGATCTGATTCAAAAGGTAAATGGAGGTCTTGGTTCAGAAAAACCCAAGTAAATGATAGCTACACTCACTGCAGCATCAGGGAGATTAGCTGAGGATTAAGCTGGTCATCAAACCACAATTTAAGAGAAACACATCTTTGGTTATGGTATCGTCTTCCAGTGTGGTCGAATATCTCCCAGCTTTGAGGGTCTTGAGTTGCTGAGAATAAATCAAACCCTCCTGCTTTAGTTTCAAAGCTGAATTGCTCAAAAATACTGGTATTAAATGCAAGAACATGGTGATATTTACTGGATTTGACAGGCAATGGGTTCTAAGCGATTTATTAATTCAATCACAGTTTTGGGAGGTTAATGCTGCAGTCTGGTAGCATTGAAAGTAAGAAGTGATGATGTTTCAGTGGTCAGAAGTCAGAAAACCAGTATGGTTTGCTCGTCATCATGTTTACAGAACTAGCTTGCTAATATTTATTAAATTAATCGACCACAGCAACACATTCACTTTAGAAGTACACTTTAGAAGGTATTTTATGTGTAACCATTTTGATGATACATAAAGTGACAGACAGTAATTCCCTGTTTACGGATTATAGCTGCAGCCATTGTCACTTTATCTGTCAGGCAGGTATGTTGGATTATGAAGTCATGGTTGGTGATTCAAAAATCTGTTTCTGAGTTTGACAAACTGAATACAGAAACAGAAAATTATAGATCTTCATCTCTAATTTTCAATACTAGCTCTATGGATATGTGTATGTTATACTGGTCTCCTTACAGTGGAAAGCTCGGTGGTAGAAAGATGAAAAAGATGTCAGGGAAAACGATGAAACAATGATGGCTTGGAGGAGTGCTTTCACCTCTTTTTCTTTTTTTTTTTTCTTTTAAAAAATCTTTTAAGGTCCATGACATGTCCAGTGATCATTTTTGATTCAATGCAACCAACTTGTTTTTTGGATTTGCACATATAATCAGATACTATACACAACAAAACGTTACTAAAAAAAACTTAAAACATGAGAATTGAGTCTTAGTTTGGTGAATTTGCTGACCTGCACACATATGTGTGACCATATCAGGTATACTTTAGAATTACCGGTTTGGTAACTGACTTCAGCTTGTAAAAAATAAAAAATAAAACAAAAAAATCAATGCTTTTGGACTGGATTGAGATGTCTCGCTGACAGTCATAATCCAAGCATAATACTTTGATTTATACTGATATTTCCTGTCAGCTACAGGATTACTCTCAAGCCTCCATACTGACTAATTTGTATGTGGAGAAAATGAAGAATTACAGCAATGAATTATATATATATATATATATATATATATATATATATATATATATATATATATATATATATATATATATATATATATATATATATATATATATATATATATATATATATATAAATTATATATATATATAAGCCAGATAAATTAGCGGTAGAGGGTGCCTTGTGAAAGGAGTCTCCACAAATCAGTAGGCTCTAATTAATTCAGTAGGATTTTGTCATCACAGCTCCTCAGCTCAGTATACATTAAAGATTCATACGATTCAAATCTAAAAAGACAAAAACGAAAGGTAATGTGTGGTAAAAACTCAGTAAAACTGGGCATTTTGCAGGAACTTTTACATGAATTCAGTCATTCCAGACACATCTAGTTCCAGCTCCGTCTCCATGTGAAGTAACCCTCAGGCTCTCACCATGTACCTCTCCACCCTTAGACGGTGGTGGTAGGTGGATGAGTCACTGTTTGTCACCGAAGACAGAATCATTAATGAACCAATCCATTTCCAACCTGGCCGCCTCTGTGTTCACCTTCCTTCTGGAAGGATAACACCCTGTCATTGTTGCTGACGTCATCACAAGCAGCTGTTGAAGAGATTTGGGAGACCAAATGACATAAAATAAAGTCAACAAATACGACTGTTTAATCAATCAGTTAAGCAACATTCAGCTGTGAATCATGCTTGCCCTTGTCTAAAGTCAAGAGTACTTGGTGTAATTCAACATCTGAGGATGTGCTTATGGTTCTGTCAGTCTGATGACAAGGCTGGAAGGTGATGAGCAATGTCACTTTGTCTTTGGAGCCATTAAGACACCTGTCAGTTTGTATTAATTGTCACAGGCACTGATCAAAATGGGCTTGATCTTAGTGTTACTGTACGAAGAACACAAAGTCAAAAGGGATGGCAGAAAAGTGGCACAAATAGTGGAAAGATGTGAACAACAAAATATATGAGGTAAAGAAATACAAATGAGCTAAGGTGTCAAGACAATGACTCAAGAGTGGTAACCTTCTCTGTCCATGCTGTACTTGTGAATCTTGAAGAACATTTTGTAACTTGTGATTCAAATGAGCCCGAATGTATTATGATGCAGCGTCTGTCACACTTCTAGCTGATAAAAATGAGTAGATAGCGTAATACATTTTCCCTGGTTTATTGTTTAGTTTAAGACAAGTACATTCAGAAAATCTGTTAAGTAAAATATAACTTTAGATACATATTTGAGGTAACATCTGACTTGGCAACAATATTTTGGATCTTTCTTCATTAGTCTATATGGGTTATATTTTTTCATATCTGGCTGGCTTTGAATGGCAAAACTGATGATCCTGAGATTTTTCTTTGCACATTTACAGCAGAAAAAGACTGACATTAATATCGTATTGAACTAATTAATAAATATAACATATAGCTTAAGCTCCTTCTTGGCCACCGAGCTAAAAGAAGTTCTCTTTCAGCTTAATGGTTGTTGAATGGTGTCAAGAACCTGCAGTCTTGATGCCTTCTTAATGAACGATCTGGGAGTATTTTTCTGCTATTATTATGGATCTCGGTGGGATCTTTGGTCATTAAAAAGGCTGAAGATGAATCTTAATGAGGCATAATGTGATATCAGGGGTTGTGCTTTGGGTCAAGGTCTATGATCAAATGTCCTGAGAAGGATACCTGCACATGCTTGGGTGTGTGTTTTTTCATATATCACTAAATGTTTATGGATTTAGTCTGGGACCAGACTTTAATAGGTTTTAAAAACAATATAGCTGTTACAATCTTTGTTATATTTAAAAAACACAACAACAACAGAAGAAAAACTCTATCATTATTGAATGGTTTGAAATGTTTGTCGTACATTTTAGATGGATTACATTTGGCAATATTTCATATTCTCTCTTGTCATATGAAGTGTGTTGCTGAAGTTTTTATTTATGAAATACAAATAAAATCCACCAATTCCCAGCGCAGGTTTAATCAGTAGCTGGAAAAAATAATTAAAATTCATGTATTGGAAATGAGAATTAGTCTAATTATAATAATACGTTTTTAATTTAGACAACACAAGGCATGTCTGTATTGCAAACACTGTATTATATTTTATTTAATTTAGTTTCCTTTTCATTTTTATTATACATAATTAATCTCTTGATCTGTTTGTACACTTTGTTTGCATAGTAGTTGTAAATTATTGACATTATTGGAGTTCAGAACAATAGAAAAAACAAACAAACAGGTAAAATAATAATTTGACTTAGGAGCTTTGATTACCTTGGTGTTTCATGAACTCATTTGGCCACAACTGAAGAGTTATTAAATAAAGAGTAAAGTCAGATTCATATACATTTGCAAACTTACATGTTGTAATAATTTAGCTGTAACAAAAACACATTTAAGAAACACTTATCTAATTAATATGTGCTTAAAGTGCAGACATTCAGCTTTAATTTTGAAGTCATCACATCCAAATTGGAAGAAAAATCTAAGAAATACAACCTCTTAGCAGCTGTCGTTTTCTTAAAGGAACCAAAGGTAATTGGACAGATAACTTTCAATTCAATACATTTCTCTTAAGCAGGTAAAAAGCAGAGCTATTTCCAGAAATGACATCTGTATTTGTAATTTGTTGCTGTGAACCCACAACTTTCAGTCAAAGTGTGAAAAAGACTATCCTTTGGATAAAAAGAAAAACCTTGGTACTTTCTCAGAGAGAGAGAGAGAGAGAGAGAGAGAGAGAGAGAGCTATGGAAATTAAAAAAGGACTGGACATCCATGGAAGATAACAGAAGTGGGTGGTTGCAAGATCCTTTTCATAGTGATAAAAAAAAAAAAAAAAACCTTCACAACATCCACCAAAGTGAAGAACACAACCCAGATAGAAGCTGTATCAGCAGCAAAGTCTACAATGAAAATAAGGCTTCATGAGGGCAAATACAGAGAGTTCACCACAAAGTGCACACTTTTCATCAGCCTGAAGAATAGACAGTCATGAACAGACTTTATGGAAAACCATCTGAAGAAGCTGGCTCTGTTCTGGAAAAGCATTCTTCAGACAGATGAAACTAAGATCAAACTGTACCAGAATGATGGGAGGAAGCAAGTATGGAGAAGGCTTGGAACAGCTTGAGATCAAAAGTACACCCTATCGTCTGTAAAACGAAATGGCATGGGCACACATGGCTTCCAACAGCTCTGGGTCACTGGTGTTTATTGATGATGCAGACAGATGCAACCAGATGAAATCTTAAGTTAAAAGGATTTATTTTCTGCTCACTTTCAGCAAAGTTGATTGGATGTCACATCACAATACAGATGAACAATGACCCAAAACCATCTAAAGGCAAATTAGGGTTTTTGGTAACAGCAAAAAAGTGGAATATTCTGCAATGACTAAGTCAGTCCTCAGATTTCAACCCAACTGACAATGAACTGCAGAGAGAGGAGTGTGCAGAAAGACCCAGAAAAAAGCAACAACTAAAGACAGCTGCAGTAAAGGTCAAACAATAGATCACAAACTGGTTCTGTGTTATGTGATGTTCATCGGTTCAAGACTTCAGGCAGTAATTGCCTGCAAAGTATTTGTGAAAAAAAAAAAAAAAAAAATTATTTACAGAAATTTTAATTGCTCAGTTACTTTTTAACAGCATGAAATAAGGAGAAAAATGCTTACAACTTCTAAATGTTTAATAGGATGTTGTTCAACCTTTTGAAATGAACCTGAAAGTGTCACTGAGATTACATCTCAGTTGTTCATATTCAGTTCAATGCAGCAACCAAATCATGAAAATCATGTCAGATTATCAATAACGCAGAGACATTCTGATACTGGGATGAGAATCAGCACCTCCAAATCTGAGACCATGGTCCTCAGCCGGAATAGGGTGGATTGCCCTCTCTGGGTCGGGAGTGAAGTCCTGCCTCAAGTGGAGGAGTTTAAATATCTCGGGGTCTTGTTCACGAGTGAGGGAAGGATGGGGTGTGAGATCGACAGACGGATCGGTGCAGCGTCTGCACACATTAGACACACTGTTGGTATATTTGAACAACATTGCTAAATTTAGCAAAGCTATTTTGTTGTTGGAAAGTTTTTGGTAGATTAAAAAAGAAACAGTAATCATCAGTGCTTATAGCTTATAAAATATTTTATTCAAACTTTCAGAAAAGAATAATAATTTAAGGTGACATAGCAACATTAAGATATTGGAAACATACAATGCCATACTGATATCATAATGAAGGCGAATATTAGGCTTGTAGACACATGGTTACTTCCTGTGTTTACAAGTCAAAAGTAGCATGCAATACTTGCTGAAATCATGTTAGAAAAAAGTGCACGTGTGTACATTACCCCCCACACAGTAGGGGAGGGGGGGGGGGGGGGGGGGGGGGGGGGTGTAATCTCTAAACATTAATGGCAAAGTTAGTAGACGAACATGCTTACATTCATAATGAGGTTCTGCCATCAGGAACAGGCAGATACGTTCAACATGCTTGAAGAGGGGTTTTCACGTGAGCCACAGGCTCAACTAAAAATGGTCACCTTGGGGAAAAGAAGAGGATGTCTTGTGAAAGTGCTTGTGTAGGAGGAAATGTAATGAGTTCCCTCAGACCTGACTGCACACATGCAGCCACACACTCACTCATGCACACGCTCAACTGCTGTCAGATCTATCCACACTTTCTCTCAGATGTGTCCTCACGTGGCCTGACACGTTATGTAACCCTCCACTGACAACACGTCTTGACTTTCTGCAGCACAAACAGGCTGTCAATCACAGAGCTGACTGGCAAAAAAAAGAAATACTGGGGCTTTTTTTGGAGGTTTGCTTGATGAGGCTGCACTAAGGCTGACATGGTTTTCCTCAGGCAAGTCAGCAGTCTTTCCATCATCGTACTGCAAGTATTATTTTATTTTATTATTACTTTATAAAAAAAAAAAAAAAAAGTAATTTGACAGTTTATTTCTCACATGGCTATGCACAAGCAACATAAAACTGGACGAAACAAATGAAAAGCACATCTAAATGCACTACCATGCTTGAAAGGTAAGCTAGCAGAGGCTATTGATCGGTTTAAAAAGAAAAGAACATTGTTTATTTATTTTTTTTCCCTTCCTGTCTTGTTTTGTTTTGTTTGGTTCACAAAGTCTTGGAGAGTCCAGGACTTGATAACACATGACAGCTCATGCCCTTACAGTACACACAGTTAGAATCTGTGCCTCAGCTAAAGACAACCCAAGAAACCATCTTATTTCATCCAGAAGGAGAGCAAGTCTGTCACTTCCTTGTTGCAGATAGCATTTAGAAACCCACTGCAGAGTACACTTGGGAAGTCTGAATGTTCTGCTTCATCTAAGTTGGATTATTAAAATGCCTAACCTGAAAGTAAGTTTGGTTGTAAGAAATTGAGTATGAAAGTTTTTTTTTAAAATGTTGTTTAGAAAGAGTGGAAAAATATTTCATTGTCTTTTGGGTTAACTATATAACTATAAAGTCTTTAATGTGAGGTGTGCTGTCATTTGTGAAAAACAAAATAAAACAAATGCAGACATTGTGCAGCAGTATAGAGAAGTCAAATGGAAGATTAGTAGAATAACTTACTACATTTAGTAATGTGACAGTTAGGACTGGCAGACACAGGGTGTAGACATATCCATCAGAAATTTTCTAGGCTTTTGCTGAGGCCTAATTTGTGTGGTTGCAGCATCAGCAGAAATAGTTTAAAAACACCTTCTGCAAATGGCTTCTTAGATAGGAATAATAAAGTGTTGCTGTCCTGTAATGTCCTGTAACATAAGCTATATAAAAAATGTTACGCAATAACTCATTATCATACAGATATTTGGCACAGTAAATGACATACAACTTTGTAAGACTCACAGCATGTAATTGTGCTTTGTGATGTGAGTCTAAGTAACCAGTTTACACAGAATGTTTCAGTATATCCTGCTGGGTAAACACTTACACTAAGATGTACCAGCAAATCATTAAACCGGAATCAGTTACACACCAAAACATCCTTTTACAATGGCATGAAATAGAAGTAATTATTATAGAAATATCACCAGTAAGACTGGCTCATTGAAAAAAATGTAGAAGCAAGATGCTGACATTTATTTCAGAGAAGATTTACTCAGATGGCTTTAAACACTGCTGCTTATTAAGGTAGCAGACTCTGGAGTCAGACGTCAACTTGCCAGTTTAATGCTGTATTTCTGTTAGCATATGACCTAAAAAAAATTGACATTATTTAAATTCACCAAGAGCAAGTGATTTCAAAAGTAAAAAGTAAAAGTAAAAGGACAAACAAGTGAGGAGTATTATCCTAGAATGGTTTAGATTCAGTCCTGCAATTTATCTTTACCCTCTTATAGCCATAATATAAGGAGCTTCTTCATGTAGAAACACTCCAGAAGAAAGTTTGCAACATTTACTTTTAACACTAAAACTTACTTTTATGTGTCTAATAATGATATTTTCTGTAATTATCAGATGGTAAGTTACACATTACATTATTACGTGGTAAGCTAAGGGATAGACTGATTCATTATTTGTCATTCCCTCTCTATCTCTTTTTTGCCGTTGCATAGGACGTATTAAGTCACTCATGCTAATATGTCTTTCTGCAACTACACACTGATGTGGAAACATTCGTCAGAGTGAATAATCACCTGGGGTTGCCAACATCTCTGTAGTAGCAGTAGCATAAAGAAACACAGCAGGCCGTTTTCACACAGCTTACTAAATATATCACAAATATATGTGCAAATGAATAGGATATTATGTGAATGTCTAAACAAACACATGAGCACGAGCAAAGATTTAGAGATTGATTGTTTTAGATACGGTCCCAGAGCTGAGCACTAAAATGCTCAGTCTAGAACTCCTAAAAGATATTTAAATCTTGCTGAAGTTGGTGCTTGTAATAAACTAGTTTATTGTAATGACTACTCTGTATCGCCACTTGTAAGTCACATTGGATGAAGGTGTTTGCTAAATCAATGTAATATGCAATAAACATAGACATAAGAAGTTGTATATGTGTTGCTTCCCACTCGTAGTGGTGATACCCAGCTAGTCCAGGACGATGTTATCTAATGGAACTGGCTTTAATGAAAAAGTGTTAATGGCTCTACAGGAATAAAAATGAGTTGCTGTGTTTTTAATAAAACAAAACAAGTTGTGCCTGAAAGTCGTGCCATTTGTCTTTAACTTACACTACCACAGAAGGGACATTTTCCAGAGGGACATCATCCAGTCAAGGTATCTGTTTCTTTTCATCTGTCATGAATTAATGATTGAGTTACAACAGTGATGCACAGTCAACTAAAGGTTTTATATGATGTACATTCAGAATTGGCAAAAAAAACATAACCAACCTCATCCTAGTAATCAGAAAATTTTTTCAAACATTTTCAATCATGATGGGGAGCATTTTAGAAGACAAAATCAGCACAGAAAAGCAAAAAATTAAACAAAAAATCACAAACAAACAAGCAAATCTTGCAGGACGGTTCAGATATACCAAAAAGAAGACAATGAAAAACAAAACAAACAAATACTTAAAAAAAAAAAAACAAAACAAAACAAAACACCCCTGATGGTTTGATCAGACTGTAGAATGGGATCTTCAGCTTTTGTTAAAAAATCAGTACTTTGGTATAGAGGAGAGGGGGTTTGATTAGCAAGCACAGCACTGTGCAGATAATGTTTCTATGCCTAAAACATAAAATGAGCTTTTATTCAACACAGTATTTTCATGCATTTACATTCCTTGTTTTAAATTTAAAAGCATTATTAGGAAAATGTGTAGATACCTAAAAACGTCTTTATTAGTGCTGCGCTCAAATATAACATGAATAAGTAGACAGACAAAAGCTCAGAGTTTCATGTGTAACTGTTCTCAGATGTTCAGAGTGATTCCCAGTAAGGCACCAGTGGATTTCCTTTCTTCAGATGAAAAGTCAAATGTCACTCATGAAAGAACTAAAATGTTAACAATCGTTTCCTTAGTGAGGGAGAACTGACTGGTGGATGCAAGGCATATAAATTCATAATGAAAGTAGAGGAGAGTCATAGAAAGTCACATTCGTTTTGTGTTGGCACGAGACTGCTGCCATCAGAGAGCCACAGTTCACTGCTGATGTTGGGGTGTTTTTAGCAAAGAGGATCCTCGATCTGATGCAGATTTATAGGCCTCTGTATCCAACAAGAGATGAGCAAAGATGCATCTATTGCCTTGATAAGTTAGTTGTATATATTTCTGTGCCTTTTGGGGGAATGTTTTGATAAGAGGATATCCAGTGTGCTGCTACCCCAGTACAGGCTTTCATTTCCTTCCAGCTGATGACAGAAGTTTGCCAAACTCACACCTCTGGAACAACCATTTGTTCCTGTCAGCAGCACACTTTCCATTTTGGCTCAGTCACTAACACAGCTGCTGGTCACGTTGCCGGGAGCATAATGAAAGTCTGATGCCTTTCACAGAATCAATGCGACGAGTTGGCTTTCTTGTGTGAGCGGTAAACACATGTGAATGTACACAGCTTGATGATTGATCTGTGTTTAAGTGTTTAAATCACTGGAACACAATCTACTTAATGGATGCGCATAGGTACCTCGTCGGTGATGCTCCATCAGTACACGTGTGTGTATTTCGATTTGTGATGTGTCTTTATCGGTCGTCTGGCTTTTAATCTTCATGCTGCTCCTTATTTGAGGTTTTCAATGATAGCTATCTCCCTCCGATCAGCATAGTCTGGGCTGAGGCCGTTCAGATAGAGACTGCCGTTCCTGGTTAGAGCTCCTGGTACAGGGCTGAGGGAGAGTGTCAAGTTGGGGTAAGGCTCTCTGTCCTCACACAGGTTGGCTGAGAGTGTCCTTTTGCCAGGAGTCATTTCCTGGTTCATGGATGTGTTAATTCCCAGCTCGGAAGAGAGTTTACGCTTGATGGACGCAGCTCGCTGGAACTTGTCATAGATGTCAACGCTGAGCCGTCTGCGCGTCTCTTTGAACTCTGCAGATACGTTTGCTGTCCACTCAGCTGCGTGTGCACGAAACTCCCCGACCTGCCGAGACAGTGAGAAGATTCACATCTAATAATAGTGTCTGCTTTTGCAGGCGTTCGTTTTCTCAGAGGTTTTTCTTTACATTAATTTTGAGCTTTCTTGTGTTCAAGAAAAACATAAATGCTTCTGCCATCTATTTTAGCTGTGGAATGGGTGTGATTTCTAGTTAACACAGAAAAATGTGTTAACACCTACAAAGGGGGTTGTACCTTTTCTAAGTTATTAGAAATTGAAAATCATGTAGTTCATGTACAAATTGTCAGACAAAACATGTTAGCAGAAATGAGCTGAGTTCATACTTGTGGTCAAAACTGGTATGACCATTAATCTCCTTGGATTGCTGTTTCACAGCTCTTCTCCTTTAAGCTCTCTTTCACTTTTCTTGCTCTGTACTCCAGTTAATTAAGCACACCAAAGAGCTGCATCAGCTTTATTGGTTATTTTTTAACAATATTAATCTATTATAAAGTCCTGCAACAGACAGGGAGATTTATAGATCTTGTGCGATTTTGCTATTATTGTGATGAATTGTTTAAGCTTTCTTGTCTTTTGACTTGAATTTGGACAGTAATGCATTTGGTGAAGTGTCAGTTGTGACAAGATGCAGAAAATCATTGGAATTCATCTGAATTTTTTCAACGCTAAAAAAAACCCCTCAATAAATAGACAACATATTGGTTGAACTCAGTGACCCACAGACATCTCAATACCATATATTTCTTCTGAAAGCTTCCACCATCTCCATGCATTATCCCCCCCCCCCCCCCCCCCCCCTTCCCCGGGCTGTTTATTTATTTATTAGCAGTTGAGGTGAAGAGGAAGGTGAGGAGGCACTTGAATGAAAATTTATGGCACATGTATGTGTGCACATTTGAGAAAAAAAAGGCTCCTCTCTGTCTTCTCACTTTCTCTGCCTGCTCATCATCACCCCTCCTCCCCTTTGCCAACCTCCCACAGAAAACCTTTCTCCCAGTAATCTAATTCTCTGCAGAGCTCACGGCCTCCACAGCTGTACACTTAATTATGTCAGTGGAAAGATTGGAAAGACTGCCGACTTCCATATGCCCGCCACTCCCTCTTATTTATGTCACGCCGAATAAAGAAACAAGACCAGTATGCGGTTATTTTAAGATGAAGAATACAGCTATGTGGATGTGTAGTTGCCTAAAGCCTTTTAGATGTAAATTATGAACCTGTCTGAACAATGCTGTATTTTATTGCTAAACATTCACAGACCTCCTGTAAGAGACTGTATTTACTTCAGACTAGGATGGATAGACCTTACTCCAGATTCATGCCTTGAGGAGAGAACTAAAAACTCATCTGTCACGTGGTTCTGTTGCTGTGACACATCTTTGAATTTACTGCAAATGTGTCTCCTCTGCCAGAATATTTATTTGTAGCTCATTAGGCTGGTGAAGAGGTGTTTCAGGTTCAACATAAAGAAGTTGCTGCACCACCAAAGCTGCATGAGTTGTTTTGTGCACATTTAGAAATGCATGTTACAAGCTGAATAGCAGCCTGCAGAACCTCTTTAAAATCCTCAATATCATAACTTTTGTGCTAATTAAAGTACATCTCTAAGGTCGCCAGAATCTGTGTGCCATTTTGTGTAGCTGTTGATCATACAGGTATAATGGTATGACAGATTTACTCATCTCAAAAACATGACAGTGCACTCACCTCCTCTTTAGTTTTCTTAGAGATTACTCTAAACCAGTCTCCAATCATACTGAGAACTGCAGCAAAGTATGCTAAGCCCACAAGAATCCAGAACCACACTACAGGTTTGTAGTAGTCGAGGTACTCCAGACCTTCGGACCCTCCTGCAGAACAAATGACACAACAAGTGGGTTATAAAAGCCTGTTGCAGTCTCCTGGATCACTTAACAAACCAGCTATCTAAAGGAACAGGAAAGCAAGCAGGGCTGACATTATGTCTGATGACCGGTTCGGCAAGCCACAGTAAATAAAATGGGTTTTAAGTCTGTATCTCTAAATGAACCTTGGTGTTTTTGTTTTAGACAGTATCGGAGGTGGTTTGACCTTTAATTGGCCCTGTGCTTTTCACTCAGTTCTCAGTCCTCGAGAGAGACAGGAAGAGAATGTGAGATCTACAATTAAGAATAAAATACTCAATTTCCCATTCAGAGAAGAAATTAAGGCAGTTATCTTCTCCTGTAAGTCCAATTATGTGATCATGTTGCTCTAAAAAATAAAAAAAGCAAACATGCTGGTAATCAAACAGTTTGTTAAACTTCAGTGTGTACTGAAACTTTTATTAACAATTTATTATTTTTGTCAAATATTAACACTCTATCTGGCATCAAATGTGAGTGGTCAACAACAACAACAACTAAACAAACAAACACAAAAAAACCTAAAGAAAAACGCTATTTTCACCATATAAAAAAGCTGTTAAAACAAAACTGACATACATTTGAGAATAAGAAAATATTGGACATATCTTGAACTTAATAAAATGTCGTGATTTGTATAAATCCTCCTTTGAACCATACAAACGTTCAGCTAGAGGACAACGCTTGCAGTGTAGTTGGATAATGACCCATGATGGCACGCACATGTTTAACTAACAGAGTCCAGGCTGATGAGTTTACTGTAACTACTGGGAGTTGATGCTGAGAGTAATCTAATCTATAATTATTCGGCCTGCCCAGGAAAGTTTAATCAAGCGGATAAGAGTACGTGATTTTTCCCATCTGTCTCGTCCTTATCACCTGCCAAGCAGGTCGAGTAGAACTAATGCCAGCTGCTTCTCTCTCTCTCATACACACACACACACACACACACACACACACACACACACACACACACACACACACACACACACACACACACACACACACACACACACACACACACACCAGAATGAACACATTTCCAATGTCCAATGTCCGTTCATAAGAATATGAATGCTGCTTACATCCTGTATTTGCACACTACACACTAAATCCTCAGTCATGGAGGGAATATCTAAAATTTTGGGGCATAAAGTCAACTTTGGTGTGAATCAACTGGCACCTCATAATAAAAACTAGCAAAAAAGGATGATTTAGCTATGGGCTAAGATATCAAATGCAAATAAAATACCAGCTCACCCAATAGCATAAAGTATCTGAAATTCTTCAATCTGTAATCTGTTTCACAGTGTTAAAGCGTGCACAAAGGGCTTGGAGCTAATTGGCAAATGATGGAGTCTTGTTGTTGTATAGATGTTGTAGCATGCGTTTAAATCATTGTTATAAAACTACATGTTCTTATCTACAGAAATTCAAGGAAACAACACAGCTGCAGATTTTAAGGGAATTATTGTGAACATTCATTCATTTTCTAAACCGCTTAATCCAATTCAGGGTTGCGGGGAAGCTGGAGCCTATCCCAGCTTGCTTTGGGCGACAGGCAGGGTACACCCCGGACAGGGCGCCAGTCCATCACAGGGCCACACAGAGAGACAAACAACCACTCACGCTCACACTCATTTAGAGTAACCAATTAACCTAACATGCATGTCTTTGGATGGTGGGAGGAAGCCGGAGTACCTGGAGAGAACCCACACATACACAAGGAGAACATGCAAACTCCACACAGAAAGGCCACTGACCAAACCCCTCCCCAGCCAAGGATTGAACCAGTGACCTTCTTGCCACAGTGCTAACCACTGTACCACCGTGTAGCCAGATTTTAAATCTTGTTTATTTAAAAATACCTGATTGTAACATATCACTCATTAGAGGCAACATTTACACTGTTACTTATTTTCTTTTAGCTTTTATTAACATAGTTAATTTCTGTGACAAAACATTTATTTACGTTATTATCTCAAGAAATCAACCTTTTTTTTTTTTTTTTAATTAAAATGAGAAGGTAACTAGGGGGACAATTAAAATGAATGGTTCTCTTTCACCAATAATCATCATCCATTATCACAACTGAGCCAGTGGAAGAGTATCTATGGTTGTTAGTGAATGTGTGGATGTAATTCTATTTGTTTTAAAAGCAGGCATTTACTAAAGTCCGTGTAGCAGACAGTAGGGGTGGGAAATCAAATAGAAAAAAATCGAATATTGGGAGGTTTTGCTTCACAATTTTACAATAGTTTTTTTTTTTTTTGTTAAAAAACCCAATTTTTTTTTCAAATTGAAAAATTAATCCATAATAAAATTTTTGTAATTTTTATGGTTTTTATTGATCTTTCTACTTGTCTTCTTGGGCATCATAGCAACAAAATGATGGTGCTGTGCTGTTTTTTCTTAATTGAAATTAAGATAAATAACTTGCAAAAAAAGTTTAGCATATTTTTTTTGTTTTGAGTCTACAAAAATCTGCAACATTGAAGAATAGTGAGAATTGCTATTTAAATCGAATCGGCACCCAAAAAAATTGGGATTGAAACAAATTGGGTCAAAAGTATATTGCTACAGCCCTAGCGGACAGTGTCTTCTGTGGGCAGAGATAAGAGTTTAACCAACTCTGCCACATCCAGAAGCTGCTCCTCAGGCTTTTCTCACTGTTTTCAGTTTGCACAGACAATTTAGCAGAACAATGTTATCAAAACAAAACAAGTATTTTTATCCCAAGGTAATTATATAATCCACCAGTTATCACAATGAAACAAACAAACAAAAAAACAAAAACAAAGAAAAAACCAAGCACGACTGTTTTAAGCTTCCTTATAGATACAGTTTTGATGTATTTTCTGTATAAACATATACAAACATATGTTCCATTAAATCACTATATTTCTTTCAGTGTTACAGATCTTTAAGAGATGTAATTTCGGACCATTTTTAATCGTTTTTTTTTTTTTATTATAATCTATTTAATTTTTTAAAGACATCCAGTTGATGACAAGTAATCATAAGATGTTGAGACCTAAACTCGAGTGGATCCTCTAAATGTCAACAAACCACCCACTCTGCCCAGACTTCGGATTTGCGGTGGATACAAAATAATATTAAAGCTGAAAGTAAACAACATCACAACATCAACTGTGACTAACCAGCTCTCATAAACATGTATTTAAATAGTTGAATAGCAGCTTCTTTAAAATCATCCAAGCTCTTTCTTTTCCATTTCCCTTTAAATCCATCTCTTTCAGATGGCAGACTAACATGTACTTCCTCTCATGAAATCAAAATTACTGCAGACATCTTTCAGATCAAATACAGATTTATCTTGGGAGCAGTAACTAAAAATGTGGTTTTGATAGTGCTCCATCAGTTAAGTTTGCATTATTATTTACAGAAGGGTGTCATTTTTGACATACTGAACGTCAATATAGTGAACCATCAATTTATGTTGAATGGATGTTTTTTCCTCCCATGTGGTTGTGATACTCTCCTCCTATTTAACAAACAGGCATGTAGTGGTTCACATCAGTCATCCTACATATACTAAAGAGAGTCTGTGGTTGTTTTCATGCAGGCTAAATAAATAACTGAAAATCTAATGTTATTACATAAGCTGGAATTGGTAACAATTACTTTCAACCACAGAGTGAAACTAACAAGCTCTCATACATGTATAGCATTTGGCCACAGCATGTGGACAGTATTGGCTGTTACAGATTCCCCAACAAACAATGTGTACAACACTGGATGTGAGGGGAAAAAGCAGGTTAAAAATACTGGAAAAACCTCAGAGCAGTCAGAACAGATATCCAGGAGCCTATATCCCTCCCTGCATATAGTAAATAAAACATGTTTCACATATAGACTGCCAGCTGGCTGTTGCATCAGTGACCCTTCATGTCCCTGGAAGTATGTAACTCTCAGGAGAGATTCCCAGTCTGGTTATGAAGAGCTCCTGAAAGTAAGCAATAAAAACATTCCAAAAGCAAACATTGTAACATTGCCACAAAGTAATGAAGATCCAGTTGAGTGTTTAATATGGCTTGCTCCTATAACCCTTTCATGCATTGTGGCCTGACAGTGGACACTTATTTAAAAGATTTCTTCTTGCATATTCATGAATGAGGATGGTATTTATGTAAATAAACCACTTGAGTGGATGTTAGTGAACCATCCAATATGTTTCCACTCACTGGAGAATAAATGAATATATGTTACAATTTATTATAATGTAATTGCACAAGTTTTCTTTTGCGATAGATAGGAAAAGAAAATTATACAACTACATTTTATGGAAAATTTACACAATATAATTATGATTATATATTATTCTAAAAATATTTGATAGAATTCATTAAAATAAATCATAAATCATGATTGTTAGGAGGCACTATTTCCTTAAGTTTTGAAGTGCTTCCTCTGTTCATACTTATGTTTACCAAACATTCTCTTTTTATGTTTGTATTTTCAGTAATGTCAGTCATTCCTTTCCTAAGACAGTTTTTCTTCATTGACAGGGCCTGCCTAAAATCAGTGCTTCATTGACAGGACCTGCCTACAGTTACGGCTGTTGCAGAGTGTGAATGGGCGGGTCTTGTTCTTCATTGAATAATTGATGGGGAGTGATTAGGGGTATAAAGATGAACACTGAATAGCATATGAATGTTAAAATGATTTTTTTTTTTTATTATGAATTTGTGTGCTGAATTATGGAAAGTGAGCTGTTTTCAAAATCATGTTTTGTGATTAATTTTCTTGATTGATTCTTTGCAGACATGTGTAGTGATTGGATTATTGGGCTGAGAGGGTGGTGCCTCATGATATATATAGGAGGTGCTGCCTTCCAGGCTGGTTGGTCTGTCCAGGGAAAACTTGGCAGTTGTGCAGTGATCAATGTTAAAATAAATGAAAATGTGAATTTCTACCACCCCTTGGTTGGAAAATGGTCTTATTCTTCCCTGTGGATATGTCGTCGTACAACAATGATAAATTCTAAATATCCCTAATAAACAAAAAAGGATCATTGCATATGTCTGTAGAGGTAAAATACTGTATTTAAAAAATGTTGCATTGTTTTTTATTAATTCATGCATAAAAGGGTCAATTTATATCTTCTCTCTTGTCACGTTTTATACTCTATGTGTGGCTCACTGTGTCCACCACATGACCTGAATATTTAGGTTCTAAGTGAGATGTTTAAGTTTTATATAATGTCTTGATTTTTTTATGTTTAGATGATTCTAATTGCAACAGCCTGGAAACCTGTCCCGATGTTTTTGCCTCTCGCCTGCTAATTCATATGATAGACTCCAGCCCTAGGCGACCCTGAATAAGATTAAGTGGTATAGAAAATGAATGAATAAATCAATCTAACTTTTGCTAATAGGATTTATGTACTAAAACTCAGAAACATGTAAAGAATAAAGCACAGTATTAATAGCAGCTTGTCGGAGGCTCATTGTTGCTGTGCAAATCCTGAGTCGAGCTGGTGGAAGAATCAAACATGAACGCATTGATTATAATCAGCGTGTCAGACATGCAAATGAAAGACAGCTTCTGCAAAACAAGCAAACAAACAATAAAAAAAAAAACAACAAAAAAGACACATACCCTCAGTTAAGTGACCTTTTTCTCCAGCAACAAAGTCTCCAAAGCCGATGGTTGTGAGGGTGATGACGACAAAGTAGATAGAGTCAAGGGTGCTCCAACCTTCAATGTGCTTAAAGATGACAGCCGGGAGAGCCACGAAGATGAGACACCCGAACAGGATGAAGAGCAGCGTGGAAATGACACGGATCTTCGTCTGGCTGACTTTCCACTTCTAAGGAAAGAAATTAAGAAATTTAAGCTCAAATCAAACATGTGGCATTAACAGAAGAAAGCTTTCAAAGGCAGAGCAAAGCAAAAGAGATAAATGCAAACAATGAGCATAGTTTTCAGATAGTTTTATGTCACCATTTAATTTCTTTTGTAAAAATCCTTTTGGTTCAGGTGTGATTAAAGATAAAGTTGCAGTATATACAGTATGCTACATGGATGTCAAGCTGCAAAGTCAATGAGATGTGATTTCACTCCATCCTCCCAACTGAAGGGCAAGTTGACACCTGATTTGAGGTGTTTGTCTCTTCAGTAACAGTAACTCAACACGGAGGCAGCTGTGTGGATGGATTCTGCCCATTTACAGCATGTGCAATCTGCTGTAATGATGTCAGCTGCATTTTCATTTGAGTCGTTTACTCCCTCTTTTCTATTCCTGTTAAAGTGCATTACAATATATTCATGCTCCTGATATTTGTGATGCACCTATAAGGTGACAGCTTTCAGCTTGTTCCCTGTGTATCATGCCCTTTTCCTCTCCAGTTATGTAAGCCCAAAGCCCAGTACGTATGAGGGGGAACTATAAAGAGCAGACAGACCTCAGATCCCTGAGTCTATGATGTCTTATGCCCTTGTTTCACAATGCAGACAGCTGGAGTTCTGCTGGGTAACCTAAAGATTAATTTGAGATATACAGAAAACCTTACAATGCAGACTTAGCTTAAAACAAGGTCTTATTGTATTCCAAGAGGACTTGGAAGACTGAGGTTGTTACGAATCTTCATTGCACAGCAGTGGCTTCCACACTCCCTCTATTTCTATTGTTCAAATGACTGTCCAACCTTCTTCTTCTTCTTCCCCAAGGAGAGACAGAACCAGCAATAAATCAGGATGATAATTAACCTGTTGCAAGTAGTTGAAAACCAGCGACTGTTGGCGCTTTCTTTTTTTTTTTTTTCTTTTTAACTGAAATTAGATGCTTTTAAGGACTGTTTCACTTGATCAACTTGTCTCGTGTATAACTGTTTCCTGGATAATTTCAGGTTATTTGGAGCAACCGTATCTCCCCATGCATGTATATGTACTCACTTCAAGTTATCATAACACTTTGGAACTACAGCCAAATTTCGTGATTTGTCAGAAAAGCCACCGGCCTTCAAAAAGAAAAGTGTAAAGCTTTCTTCCTATTTTGGGTTATAGTGATCTGTTGTAATTGCTGGTATTTACTCACTCCTCTACATTTGGCAACAATGACTCTTGGAGGAAGATGGGCTGCACGGTGGCATGGTGGTTAGCACTATGGCCTCATAGCAAGAGGGTCACTAGTTTGATCCTCTGTGAGACGAGGTTTGAACAGTGGTCTTTCTATGTGGAGTTTGCATGTTCTCATGTTCTCGTTCTTGTGTATGCGTGGGTTCTCTCCAGGTACTCCTCCCACCGTCCAAAGACATTAGGTAAATTGGTTACTCTAAATTGCCAGTAGGAGTGAGTGTGAGTGGTTGTTTGTCTCTGTGTGGTCCGCGATGGACTGGCGAGCTGTCCAGGTTGTACCCTGCCTTTCGCCCAAAGACTGCTGGGATAGGCTCCAGCTTCCCCGCATCCTTTATTGGACTAAGCGGTTAGGATAATGAATGAATGAATGACTCTTGGGAGGACAGCAGCATGTTCACAGATTATATTGCACCAATTTCTGCAAAAGTTAGGTATAAAGTAGGATTTAAAAGCCCACAGTTTGCGATGCAGCAGATGTGCATTTAGGCACCACTGCCTGATAGCTGAGCATATTTTATGTGGCCTGATAAAAAATGACTTTGTGGAATCACATTACCCTGATAACTTTGCAAATCTAAACAGTTTACTAAATCCCACTTTTTATGATACAAAGGGCCAAAAACTAAAAGTATATGACAGAGCTGTTTCTCTGAGTGAGTCAGCAGGACTTCAAACATCCAAACACACAGTTTGTACTTAAGGACATAATGAGGTTACTTCTATACCATTTATCCCTTTATAAAAGTTATTAAACTGCTTCTATCTGACCTATGCAAAAAAAAAAAAAAAAGAAGAAAGAATGCATAGGCTTTTATTAATTTAAACTATTAGAAGAGCAAAGTTTTACTTGAGTTTATGGTGCTGATTGAAAATTGTTGAGAGTCATGTATGAGATGAAAGTTAAATTTGTTGTTGTGAATAAGAATTTTTCACAGGAGTTTGAAATTATAACAGTGGTAGGACATTATTATAGATCCTTTACTACCCTGGATAGTTAATTTATTAGATTAATTATTAGATATTATTATAAATTATAATATAATGTTACATTTTAACTCCTTAAATCAATAAACACACATAGGCATAAGCGACTCATACTGGGAGTTTAGTTCCTCATCAAATGCAGCTCACATGATTGGTTTGACTTCCTGGGCTGAGTTGAACAGCAAGGAGTAGCACCCACATTAACAAATCAGACTTAATTTCTTCTTGAAACAAAGAAGCTTTATTATGAACAAAAATTCATAATAAATCTACCTTGTCCGAACTTTATTGATGTTGGATTAAAAACTAATGAAACTCACTTAAGTAATGTATCTCACCACAATCATTTTCTCCACTTTGGCAATGCCCTTCCCAAAAATAGTCCCCAGCTGGTCCCCAACACCTGCCAACAAGAATCCGAACAAGGGGATCCCCAGCAGGGCATAGACAATACAGAAGATCTGCCCTCCTTCTGTATGAGGAGAGATGTTCCCAAATCCTGAGAGAAAACACACAGAAAATATGATCAGCAGATAAAAAATGTATCTAAAAAACACTGAAGAGGAAAATTCGGCTTTGAATGTTCATATTATACAGACAATTAACAAGTTCCACATCTTCAATTGTATGTTGAGTTATAGGAGTAGATGATTTGCAGAACAACATTTTCTGAGTTAGTGGTGTTATATTTCTGCTTTGTCTGAGTACACACTGTCTCCTCACTGTGTTTTGGTTGAATGTAGAATGATGGAGACTAACAACTTATTTTGACATTTCAGAGCTGTGTCTGGTATTTATTTATTGTGGAATGTGTGTGGTAGATCTGCTGTGTAGTTTGCATTGCTTAGACATGCTGTTCAAGCTGTGTTGGCAGCCGTTCTTTGTACCTCAGTTGTTGATGTTGCACAAACAGGAGATTTATACTAAACCGATCCTGTTGACAGGACCTTTTAAGCTGCAAGTGTTGGGGTTTGTATCTGGGTTGTTATTCTTGCAGAATACTGCTGAAGGCTATATAAATAAATATTTTCATCCAAATGTATGTCTTTAATTAAATACAAGTGTGCACATTTTGCTCTCCCCTGCTTTCCTTCCTGGGTTTTCCAAGGAAAAGATGATCATGGAAGGATATAACTGTTGCTTTGGTGGCTGCGATTTCACAAATGGTGCGGCGGTATCTCGTGAATGAATTAACCCTTTATAGGGCACTCAATGCTTACCTTAAAATTAGACATTTTTACCAAATATTGTCCTTCTGGTATGTACCAAGACCTCCATTCTGTTGTTACTTTTTAAAAAAAATAGTTTTATGCTGAAAATGAAAGAAAACAAACTGATAAAACATAGTCACTTGCCTGATAAAGGGTTAAGGCATGATCTCATGAATCTCATGAAGTTTGACAGTGCTATTTCCTGAATGCCTATAGGCAGAAGATTAGCTTAGATCAAATTTCAGTGGAGGGAGATGACGCAAAGTGCAAAAACTGTGACTCGCGCTACAGTTTATTATTCACACCTTCTGCTCTCACGCAGCTCTAACATGAATGAAAAATGGGGAAACTGAAGAGACGTAATCACAGGCTTTTTCAGAATTTACTTTTTATATGAACATAAACATTACATCTATATAATGTGCAGCAAACAAAAACCCCAGAGACCAGTCGCTCCCCCATGTTAGACAACATATGCAACCATTATTTAATATCTTATAAGGTGTCTGCATGATGAACTACTCTACATTCACTTCCCTTTATTAATGCATTAATCTGACTCTGTGTAGGAGCTGCAGGGTATCAACTAATGACTTTCCAGTTGCAAACAGCAATAAGGTGTCACCTGAAGTGAGAAAAATTGCCAATCATGTTAGTAATTTCATGATTGGTTCATCAGGACACAGGATGCCGAATTCATTTTTAACACCATGAGATGACCTTGTGGGGGAGATGCTCTCTAACAAACATACACTCTCTAATTAGAAGCTGCACTTAATTATTCTCCATTAAACAAATCAGTTCTTGTTTATGTTCTTGGCTCATCCTTGAATTCTGTCTCAGTGTCAGAAGGCAAGTTAAGACATATTTTACTGCTTTTGTGAGTTTTCACCTTTGTGTTTAAATAAAACATGTGATTTTCAGTAAAAAGGCTCCAGTTCATCTCCTATGATACTGATGAGTAGGACAGCCATGAGCACATGCCGTAGTGTATTGTACTACCATTTAATGATGATAAAGCCAATTATCAGTGGCAGTAAAACCTTTTGTTTAAACTCATGAAATGGTGCAGCATGATTTAAACAAGCAACTTGCATGAATTAAACAAACTATTGCAGCTGATTAAATTTGAAAATTAAACTACAGTATAGCTCATTTAATTTCCTGGATGACAGTAAGGCAGCTGGCTATTTATTTTCTTTCAATTATGTCCATCCAGTTAAATATTAATGCATAGACAACATCAGTCTTCTGAGGTGAACTAATGTCAAGGCAACTCCAGGGATCTTGCGTAAAATGTAAAACACATTCACTCTGAAAACGCGACTTCTTTGTGTAACAGCACGGGGACTGCAGAGCAATTGGGCACCAAATAAAAAACACAACAATCCTAATTTAAGCAAGACAAACCTGATCTCTGACAGTATTTAGCTTTTGCATGTTTCCGCCATAGAGCGCTGCTATTTCTCTGTATTAGTAGCTGAACCATCCAGTTTCCATAGGAAAGCACCATAGCCTCTTCCAACATCAGTACACCAACAATTTGTCAAGAGAATCTCAATGTTTGTAAATCACTGTTGCTCATAAATGAAACGCAGCTCAGTTTGTGAAAAGACGCTGCTCAGATTACACTCTCTGCCAACATTTTAATAGCTGATACAAAAACAAAGGTGCCAGCTCCATTTATTACAATAAAACGGTAACATGTTTTGCTACGCAGTCAGACGCCTGTCAGAAAATGAATCACAACAGCCCACCAAACAGATAGCTGATAACGTGCTATGATGCAAGTATTTCCACCATCTTTAATGAGCAGAATAACAAACACAAGCTGATTCAATGCAGCACAATCTGGAAATGGTGAGAGACAAGGGTTCTGGCATCATTGTCAATTTGGTGCAAAAGCATTCATTCAGATCATGGTGTGCCGACTCATTATGGTTATTTATCTGAAAAAACAAAAAACAAAAAAAAAAAAAAAACCCAAAACAAAAAAAAACAAGTAATTTTCTAACCAGAAATCAAAATCAGCTAATTAGAATTTACTGCATTTCATTTCCTCATTAGAGGCTGAGCTCTGACAGGGTGCTAGAGATGTGAAATGAAGCTCAACAGCTCACTGAACAGACACGGTGAACTGTCGTGGTCCAATAGGAAGAGCTGGATGAGCTGTCAGAATGTGTGAGTTTAAGTGTGTTTGTGCGTGCACACACACATGTGTGTGTGTGTGTGTGTGTGTGTGTGTGTGTGTGTGTGTGTGAGTTGGCTGGAAGGGGTGCTAGTGTCAGCTATTGCTTTTTTCCTGATTAGTAAGCCTTAACAGCTGCAGATGACACAGAAAGGGGCAAATGGTGAGAAGGACGCGGGAGTTTCAGGCTGCCGCTCTGTACAAAGCAACCTGCATTTATTATAATTAGGCTCTACACTTCATTATAGTTTGGAGATAAATTGTATTTCAGAGGTCAGTCAATTGTAATAACACTTTAAAACCTCTTTATAAACACAAAATATACGTAATAATTATCCTGAAGACACAACACACGGCTTTAATATTTGCAAGATGGTGAAAGAGTCAAGCTCAAGAATGTTATTTGTTCACAAATTTTGTTGGCTGTAGCTCTAGAGGAAGCGCGGTCGTCTTCCAACCGGAAGGTTGGTGCACCTTCTGGTGGATGAGTACATGTGTAATAGTCCTTTGGCAAGACACTTGGCCCCCATTTAAATCCAGCAGGAAACTATTCCTCTTACCGATTGTTGTGATCACAGTCCCAGCAAAGAAAAAGGAGGAACTGAGGTCCCAGAGACTCGTCTGATTGGATAGACTTCCTGATGGATTCACTCCTGCACGAACTGCTGAAACAACTTGCTGCAGAGGAAGAGGAGAAAAGTTTGCACATGAAAGGAGTGTTGCTCAGTGGGAGTTTATTACAACATAGAGTGAGAAACTTTAGAAAATTGGTGTCATGCACCAGCTTTCCTGGGGAAAAGATGACGGCTGAGAACCCGTCAAAGCTGCTGAGAGTAACATTAGACACAACAAAAATATTTGAATATGTTTTGAAAATAAAATGAATTTAGTCAGATTGTGTTTCATGGAAATAAGCTGTAGTCCATTTTATGCATTGTGATCGATGCAGTGCAAATAAATAATAGAAGATTACTAACAAGTGTACAGTACATGTCTGTACGAGTAAAAAAATATTATGTGGAAAAAAAAGTGCAATACTTTTAATAAATCATGCACGGAAGGGCTTGAGTAAATGTTTAGTATTGACTACCTTAACGCTGGCGGCAAATTGCATGAAAAGTAAAGAAGGTCAGAAGGAGAAGATTAATCTGATATCGCTCACATTGCTTTATGTTTGCTTATCCCTACCGATACAACTCCCTAAACTAAAAATATAATTAAGTCAAAAAATAATTACACTGTCTATCAAGAGCACTCTTCATGTCATTAGCCATCAGCTGTAAATAATGTATGTTTCTGGACTTTCTTTTTTATTCCATGCTTTTCTTTATATTGTTACACTAACATGTCTGACAGAAACAATTTCCACCTGCTGTATTTTCTGTAGAAACAGAAACTTTATGATTCAACATACACTCCTCGCAACAGATTAGGGATGTTCAGCTTTATGTATGGTCCATGAAAACACTTAAAACCAACAATAATGTTTGCCAATGAAAGGAATTTGACTTCATAGTTTTTGAATGTTCATGTCTACCTCTTCAATGTATCAGTTCTCATTAATTAACATATATTTCTCTAAAAATTTGATTAGCCACAAAAAACTAAACAAAACAAAAAAGCTTGAATTGTCCACTCCAGTGGTTCAATGTTTTTTTTTAATTTTTTTTTTTTATTGTCATGTGTCTTTGTTTACGTGGAGCAATTGGCTGTGATTGGGAGAAAATGTGCTGCACTTGCAAGGAAACTAATCTTCTAAAGTTTGCTGTGCCAAGTCACTCACTCTCTCTGGGAAGCCATTGGGCCACATAGTAACTATTCTTCTTTAAGGTTGTTTTTGAACAACATGAGACACATAATGTCACCCAATCATCCGTGGCATTTGACTACTGACATTCTGCATGTCCACACTCCACTTTATTTCATTTTGTTACCTTTTCTAACAAAATAATTGGGCATGATACCTTCATTATGTGGATTCCTCTCTTTTGTTTATTATTTGAGCCAGCTTGGTAACACATAGGACAAGTAATTTAAGCCAGTAACATGTCATCTTGTGGAATACCCACTATAGTTAGCTTGTTTTTCAGTAAATGGTTTGAAATATAAGAATTACTGCTGTGTGCTAATTAAATGATAAATTTGTGGTATAAAGTCAACATAGCAGCAATATTTTTGATTTTGTGAATTTTACCAAAAAATAGAATGTCTATAACTATTGTGAGTAGAGTACCGTGATTCAATTTGACTGAGGTTCTCTTGGACTAAACTTGCCCACCCACTGATGTAATGTGTTTGAATGAATCTGATACATTCATATAGTTCTGAGGACATGAGATTTAGAGCACCACCACACCAATGTTCTTCAAATGAAACTTTAAGAAACAAGATAAAATGCTCCTCCTTATCTTAATAAAATGAAGCTCGGCTGTGAGTTCAGTAAGTGAGGTTTTGTTCCTCCATATCTCTTTTCATGTCATCTGGGATTTTCCTTTGCACGTTTTTGTTACCTTTTCTGTAAATGTGAAATATTCATCATTCTTAACTATTACTTTTAAAGCTAAAGTTGGTAATCTTGCTCAGAGACTTTTTTTTTTTTACTCTTGGTGAAGTGGTTCCTTGTCCTGATTGTAATCTATACATTTTGTAATCATGAACAATAAGAAATATATTTAGACCTCTCAGTTTACTGTAAATCAGTAAAAACTCTGACCAAACGTTCGGCCCAAAGGGGAGTTGTCAATTTCTAATATTTTGTAAGCTTCTTCTCCCGACTCCCCTCCACCCTGTCCTGCAGCGCATACCTGATAGCCAAACCCTGTATATAAGCGTGTTAGGATGAAAATACAAACTAGTGAAGAAGAAAGTCGGAGGGCAAACATGGCTGAGAAAATGCAGGAAGGATTTCCCGACCCGGCTCTGTTTGTTTGCCTTCTTCTTTGCTCAACAGCAGAGAAAGAGAAAATTGTTGGTGAAAAAAGTCTTCAGCTGTGATGTGCAAGTTCAGGTTGGGTGGGGGTGGAGTGTGGGGCGGGTGGCTGGGCGTGTCTCAAATTGATTATTGATTGGAGGGGGAGGAGCCAAGACATGGTGGCACCTTCAAATCTTGCTAGCTCCCTAACATTACCTACCCCAGCTTTAATCTTGACATCGGTACACTAACCCAGTGGTCCTCCAGTCTACAACCTCATGAGCTAACCAGACTGTTTCCTGTTCAGTTAAAAGTGGTTTCTGCTCTGTAATTCTCATCCCATCCCCACTTCTTCCTGATGGTAGAACTTCAATGGGAATCCACTGCCTCCTAAATCCAATGTGGCTTGTAGACTCCAGGGGATCCTGTCCTATTTATCCTACGTCATACATCATTAAATCATGTCAAACATTTGTATGCCAATTCTTTGACTACAAATAAATTTTATTTCATCATGACATACTGTCCCTCTTTAACAATGCAGTGTTTTTGTATGGAAAATCTGATTGACTGGTCAAACATTAAGTCTGCAGTACTGTCACTTTCTTTCAGTGCAAGAGTGACCTGACCTCGCCGAGGCTCTATTAAGACTGACCCCAGACAAGTGAGTACAACAGTTCAATTTGCTGAGGCCAGACAAAAGGTCTCCTGGCTCAAGTGTCTCTAAGGATCTCCACAGAACATTATAAAGACAAATGAAAGAGAAAAGCTTTGAGACACCAAGACAGCAGCGGGCACTGCTGTAGAGCTTGTACTATATAGATTGCAAGAGAATGGTTTCAAGACTTTTATTCCCCTTGTGTATGTGTGTTGGGTTTTCTTTTTCTTTCAACTTCAAATCCTAACATGGTTTGCCGGATTAAACGTGACAGGTTTTATCAGCAGGGAGCAGCAGATGATGTAATCTCAATTATTTGTGCTTTTTAAATAAAAGAACCTCCTGAAATAATTGTAACACTGGGACAATGATGCTCATAATCAGCATACACACATGCAGTTTCAGGTCATGACGGTCAGGGAGCAGCTCCAGTTCATCACCATTAGTAACATGAGCTTTCACTGAGTGTATTAAAAGATACAGTAAGATAAAGTTGTTAAAACAAACATGAAATTGAAATGTACTGGAAACTGAGGGGGCACACACTGCAAAAACACACAAGAAAAATCCAGGTTAGAAAGTGGAAAGTTAAGGGCTGGTGTTTAACCTTCTTATCTAACATTTGCAATAATGTGTGTTGGATATGTATCAGTCACAAGCACCACCACGGTAGTGGTGGGAATTACATTCATAATGAACAATTTCACACCTCACAATGTTCAGTTTCAGTGTAGGAAGAAGTGTGCCTTAAATGACTTTCTTGAACGGATTAAAATTTCCCAGATGGGAATTCCAAATATATTAGCTGCATGTTAAAATGGGCAAATAAACAGTTTTGTATAGTTTGCCGAAATGAACACATTAGTTTGGGATTAAAACTAAATCATCTTGACTTTGCATCTTATTTACCAAGATTTTGTGATGCATTCTGCACCATGAAACAATGCAAAAAAATAATCAAAGCAACCGTTTTAAAAATGTATAATAGTGTTTTTTTTAAAAAACCAACTGGGGACATTTTACTGGATTTGTGTCTCTTTGCATTCCCTTCATTAGGTTCCCCCTATTTAATTGCATGTTAACAGAAATGGCTAATCAGCCAAACAGATGATTGCAACTCAATACTTTTATGCCTTTTAGAAGTTTGAAGGTGGTGCAACAGTGTTGGAAAATTTTCTTGACACATTTTATTACAAATCAGTTAAACACCACAGCCTATCTCAGTATTGTTGCTGACCATGTCTGTCTTTTAAGACCACAGTGTGCCATTTCCTGAAGGCTAATTCCAGAAGCAAATGGAGATACAAAACTCAGATCTTCTCAAACTGGTTTCATCGGACATCACTGTGTTTGTACTTCAATGATCCTACAATCAACATATCTACACATAATAGAGCATATTTGGACCAACAAAATGTGCAGCAACTGTAGGATGTTATCATGTCAATATTAAGCAAAAGCTCTGAGGAACACATCCAACACCTTGAAGGCAAAACAGGGTCCAACCTGGAAGTAGCAAGGTCTCAACAAACAGATTCAGTCATTGTTTTAACTAACTGGTACAGTTAGGGTGGCCAGAAAGGTGAAGCCTATCCCACAAATCGTTGAGCGAGAGGTAGGGTGGGTACACCCTGGACAGGTCGCCAGTCCATTGCAGGGCCAACACAGAGAGACAAACAATCATTCACACTCAAATGGATTCAATATACTAAAAATATGTTTTGCATTTTCTATTTTGATGGATTTATTACTTACTACAAAAGCAACATCACTGAATAACAAGCACAGATGTTTGTATTACTAGCATAACTGGCTACCATGCCGAGGATATAAATGAGTTCTGAGATAAAAGGAATAATGAACAGTGTCAAACCTGACAAAAGTTAAGTGTTCCCAAAAACAATTTCCAAATAAAAAGGTTGAAAGATAAGAAAAAAATTAATCCCTATGCTTCTAAAACCATCATTTACCAAACCATACAATCAACCAAGCTTGCCTCAGACAGTTCCCTTTGTTTCACAGCCAAAAGGACTTATCATTAATTCACAGCTTTGGCTGTTACATGGAAACTGATATAAGTTGAGGCAATGTGAAGACTCCACTATCTTTCTGACAGTTGAACCAAACAGGCAGGAGAGACTGAATTGTTTGAGCTTTTTGGTATCACTCACCATTTTAATTAATCCCCAAGAGAGCACATTTCTCCCCAATCCTCTGCTGACTGTCTTTTGATCAGTAGGAGCATGCAAAGGTGCTTCAGCGTGTGTTTGCATTCACAATTAAGTAGAAGTAAGTAGATGACACCTGTGTTGAAGCTGTGTATAAATAAATCATCAGAGGAGAAATATTTACTTGCCTGCACAACTCATTTTAGCATTCATGGGTGAAGAAAGGCTGTTAGACTGAACTGTAGTCTGTTTAAACCACAAAAGCAAGACTTGTCTTTGCTCATTGCTGTGGAAACTGACTCATAGTTAGGCTGAAAAGATCCATAAACTGCTTTTAAATGCATTCCAGAAGCAAAATACCCAGTTAAACTCAAGTTAAATTATAGAACATTTTGTTAGCATTTAATTAACGGAAAGGCAGGCAGGTTTATGTGTATCACATTTCATATATGAGACCATTCAGTCTTTTATATGAAACATGAAATGCATGACAGCAGCATGAAAAACAAACTTTAAAAGAAATGAGAGAAATTAAAAAGAGAAAAGACTAAAATAAAAACAAAATCCATGATTTATAAGTTACAGTATGATAAATTAACAGCTGTTTTATTTAAAGGTGGCAAAAAATTTTTACCCCTTATTTAAAACAGCTGAGAATTTAAGTCTTGCAGTTTTTTTGGGGATTTTGTTCCACATCTGAGGAGCACAAAAACTGGATGCTGCTTAGGGTTGCTACCTTTCAGAAATTAAAACGCCCACCATAGCTCCAATCCAGGCGGGTGGCACACCCACAGCGATGATATGTTTTGTGCAAGTGTGTAGAAGTAATTAAGTAATCAATTAATTAAACTTAAAGATTAAAATGTTTTGTTAGCAATTATTAAATTTCTTTCTGGTGCAACATTTTTGGTTCTAAAGTTTTACTAATAGGCAACATTTTTACTGGCTGTTGTATTTTCTGTGTTTTATTTTGTTAATTATTTTTAGATTGAGTGTTGATGTTAAATAATGTTGATTGACATGTGTAGGCTGTTGGAAAATTATGAAAATACAGAACAAAGTGCATCCTGTATTGATTCAATTCGGGAGGCAGCATTTGCCTATCAATTAAAGGATGATTTTGTATTTTACAGGACGGGTGGCAACCCTAATGTTGCTCCATGTTTACTTCTGACTCTGGGAACAGAATGTAAATTTGATCCTGATGACCTGAGCGATCTGATTGGTTCATAACAAACTAGAAGATTCTGAATTATTTTGGACCTAAACTTTTAGTGCTTTACTAACAGCAGGATGTTGAAGTCAATGCTTTGACAGACAGGAAGCCAGTATAAAGCGACTGCTGCCTAACTAACCCTAGAGCTCATGGCACATGCTTGGTTATTTAAGCCAAGGTTGACTTTACAACGCTCTTAATGTGACTGCTGAAGTTCAGGTCTGAATTCATGACTACTAGCTGTTTAAAGTTAAGCCCTGACTTTTAATTTTTCTTTGTTTGGCTCCAAAAACTATCACCTCAGTTTTGTCTTCATTTAACTCGTATTTCTGACACAAAAGCAATTTTTGATTTGGCCATTTCGTCAGAGTTTGGATTTGACCACAATCTCCTGGTGTGATGGGGATGGTTATGTAGATTTGTGTGTCATCAGCATACAGTAAGTTTGGTAAGATACTTTGTTGTTTTTCACAATTTGAGCAACTGGATGTTGAACAGCAGTGGCCCCAAAATGGAGCCTTAGTCTAGTGAGATCTTATGGTCAACCAAGTCAAACGCAGCACTGAGTTCCAAGCGCTAAAAAGCTGCCGCTATCAGTGTTCAAGCTGGTGTAATTTAAGACCCTATCTAGAGAAAAGTGTTGTAACTGTTGGAAGAAAGCTTTTTCTATAATCTCACTAAGAAAGGGGGAGTTTGCTATTGACCTGTAGCTGTTCAAGAGTGATAAATCTAAGTACTTCCTTTCAGTAGTGGCTTGATGGCTGCTGTTTTCAGGGTCTAAGGGAAGACCCCGGAAAGTAGAGACATGTTTATAGTCTGTAAAATATCTGAAACATTCTTGAAAATCTAGGTTTTTAGGACTGATTAGAATAAAGTATGTTATGATGTTTGTATCTCTTCTCAGTGGACACAATAAGGACATATGCCCTTGCACCCAGCATGAAAGAACTTACTGACTTTCTGATTTTCTGAATTTTGTCAATAGAGAAAGAAGAAATCTCATTACAGGCCTGGTTGGATAGAAGTTCTGGGGTTACTGACACGGGAGGATTGGTTAGTCTGTCAACAGCGATGAACAAGGCTCGATCATTATTGCTGTTCTTAGCAACGTTGTCAGAAAAGAATGATTATCTTGCATTTCTCAGCTCTACGTTATAAATCCTCAGCCTCTCTTTATAGACCTCATAGCTCTTTTCAAGCGATTTGACTGTTTGCTTTGGTGATCAATACGATACCTATATGTAAGTTATAACATATATATCACATTTAAATAAAACATGACAGAAAACTGAAAGTTAACATTTAAAATAAAAAAGGGCATATAGACAATAAAATCCTAAATAATTGGATGTTATGTGGTAATTGCAGAAGTCAATTCTTTTCAAAGCAAATTATAATTTCCTGAAATATTCTATTTATGATTTTTTAAGAAGTGACCAGGAGACATAACCGGGCTAACCGGATCTGGAGAGAAAACTAGACTGACTCCAAGTGTCAGGTTGGATATCTGAGCTACTAAACGCTGCCAGCCCATTGATGGTGGGAACCCCTCTGACCTTTTGTTTTTCAGTTTTCACATTGTGCCTCTAGGCTTTTCACATTTAGATCATGTGAAGAGCCTATCCAAGCTGCTCTGAGGTGAGTTTTTTTTAAATTTAACACTGTGCAAATATGAGACACCATCATGATTTTGATTTGTTAGTCTTTACAAAACCCATAATTTATCGTTTGCGCCTTACAATCTGTTTTGTGTGAAGTTTGTCTCCCTGACCCCTAACTAATTATATGTTTCAATACTTATTGTTGGATTTTACCTGCCTATTGTTCTACATTTAGGTCCTCATTCAGCACACAGCACAAAAATGTTGAAAGCTTTTTACCTGTCTTTTTGTTTCCTTACAAGACTTTATATTCATTGCTATTAGATTCTTTATGTTTGACCTGGAGGTCATCCCTACTACCTTATTGCCATCACACTGTTTGAAAACACTTGACTGCTTTTATACAGATGAACTACAAATTCTGGCCACATTGCTACAAGATTAGACTTTGGATCACTTTTCTTAAATGTTTAACCACGTAGATGCTTTCTAGTTTCTGTTCTCCTCTGAGGTTCTGTTGTAGTTCTATATCACAGTTATGGTATGTAACTATGTTGTAAATACTAAAAAATTTGCACTGAAAACTGTATTCTCAGCAGATTTGTAAAAACGCTAGGCTTTAGCCCTTAGTCCATAAAGACAATTTAATTTACAGTTACCATCCAATACTTGCTGATGTGGTTAGCAATGACCACTTGCTTAACTGAAGAATCAATGGCTGTTTCTGTTTGCTGACTATAATGATGCCACATATCTTAAAATCTAATTTGCTTATAAATATCCTTTTGTGACCAATAGCTAAGACAAACAAAAGCTTGGTGGGACTAAAAACGTAGGACCCTAATGATTTTGTGCCCCGTGCATCTCACATTTCACCCTGATACAGGTCATTATCTAACAGTCAATCAGAGGGATTGATGATCACAGGAAACAATCAGAGCATTTAATCACTAACTCAGCATCTAAAACAGAATACTCCCTTGTCTACCAGCCCCTCTTAAATGAAAAAAAAAAAAAAAAATCTCATTTGCATAGAGATGGTGAGCTCGAAACATTATTCAACAATAAATTCTTCTGGGGGAGGTTGATTTGAAGTATTATCAGATACTTTAGGTAGATGAACTATAAATTTCTTTAACAGCCTGCCAGGTGGGACACCAGGAAGGAAAGAGCCTTTGCCATGACATCAGTTGGAATTAAATCCCTTCTTCCTTGAAAATCCTTTAAAAAACTGATTAAACATGACTGCATATCACACCCAAAATATCATTCAGTCAAATTTTTCAAGTAACAAAATCTTAGACGTAGAAAACAAACAAATAAAAGTTTACATATTTTAACCAAATCATAATTATTTTTATTGACTCCATAACTTGGCTGAACAGAGGTTTAGTTAAGCTTCCACTGTTTGCACTGTCCTCTAAATCAAGTATTACCAAAACTTTGGGAGATTCAAAATACTTTGGAGTGAAATTTGTCAAGAAAGCCTTGTGATCACATAAAAATGAATTAGAAAAAACACTTGTAACAATCCATATCAGAGGTCCACACATGGCTGAAGATCTGCAATTAGAAATGAAATATTTTGAATGTGTGTGTTCATACTGGGAAACTTTTTTTTCATGCTAGAATTGATAACATTGCAATGTTTATTATACTTGTATCATGATCAGTAAGAATTGTAATGCCAACTGCTGTGATTTTTCTATACATGCCCATGTAGTTTGGCAAGTTAAATCACTATGATATATATATATATATATATATATATATATATATATATATATATACATACACACACACACACACACACATATATATATATATATATATACACACATCATCTTCCAAAAATGTTCATGACCCAGATAAATTTGATCTTTTTTTTTTTTTTTTTTTACTAATTTGCACTGGCAAAATGTGTTTGGCTTTCTTCCCATTCTAACAGATTTCAACTCTGCTTTGCCAGAGCTGGCCAGAATAAGACCAATTATCTAATATGGGATGGATTTGATACAGTGACTGTACAGAAAAACACTCCTGATGCACAATCTGTTCGTAATTTTGCATCGTTCAGCACTTCATTATGATTCAGTGCTGTGATTGGTCGTTTCCAGAGATAGTTAGCTCAGTACTATTGCTAACACCCCTTAGCTCCAAACAACCTTGGCTCTTCACTAATTTGCATTTGTCAGGAAATGGCAAACTGATGTCCTGCTACTGTGCTTTATGCCAAAGCAAATAGGTTAAAAGATCAAAAGAAAAATGTGAAAAATACTCCTTTTTTCTATTCCAATGTTAAGTAGATTTGCTTGTCATGGAATTTGGCTCATGTGAAAATATCTAAATTACGATTGTATGCTGATGCTTACACTCACCTTGACCAGATTCTCCAGCTCAGAAGAGTTTACACAAGGATGCATGGTCAGAAACTTCAGTTTTTCAGCAAGAATGGCCAGTTTCTGGGCACTCTCATAGGGCTGCTCCAGTGCTTTGAAAACTGTTGCCCCAATGATGAGGTAAAGCACCACCAGGAAGAAGATGGCTGATACAGTTTTCCACCTCATAACTGTAGTCCGGGTGTCACATTCATCTTCTGGAGTATTTAGTACTACTGGTTTAGCTGAGAATGACAGACGAGGCTTGGAGTTGTGGGCTGCAGCCTTTGGGTCAAGAAGGTCAGGTGCAGCCACTGCAAGAGTGGAATGAGTGACAATTATTGATTTATTGACATCACATGTGTACACTAAAAGATCAATGACATAAAAGTATATAACTACTTTTTTATTCTGAAGGGATGGAAGCTTGACTACAGCTAAGAAGAACCCTTATTTTATCTGTTCTTTCTTCTTGTACCATTTGTTGGCGGTACCTATGGAGCATTGATCTGACAAAAAAAAATCACCAGATAGTGAGAAAACTGGTGCATCACAGCAAAGGCAACAAGGTTGGGGGTTGGATAATGGAGCTGCACAACTCTCAAAATAAAAATAAAAAAAATACTGGAATATTGTCTGGATTCTGCCCCCCTGAGTAAATAAATGAACGCACGTACAAGACATCCTAAAAAAAAAATAAAATAAAAAAAATAAATAAAAATTGTGCTGATCACCACAATTACAAACCGCATGCATTCTTAACATTAAAAAAAGCTTCACTCCCCCTTAATCCATAATCAGTGGTGGAAACTTACACTTAGAACTTCACACTCAAATGTATTAATAAGGTGGTTCTTGGTGGGTTGTTGTCAAGTAAACCTAGGCTGTTTTGTCAGCTTGTTAGCTACCTTGCTTTTTGTGTCGAAGCCTGAATGTGATCCTCCTTAGATCTCAAACAAAGGTTAATTAACTACAAGATTAAAACAAGTTTTTCACCACATAACCAGAACAAGGAAAATGACAAACGTTTGCCACAAAAGTGAACAAGCTGCTGGTTGAAATGCATATACTGGATGTCCAGTAAATATCCAAAGTATGGACACAAGGTGTGAGGATACAATGCAAAATCTACAAAAGACACAATTAATGACAACTGCAGCTATCCTAAACATATATGTCTACTTGCAACAAAAGAAAAAGTGATATTTGTTGTGAACCACCATATTGTTGTGTGGCTTATTGTACTTAAAAAAAAAAAAAAGAAAAAAGAAAAGGTTCTGTTCAGTGTTCTGGTGCAAAGTGTTCCTGAGGTTTAAAGGGTTTTGCTGACACTGGTGCTGCATGTCCATATAAAAAGAGAAACATTGTAAAGACTATGGAAAGCATGGACTCATCTTCATTCATTTATACTATAAAGTAACTTTAGGTCCTTTAAGGAACAAATAAAGTAGCTAGTATTTTCATTCATCAACAACCTTTTATCTTTTCACCTCCCTCCATTCTCTGTTCTCTTTATTCTACTGGACTGAAGTCAGCAGGCCTGCCTTTTAATAGAATATACTGGAAAGATTTATGTTAGCTAGACTGAGGACTCACGGTGTGGCGTAGATATAACATTATGCTGCTATGAACCCCATGAAACAAAGGATGGCTATGTAACCCTCTCCCTACAGGATTCCTCGCTTTGGATTTACTTTTCTTCGGGAGAATGTGTAGTAGCAGCTGAGTGAATTTAACTCATAAAAATTTAACTTGTTACAATCTCATCCCCCAAACAGCTTGCTACTCTGCAATGAAATTACATAACCACCCCAAGAGATCCATCATCATTTTACAGAACACAACTTATGGAGAGAAGCACTTAGTCAAAATCGATGTTTCAGTAGCTTGGAGACTATGTCATTTACAGAATTACATAACTGAGGTGAACACTTTCATTTGCGCCATATTCAGATGGATTGACTGAATTAGAATCAAGTCTCATACAAGCTACATGAATAAAAAAAAAATCCTGTTCTCATAGTGAAAATA
Source organism: Telmatherina bonti (assembly GCF_933228915.1). NCBI lineage: Eukaryota > Metazoa > Chordata > Actinopteri > Atheriniformes > Telmatherinidae > Telmatherina > Telmatherina bonti. The sequence goes on along the minus strand of NC_136614.1, from coordinate 21,701,688 downwards.
AAAAAGGTAACTTTGAGAAGGAATTTCTGCTTGAAAAATACATAGAAAAAATATACAATAACCAAAATTACAAAGTGCCACAATTGAAGCCTTAGCTCTAAAAATGTACTATTAAAAATAACATTTATTTCATACACCTTGCACTCTGAAAAAAAAACAAAAAACCTAAAACAGAGTTTTATACAAGTCATGAAAAGTATTTAGTAACCAGCAAGCTGCTGTCTGTGTACTTACTTCTCTACCATCTCGTCTGTCTTTGTTTGCTAAAAAGACCCTTTCTTGTCAAGAAAACTCTAACCCTTTCCTAGTAGAGTTGATCTGTGGCTCCTGCGCTCCCCGACGACGTGTCTGCTCTCCACATGGCTGAAGCAAACTGCGCTTCCCTTCTCACTCCAATCTCCGGAGAAAATACATCCAGGACATGACGTTCCCAGCAAAAAGACGCGCTAAGATGGAGAATAAAAGGAACAAGTGGTGCAAATCGCATTTACAGGCTCCATCCAGGTGTTTGGAAGCATTGTGTCCAGCGCAGTGCCAGCGGAAGGACACAGAGGCTTTTTTATTGTAAGGAGTCAGGAGAGGCACTTCTTCAGTATGAGACAATGTTGGATGCGCTGCGCTGTGCAACTAATGCGCCGATGTGGAAGCACTCCAGTTGGAGGAGAGATAGAGAGGAGATGCTGCTCTCTGTTTGCGAGGTTTTCACTGCAGCAATATTTCACAGATCAATCTGTAGGCATACAGTTAGGAAGGGCTGACCTCCTGCAGAGACTTGGGGACAAAGTCTAAGAAGCCGGTGAAATAAGAACTTGTATTATTTTGAATGTTATGTAGAAAAAAGTGACATTAGGTTCAAATAGGCAGTGAAAGACAAAGTAGTCTTTTGCAAAAATATTTCAAGCAAAAATATTATTTTTCTAGTTTACAGTTCTACATAACAGAAGAGGGAATTATCTGTAGGTACAATTTGGGCACCAGAGGAGCTATCAAAGCTTAATTTTTTTTTTTTTTTTTTTGTCTTGGTCCATCCACAGATCAGTCAGGAAGACTGCAAAGTCTTCAGCTGTACGTCATGGACTGTCTTGTTATGGATGTTCAGGTGTGTTATAGAATGACTTAGAAAGGTTTAAAAGCCTTCACCTCGTGTTTTATTCCCCCAGGATGCAATCAAATTCAGATTTTCTACCACAATTTTTAGATGAATCCATTCTCTCCTCTGCTGGTCAAATGTAATCTGCATTACTGGCATTTTGACATCTTGAGAGGCGATATCTTCATTAAACTTGGCACCATTGTTTTCAAAGAAAAACCCTGTGGCTGAAAAATAAGAACAAATAAAAATATATATATATATATATTGAAAAGCAAAACAAAACTTTAGACATATCAAGATGTCCACTCTGTTTGTTTAGTTGGTTTACATTAAATACTTTTGAGCTGCTCAAATGTTCAATGAGGATAAAATGCCTTTAACACTTCATCCAGTCCTCAATCAGGAAGAATTCACCATCTGACCAAAAGGGATGGTTTAAGTCTTTCCATGATCAACAGGTAATAAAAAGAAAGAAAAAAAAACTTTGGCTATAGTCATTCTGATGGTTTCTGTTCTTTTGTGCTTGAACCACAGCAGGTTTAGATGACGTGATAAGTTTCAGGAGAGGTTTGAAAAATGACAACAAAATAGAAATGGACTGTGGAGGAATTTTATTTGGAAAATATCTAAAGAAATAAAGATTAGGCTACTGGGCATCTTGATAGCTAAAAGATGCACACACACACACACACACACATACACACACACACACACACACACACACACACACACACACACACACACACATATATATATATATATATATATATATATAAAATGTATGTTTTATTTATATTTCAAGGGGTGCCAGTGATGCTGTCTTTTCCTTCTCTAAAGTGATAATAACAGATAGTAGTGTGGTAGATTAGGTAATATTTTAAACATCCTTAAAACATGAATGTTAAATCTTTAATGTTCTGTCATTTGGAGACCAGTTTATGTCCTGTTAAAGACCAGGGTTGCTCAGAGTTTGCTTACCATTGTGCAGTATGTCAGCCAGGTAATATGCCTAGTACAGGAAAAATGTAGTTTTCTTTGTGACTGTAATATCAGGATACACAAGGTAGCATTTTTCATCATCCATTATATCCTGACATTTGCCAGCCTTATCAGAGGTCTGCCTAACCTTGTGTTTTTATTTTCATCTCAAGGACAGAGGGAGAGAATAGAGAGCTTTTTTTGTTGGACCAATAATTTAAGCTGGTAATGGCCCACATCTCACCTCCAGGTAACAGGCAGCTTACCAGTGGGTGGGACGAGACCTCAGGACACAGAGCTACATGTTCTTTAGCACAGTTTTCCTGCATTTATTAAATTTAGCTGAATTAGCAAGACAGTGTACTTTTTATGATGATACCTGCTGTTTGCCTTGACACACACACGCTTCTCCACACACGTTTAAAAAAAAAAGGGTGGACAAGGGCTTTCAGTTTAGCACCTTGTCCTGTCTTTGAAATGTGTTCATAAGAAGAGAAAGTGTATGTGTGTGTGTGTGTGTGTCTAGTATCAATCATCTCCACAAAATTCATGTGAGGCTAAGACTTGATGTTTCTCATAAATGATTTCACACTGACTCCACAGCTGTGATTAGATTGATGTATTGATCAAGAAGTCTTTTGTCGTCGAACATTTTAAAATAGTTACATTTTTCTTCAGTTCTGCTGCTGCTGTTTGTCATTTGTATTCACTGGGCTGCTCATAAGACAGCCACAGTGTTTTCACGAAAAGGCAAAAATGTTGATTATCCAAATCCACAAAAATAGCAGAAATAATGTTTTGAATTTGCAGAGTGGGAAAATGGAAAAACACAAAAATGGCAGTATGTTGCGCCTCTTGTGATGCTTTCATCAACCAAAGTAATTGTGAGCTCCTTATTTCCTGTTGTTATTATTTTGTTTTGCTGTTCAAACAGCAAACAACTTTGCATCTGATCTGCAGTCAGTTTGAGTAAAAAGACTCAGTACTGAAATCAAGCCACAATGAAAATCCTTTTATTTTTTTAAGGAAATTGACAACCAGCTTCATATTTAATGATGTTTGGAACTTGTATTTTCTGCAGTTTGAAGCAAAAAGTTACATAAAAATAATAAATTATTTCTGTGGTCAGTTCCAAGTTGTTATTTAACTTGTTTCTGAATTCTCTTTATTCTCTGAAAACTTAAAAATGACTGATTTTTAATGTTCCACACGGCTTTGCGCTCCCACCGGTATTTTCTTTTTTCACAAGCATTCAATTCAGCAATGCTTTGGCCCAGTTAAGAGAAAGCGTGCCCCTATATGAGGTTAAAGCTGGGTTTGGTAGCGTTGGGGAGCTAGCAAGACGTGAAAGTGGCACCCTGTCTTGGCTCCTCCCTCTCTGGTTTTGCTCCTTGCGTGATCCAAGACTTTTTTATTCGCAGCTTTTTCCACCAAAGATTTTCTTTTTCTCAGCTGTTTAGCGGGAGGATGCAAATAAACCTCGCCGGGTCGGGAAAAACCTTCTTACATTTTCTCAGCCGTGTTTGCCTTTCGAGTTTCTTCTTCACTGTATTTTTATAGAGTGAAATAAAAATACACTACCCCTCCTCCCCCTCCACATATCTGTGGAGGGGGAGGAGGGGGAGCCTGTAGAAGAAGCTTACCTCCTCCTATGAAATATTAGATATGAACAACTCCATTTCGGTCCAAATGTTTTGATTGGTCAGAGTTTTGACAGATTTACAGTAAGCTGAGTGGTCTAATTATATTTCTTATTGTTCATGATTACATAATGTACAGACTACTATCAGGACGAGGAACCACTTCACCCAGAGTAAAATAAATGTCTTTTGCTTGTCTCAGCTTCTTAGAAAGAAAGAAAGTGTGGATCTTGAATAACTCTCTGCTGTCCATTTTGTGGTAACTGGCTCAGTATGTTAGTCTTCATCCTATTCCCAGGCCGGTTGGTGCTAAAGCTTAACTTGTGCAAGCCATAAATGGCAGCCCTGCCTCTGACAGCCAGACAAGGCGCTCCTGTACTCACCGGCCACTTCCTAACACATTCTCAGAGATGAAGGCCTAATCCTGACATTGCTCCTATCCCTTCCATTTCACAGAGGTGCAGTGCCTTACTTCTTTTAGGATTTTACAGAGTAGAGATAACTTTTAGAGGTAACTTAGATTGTTAAAGGACGACTTCACTTGCATTATACCTGTGCAAAATGGAGATGTATGGCCTGGGTAAAAAATATGGGGTCTTAAACTTAATCTGTGCTACAATGTTGTGGCCTTTCATGACAGAAGAGCCTGAAATTCTTGGTTCATTTTCCTTATTTGTCTCAGTCTCTGTCTCAACTACCTTTTTCTTATGATGCACAACAACACTGATTTCTTTTTAAGCCTTTAGCTAAGCTGTCCACAGCTGCTTATGAAAAGCACTTAAAGTTTTTCAGCAAATATGGTTATTTCAGACAGAAACCAGCTGGGTTGAACAATTTCCCATCTAATGCCTTCTCATGAAGAACCAAGCATTTCTGTAATTTACTGGCTGTTTCTTTTGAGCACAGCAGCCTCTGTAGTGGGAACATATGGTTTATGTTACATCAGAACATAATCTTGTAATGGCTGACACTGTTGCATTAATGGCCCTTATTACCTCAGTAATCTCTGTTAATGGCACAACAAAACGATAATGGTGCAGCGAACAATTTTAGAGTTCACCCATGACCTGCTTTACACAAGGTGCTCAATAAAATGGTTTCTACATAAATTTGACATTAATCCAGATAAATTCTCAAAGTGCTTGAAGCAACAACTCATCTTTAACACAAAACTTAATTTTTCGTTGTAGTCTTTTTTTTCCTCTAAATGCTCAGAACACGCTGATGTCGTCCTCATGGCACTGACTGTTTAATAGCTTTTCTTTTGTTTAGGTGCTTGAAAGTATTCCCAACCCAAGCAAAACAACTGCACAACTTCTCATCACAAACTGAAAAGAACATTGTTAGAAAAAGCTCATATAGCAGACGATCCACAAAGTCAGCAAACAAAAATGCTTAAAATTCACCAATAATCATACCTCTGCTGCATTTTGCGTCTTGCCTGCAAGCTTGCATTGTAAAGACCCGGGGGATATGATGTTAGAAAAATGAGTTACATTTTTTATTCTCAGTCCTGCTGAATCCATATGAATCTTTTTTTTTTTTTTTTTACAAAGTCTGCATTTTCCTGACCTGTAGAAAATGATCAGCAGTTTATAAGAATCTGGCCTTTTACTGAGTACAAGGTAACTGTTATTTATTTTTTTAAATATAGTGTTTAATCAGTTTTTAAGTCAGCAGTTTACAGTTTCCTGATTATGACACTTTGTGCTACAAAGTATCAGCAAAGTAAAATGATGGCAAATGCATCATTAAGCTAAATGAAAGTCATGCGAATCTCAAAACGTGGACAAAATGAAACTTAATTTATGTAGATATGTCATAAATATTTCAAACTTTGTCCAAAACAACTACAAAGAGATAAAGAAGTTGCAAAGAACAAAGCTGCAACATTATCATTGGTCAGGCTTCAATTAACCCAATTAAATGCATTTCTTTTTCCACATGGTAATTTTATTCTTTATCAGTGACTGTGATTAGGATGAGGCAGTTGTCACTCATGTGGAAACAGTTCTCCTTTGTTAATGCTGTGTTTGATGGTCATTGTCAAGTCTGGTTGTTCAAGCCATTTGTTTTTGATTAAAGCAGATTGTTTTGCTGGTTACACTGTATTAAATATTTTTACTCCTCCTGCTTAGTGAAGCGAGTCCTGCAGAAGAGAACAAGACACAGAAATTGAGAAGAACTGAATAAAATGAATGGAACACAAATGGAACATATTCTTCTCGAATGACAAAACCTTATACAGATGAACAAACTCAATATAGATCACTGGAAGAAAAGCCAACGTCTGCAAACAGTTTGTTCCACTACAATAATTATTTGTCAGTCTTGACATGAGGCAGTCAAGGTTGAATTACCATGTGATCTGGAAGAGATGAATAAAATTGACAGTATTTCCCAAAGTTCTAATGATTACGCACCAATGTTTCCTGATTATTGCTTCCTGACAACACATACAGAGACTAAAGCAGTAGCCTGGACTGCACTCTTTAATGGTTGATCGCTTGGCTCAAATGAAGCCACTGTAATGGATACAAAACCAAGTGGAATTTTATTTAATGCTTGAACTGTATCTGTCTTGACAGCTGATTTAAATTAGGGAAGGATAATTTAGTGCTTTAGGAAGTTTGGAAACACCATGCTTCAAAAGCCAATGTCAGAAAGATACAGTCTGAGAGTCCTTGGACTAAGGTTACAATCCAGAGCTCTTTCATTATTATTTATCTCAAATGGAAATAAGTATGTTAAGAATGACATTTTTAATCATTTCACCACTGTTTTATTAAAAAAAATTCAAAGCATCCTTGATTGCACTTCAGCAACGAGCATTGGTTCGATGATTTGTGATTAATCATACAGTAATAATGATAATAAAGTTGTGAGCAGTCCTTGGCTTCCAGACACCATAATCATTCTATCATCATATATCTAAGTATTAAGCTAATAACAAACATGTAGATATACAAATGTCTTCGAACTCTCGACCAGAGATTAGTCTACTTGTGTGTGTTAGAAGAAGCAGAAAGTAGAATACGTTTAAGTATCTACTTTATTATAACAGGAGTTAATCACATGAAAAATAATAAATGTGACAAGATGCTGTTCTCCAAAAGAATTTTTAGTAACTGATTTTACTTTTTATTGTGATTTTTTTATTTAACGATTTCATGATAACTGTTTTACGTACATTTATAAGTGTGTAAAACCTTCGGCTTATTGTACAAAAATAGACTTTGAAATTCAAAGATTTTATTTAAAAATAGAAATACAGCACCACTTTTATTTTTAAGCAAAAGCAACACAATTTACTAATGTTTCTACTTGTTCACTGAGGAAAATTGGAACAGTAATTTTGCTCATTCGGGCTCACTGCCTTCGACAAAAAGCAATCATAACTTTGCCCAAAATTGAGCAATGCTTACTCAATAACTGCTTGGCCTCTCCTGAGACATCCCACGGCTCTGAAAAGACCATAAAATAAAATCTTACTCGCATATGTACACAGCGCCCCAGCTGAATGACCCACAGCGGAGTTATCCTCTCAACCTTTTTGCTTGATGGTGATTAGAGCTGAAGTAAAGCAAACAAATGCAGGAACATCAGGCATTACATGATTATTTGGCTGCAAATACAGAGTAAAAAAAACAAAACAGTTGCGGATCAACTCCAACAAGATCTTTAATGTGTGACAAGCACTGGCAAAGTCTAACAAATTCATACTGTTGAGCAGGGAAAGCGATTTTAGCGACACAAAAACTTCAGCTTGTGAAAAGACTAAAATCTAAAATGGGTATTAATTTCCTGATGTTATAAATGTGATATGAATATTCAGTATTTCAACAGATATTGATTTAAGATGAAATAAATGTGCATCATTCAAACATTGAACCATTTCTATTTGCATACTCACATCACTGAAAATATGTACAATTCTCTCTCTCTCTCTCTCTCTCTCTCTCTCTCTCTCTCTCTATATATATATATATATATATATATATGTGTGTGTGTGTGTGTGTGTGTGTGTGTTTGTATTTGATAGATTTATAAATCTATCAAATAAAAACCCTTTTAAATTAATAGTGTACATTTAATAATGTGAGTTTTCAAATCAAATGCAAATGGTTCAATGTATGATGCACTTGCTCATTCATTACTAGCAGGTGTAATTTTTTAGGAGATACATAAACTGAAAAGCATAGTGACATTCATGTTAGCACTTATCTTAAGCAATGTCAGCCGAAAAGAAACTTTAAAATCCTTTAAGTTCAGCTCTCTGAAGCTGACTGCAAGAACAGAAACATAGAAACTGTTCTTGTCCAAAGCTAAAAAAAGAAACGCTGACAATGCCAGGTCTAAAAATGGCTTGAATTTTCTACTGCAGATATTTTTATTCTCTGAAGCCCATTAGATGTTCTCCCTACTAATTTTGTAACATCACAGTTCTGCTTTTGATGAAGATAAAAGCCCATTTTCTGTCCCTCTGTTCTTCTTTGCCCGTTGAAATGTCAGTGTCACCTCTATCACAATACTCTGCCACATCTCAGCAGTGTGGGGGTTAATTAAGATTAATGTAGCACCTGACAAGGGGCATTGTCAACTGCTGGAGAGCACACTTCACTTTGCAATCTGGTGAGAGAAGATAACTGCTTGGTCCAGGCAGGATGCAGTGATATGTATCCAAATGTAATTCAGTGTAGGAAAATAAGTCCATAAAACTAAAATATTAATGTTGTTTTTATGGAGCAACTGGACTGTATAGAAGAGAAGATATAATTTCATCTGCTCGTAGGAATGAGTGTTTATTACCTTTTCTTGTGACATGTTACCATGGTTTTGTTTCCTGTTCAGTCAGCCTGTAAGTCTTCAGGTGGAAACAGACATGAGTGTTTATTCTCTTCACTGTCCAAGAAAAAAAAGCAGTGAAAACAAATAACATGGTCAGTGACGCATTTCATTCCCTGTGAATTATAAGCTTTTTTACATTTCTCGATCAATAATTTTGCTTTATGCTTTGAATTTGGTTTTGAACTAAGAAAACATCAGTTTTAAGCATATAAAAACAATACAAGACCTCCTTAAATCTTATAAAGTTTTCTCACAAAAGATTAAAGTTAACTGGCTTATATTTTGTGGTTAGAAATGTAGCAGTGGAATATAGCAGCTTTATCTGAAAAAAGTTACTTGATTGTGACAACAAACACTCGCATGAGGCCACAGTTAAACATATACTGTGAATAATTAATATAAACCCTCTAATAATCATGCACATTGCATAATCTCATGATAAACCAATGATAAATCACACATGCTGCAACTAATATAACACAGTGGTAGTGGATGAATGGTTGGATATATGAATGAATGAAAAAAATTATTTAAGGATGAGATTGGTTATGAAATAAAGGAGAATTTTCTTTTTTGGGGTTTAAACGGTTACATAACTTCGTGCTTGGAAGGAAAATGAGCAAAATGTTAAATATTCTGACATTTAGAGAAAATGTCATTCTTTTCTAGTTTTTTTTTTTCCTGCTAGTACTTTTAAGTCGTCCTCTTCAGACACAAAAACAAGCAGCGGTCAGACGATTAAGAATACGATCAATACACACACACGCACACACACACACCCACACAGTTTGAGACTGGACATGAAGAATCTGTACTAGTTAATCAAACTGTTATAGGTGAATTCCACTTCCTACTTTGTTGAAGATGCAACTCAAGAACAGCAATGAAATCACCAAACCACAAAGCCTCCTTTAAGTTTCTCCTTTCTTTAGTTTTTTGGACATGTTTGTAATGTAATAAGACATTTCGGACACCTAATATAGCAAGTCTTCCTTAATGAGCTGTTACCCAAGGGTATGTACTCAAGTGGTGTACTTTTGACAAGAAAGCACCCATAGACGTCCTCCCCTTCTTCCAGTCACTTTACTTTGTGGTTGCCCATTTCCCTTGAGAGACTTCAACCCACAGCAGCCAAACCGCTGATTAAGTGTTGGAGAACACCGTCTCCTATGTGGTTTTCAGGACGTTGCACTTGGACTTCATTAACCTGAATGCATCTGAATGTATTCAAACTATCCAGATGATACAATCCAAGATAAGACATTTCTCCTAAAATAATGCAGTAAATTGTTAAAACTGTATGTTTATCTTTGTAGTTCTTTATTCTGGTGGTGGCAGTACTTCTTTGAGTATAAATGGAGAAAATTTACTGGGCTGGATCACAGTATTTCCTGCCATTTATGTCATGAAAGATATTGCTTACTCGCTCACTCACAGGAACACCCAATGAATTAAAACAACAAAATGCATTTTGTTTCTAATTCATCTAAACTGCATCTCAACATTGTAGCATCCACACCTGAAAGAATGCACCATCTGTGCAAAAATAAAAGTGGCAGTGAACAGAAGGAGGCCGGCCAGATGATGCTCCATGGTCTCTTGTTCACCTGCAATGGTCTGTTAGTGAATGATTTTAAAAATACCAGGAGTAAATTTCAATCTGCAGTTTACAACTTTCATGCTGTTGCCATAGTGATATTATGTCAAAGAACTGCTCACAATAAAACAAAACTCAGTTTATTTTACCTTATAACCAAGTTTACCTTCAATATAAAGATAAGAGAAAACATTTACTGACTGTCTTATCATGATTAAGTGGGCTGATCATCAAGTACTCTGTATGACAGCAAGTAATCTTTGGATAGTAATATCATACAAGACTGCGACTTTGTGTCATGTATCATTGCTAATAGTTGGCAAACAACATTAACTAACTCTCATTTTAATTCAACTTCTTCCAGGATGTATTATTGTATTCTGTTACATTTGTAGTGATGTCTTAAAACAGGCTTCAAACTGACTTCAAAAGATGCTGAAGTAGCTGCTGTTAGAGGGCGCCAAAGTGAGAAAATCTGCCAGTCCTTAAAGCCTGAAAGTGGATTGAAAGTGGATTTTTTGTGCCCTTCATAAGCTCTTTGGTCAATCAATCAATCAATGAACCAATCAATCAACCAACCAACCAACCAATCAATCAATTAAATCAATCAATCAATCAATCAATCAATCAATCATGTTTTTGAGGATTATAGGGTTTATTTGCAAAACAATTATGAAAAAAAGAGAAGAAAAATAAATGCCTCTCCTCTGAAATTGTGCGTTGTACAATGTTCTCATGTACAGTTGTGTAATTTTTGTATGATTGTTTTATACGTCTTTCCTTTTTGCAGGCACATATACTGCAACACTGCAGCATAATGATCTGTAAGAAAATAACGCTGCATCTGACAAAAATCCCCTCTTGCTATCTTGCAGTAAGAATACTTCTCACTGAGAGTAAAAAATAGGATTGAAAAGAAAGTATATTTACATATGTATAAAATCCATATATATATATATATATATATATATATGTATGTATAAAATCCAAGGTGTGATTCTGAAATTACACAACTTTTTATTCCTTTTTTTGTAGGTTAAATGACTAAATATTCTCTTTTGATGGTATAAATTATTTTCCTCATGTTCATGAAAATGAACTGAACTCATTGAACCGTGTTTGCACCTTAAATGCTCTTGACACGAGCAACATGGCAGGATGACCTTGATAACTGTAGCCTGTGTTGCTCGGCAACTGGACTGTAAATCCTCATTGCTTCTGTATATGACACAAGCACCAGGAATAGTAACTTATTGCAGGTAGTTGCAGAGTTTTCCACAAGTCATTTGCCATGCACTTTTCAAAAGGGATGCCCTCTTCTTGACTCATAGTACTTATATCAATGCACCCAAGAGGAGAGAAGAAATGGCCCTTTTCCTGTTATAAAACGCGCTTATAGTAGAAGAGTGTGCTCAACACACAAAAATAAACCTATTTCTCTGCAACAATGATCAGCTCAAGCCTTCAAGTTCATGCCACCTGATATGGTAACATAGCATGTCTCCCACACAGTTCAGAGCAGACCAATATCAACTCAAAACATTAACTTCCCAAGGCAACTTCCTCCCCATCTTTGCAATTATTAAATAACAATAATTTAATCAACGTAATTTGCCTTCCCCTGCTTGTTTCTCATAATCTCTTGAGACTGCTGTGCTGTTGGATGTTCTTCTCTTCTTATGGTACATTTAAGCGTCAACCTATGAACAGAGTAACAGATGGCCACTGCAACAATAGAGACAGATGAACTGGCAATCCTCAGAAGTACCTCATTTTTATTCCTCAGGACCAGACATTTTCTATCTCTGAGACTCAAATGTTATGTAATGTTGCCTCTTTTTTGCCTAAGTCTCCATTCTGGAAATACTCTAAGTGCAAATGTTTCTCTCCCAGACACTGACTGTATATGAAGCTGTTTTAGCTAAGACAAGGCATAACGTGAAGTATAGGCAGGTAATAATACCTAGAGGCAGCAGACAGTTTCTCAGCTCCCTCGTTCATTACACACTGATTTTAATTTACATATATTTGCTGTTGTCTGTAAGCAGTTGTTTACTGGGATGACAATTAGCCAGCAGCACTTTTGGAGCAGTAATTGTTCCACGAGTTGGAAAAAAAAAGTGATAAACTAATAACAATACAACAACAACAAAATGTTGCGGAATGCATCAAAGTTCTGATTTGGTTATTTTTGTCATTTCTTCTGTTTTTAAAATGTTGTTTGATTAATTAATTTATTTTTATAATATTGTAGTAAAAGGTAATGCTGGCACATCGTGTCAAGTTGTCAGAACTAAGCTACTCCAGTTTTTATGGGCCCCAAAGCAGAATTTGTTTTGAAGGCCCCCCTGACTACATCTGAATCATTGCTATTGATGGTGCTTACTTATGTGTCCGTGGTATCAGAATGTACTTCAGTACATATAACATATACAATCAATTGTGGAAACAGTTTAACATTAATTGGCAGATTAAAACCTGCAATGCCATTACTGACAGCAATACCAATGAAAACCTCTTGATGTAAAGAAAGGTTCAGAATAGAATATCAAACTTTGCTAAAACTTTGAGACAAGAGATCAACTGGTTTAGAGCTGTGCAGGCAAATTTTGGAGGCTCAAGCTCAGGGGAAAAAGATGCTGTATGCAACATTGCCTTTATGAAAACAGCTTATTACAGTAGTTTTACATTTCCAAAAGTGCATTGTTTTTCTTTTTGTACTTTTTTCTACACAATAGTCATAGCATGGTCTAACACAAGACCGATTTTACTGCATAGGAATAATCCAAGAAATAACCTTAGCACAAAGAGTAGGATGTTTGTGGCCGGTACATATTTGCAATAATGCAATATCCTTGTTATATAATAGTATAAATAATATAGAATGTGTTTGAAAGTGTGGTTTCTTTTGTGCTTGCATCACATGATGCACAATTTAAATTATTCAAGTTTTCAGTTGATTTTGACTCAATGTTGGTGTCAGCATACATTAGCTGTGAGCTGTACAATTTTGACACCTGATGGGAGAGTCATGGAAATAACGTGGAAAAATGAATCACTGCCTCGTATACTGAGATGAACTGCGACAAACATGATCTTGTTGTAAATTCAGCCGTCATCATTCCTCTCTCTGGATCATAATTTAAATCACTGCAAGTTTTTTTTTCCATGGGCTAGACAGGAATTCTTAAATCATCGACCTTGAATACTCTGAAATTTCTATTGAAAAATGTATCAGCTTTATCAACAATTCATGCGCGTGTTGAACTTTTCCCTCTCGATCGTTCACTGACTGCAGAAAATTCTAAAATTAAAACAGTGGAGTTCTTGTCAGCATCACAATTTTTCCAGCCAAAGACAATGAAAGTGATTTCTCCTACCAGCCTTAGGCAAACTCCTTTCTAAAGGAAAAACATTTCCTTAATAAACAGAAGGAGTCTAATGGAAGATTAATTGCTTATACAGATACTTTTGTTATTTGAAGAAAGTTAGTGCCTAGAATTATAATATATGATGCACAAGTGTTTTAAGTTTATGTAATCCTCCCCACATAGAAACAATTTTCGAGAGTGGCATCCCGTAAAGGAGACAAACCCTTTTTATACAACCACAAAAAATAACATTGCTGACATTTAAGAAGCTTTTAAAACCTGCTATTTAAACAAATTCATCACATTTATTCTACCCACAAACCACCTTTAGATTTTGGAATATCAAGTTTGTTATTGCTGTCTTAAGTGAGGCAGCTTATTTAGTTTAAGAATGTAGTTGTTTTTTTTTTTCCTGTGCTTGTACAATACCAGTCAAACATTAAGGCACACTTTTTCATTTGATGGGAAAGTGTGTCCAAACCTTTTACTGGTGTTGTACAGACACTCAGTATGCTTTTTTAGTACCTGCATTTCACTTGGCTACAGCAAAAAAATTCACCCATCTCTTAGTGTTTTTAAAGATACTGACCAATCCAAACCTTTTGTCTTGTAACATTTAGGGAAAGAAAATGAGCGGGAATTTAACCCAGTGTATACACAAATGATGTAGATCCTTTTGTGATTATAAACCTTTAAGAAATTAAATAAAGAGGTGCACTGTGTAACAAAAAGAACATTTTTATTATCAAAATCTGTGTTTTTATGGATAATCACTATTAAAATAGCTGTTTTGTGGGAAAAAAAGAATTTTATTATTTCATAACTTATTTTAGGAACATTTATAGCGACTGCATCTATGTGGGTTCATACACATGGTAGGTGGCATATTTGTAACACTATTTTTACAGTGGTGGCCCTGAATGGTCTTACAGCTTTTATTTGTTAAGTGGGAACCATTTCAGCCTTTAAACTGCATGGCAGCTTTGTTTGTAATGTGCTAAAGTCACAGATTGATTTTATATCCTGACAACCATCATCCATTCATTCACAAAGCCTGGTATTTAAAGTAAAATGGCCATCTGTGCCACTCCACTAGATGTTAGTAATTCTTACATGCTGTACATGACTTCTGCAGAAAAGTTTTGCAGTGTTACATTCATTTAGATCGCTTTTTTTTTTCTATTTTTAAAAAAATAGAAATTACTTAGTCATGTTGGTTTCACTGTGCTCATCAGGAGCTCTGAGGTAAATTTTAAAGCCATTTTGTTTTAACAAATGACTCTTCTCAGCAGATCCTCTCATTAGACCACACTTTGCTGAAGTAAAGGTTTGTCACTCCCCCACTTAGTGCAAGGAACCTTGCTCATTAATCCTTGCAAATGTCAAAATTGACTGAAACTGGCTGAAAATTTCTCAGTGTATTATTTTTAGAATGTTTTATGGTTAGCCCTGCAATGGACTGGCGAGCTGTCCAGGGTGTACCCTGCCTTTTGCCCAATGACTGCAGGGATAGGCTCCAGCTTCCCCGTGACCCTTCATTGGATTAAGCGGTTAGGATAATGAATGAATGAATGAATGAATGTTTTATGATTAAGACCCCTGATTTATGTGTTTTAGATATTTAATGAGTTTAGGTCTTTCCTTTCAGAAATAGAGAAAACCATTTCATGCAATTATAATAGTTGAATTTTACATGAGCTACAATGAACAGTAAGTCTTTCATAGGATTCCAGCCTTTTAAGCAGTAATCTTTCCCTTGCAGCGAGGAATGGGGATACCCAATATAAACTGCACAGCCTTAACGCATTGCAGTACAAAGCAATTGAGCGTCCGCTCCCATTCCAGCTGCCATTTACATCATACAAAACACACGCACACACACATAAGAAAAACACATTGCTGTGATTAGCACACAAAGTGGGCAGAGGGAGCTATAAATTAAGAGGCAGAGTGGGAGGACGTGCTTTCACGCACAGTCTGAAGGATTACAGCAATTCATTACTCACTGTCAGTCACAAAAGCAGAGTGTCATGAATCTGCAGCATGATGCAAACATCTCCTGCTGTAGTCCATCCTCATGTGTTTGTCTCCCTTCTTCCTCGTCTAAGGGAAGGGAACTCTCTCCACTTCACAAATACATGTGTTGTTGCCATGGTAACCGGGTCATGTTTGGCAAAATGTAATTTGTGGCTTCGTGTTGCGTTTGTGAACTCCCAGCACATGTTCTTTGGTGAAATGTTTCACAGCTTGCGTGTTCGTGGACTTGCTTGTTTTACTTTGTTTGTACTGTGCCACCTTGATGGCCACAGCTTCTGACATTATCACGTTACAGCATGTAATGATTTTTATATTGTTTGCAATCTTCAACAAAGAGAAAGCCAAGGCGCATACAGTTTTCAGGTGCTGGGTTGAAAAATGTAGAGGATGTAGGTGAATGTGCTGCTTTTGAGCCAGACTGCACATCTTTTTTTTTACTGAATACCAAAGTAGTATAGACATTTTTTTCATTGGTACATCACAGTAGATAAAAAAAAAAAAAAAAAAAAAAATATATATATATATATATATATATATATATATATATATATATATATATATATATATACTTATATATATATATATATATATATATATATGTATATATATATATATATATATATATATATATATATATGTATAATCCTGATTTTTTTTGTCACCTCTTTTTATGTAATCTATATGGATACAAGGGAAATGTCTATTATCTGATTATTCTAATAAAAAATTTAAATATAAAAAAAAAACATGGATAGATGCTTTGGTCAAGTGTTGTGATATAAGATCTTGGTAGGTGAAGATTGGTGTACATAGATTAAATCAACTCTTCACATCAGCGTTGTTTTTGCTATTAAATATTTCAGGTTGTAAACAATATAAAAGGCATTTTTTAGAAAAAAACAAAAAAACATTGGTGTTTGTATGATGAAGTCAACAAACATTTTCTAATTTATTTTCCTGACATGTTTTATAGTTATTCACTGATGTTTTGGTTCACTAAAGCCATGAGTCTGACAACCACACATTTACTACCAAGCCTCGTGCAGAGAAAACAGAATAACAGGACACATTCTATATGAATCGAGTCTCTCCTCACAGGACATTTGCTCTCTCCCTCTCCCTGTTGTTGTGTTCCTACAGACCTGCCAGGGGGTGATTAGCAACATTGCACACACAAACGACCCCAGTGAGCCTGATAAGACAAAGCAACAGCCATTTGCCAGAGACAGCCTATGTGTACTTTTGTGCTGCTGTTTTTGTGGCACAACACCAGTCTTCCACGTTTCCAGTTTCAATTATTCACTAGATTTAAAAAAGCTGCACTGCAGATACATGTCATTTTTAAACTTTACAATGTGAAATTCATTTTGTCTATTTTTGCTAGTATCATCATTTGCCGTAGGCCAGACTTCAGACTTCATTCTGCAACTTGATATAAGCTATAAACAACTAAGGTGCACAGGGTTCAGTGCTATAAAAGATAATGTCATTTGCGATCCAAGTGAAAACAAGAGGCACAGCAGATTCCCTGGCAGAGTGACATAAAAAGGTCAGACACACTTGACACACTGCCAGGCAATAAAAGTTTACTGATACACAAATAAGCAAAAGATATGGAAATGTAACATGAACTGCTGCAATGTTGGAATGAATCAGTAATTATTTTTCTCAGCAACCAAAACAGGCCCATTTATATAAAACATGTTCAAGGACTGAATTTAGAACCGATCCGTTATTATTATTAAGTATCTTGGTTTCAGGGTGAGAGATCAGTGACCATGTTTTCAACTGGAAACATTGACTAGTTGCTCAGTAAAACTGTGTAAAAAGACTAACAGTAAGCATCTTGCTATCAGGTTCCTTACTGATTGAAAGTCTCTGTAAATATTTGATAAGTTTTATTTGAGTTGTAGATACGGTAGATACTTTAGTATCTACCTTATTTATTTATTTTCATAGTACACACTGTGAACCACAAGGTATGAGGGTAAAGTTGGCTAAACTTACCTTTTATCAGTTTATTTTGGTATCAACATTAAAGTGATGCTGTATCAATTCAATCTGATGACACTAACTGGGATTTATGGATACAAATGGCATCAACAGGCTGAGTGGGAGCAGTGGTTCAAAACCTTCAATGCAGGCGTTGGACTGGAGCCTCTCCCAACAGCTAGGTAAAAGACATGTTGTTTGTCCATTGCAGGACTACTATAGAGAGACAAATAAAGTTACACTCATATAGGGGGAATGTATTTTTATGACATGCATGTCTTTGGACTGTGGGAGAAAGGCTGGATACCCAGCATGAACCCATGCAAAGGGAGAACCTGTCAGGTCCACACAGCTTTTATTTTATTTCTTTAAAATTTGTTTTGCATAACCAATCACCATCACCAAAAATTAAATAGTAATTTCACCAGGTCATCCATGTTTATGTAGTTTGCATAAAATAACAGGTTTGTTATATGCAAGTGGAAGTATTGGACAAACTGACGGACACTGAAATATTTCTCTTTTCTTTTGCAGGGCTGTCTGTCAGTCCAGTTGCTTCTTCAAATCTTCTTTTGAATTCTTCCTCACCAATTTCCTCACCATTATGATGTTTCCCAGTTTAAGATAAAGCATCTCAGCAACGATGCCGGTGGGAATTGTTCATGAAGTGAATGTTGGCTTGTTTCCTTTTGTCTGAAATTGCGGCAACTGACTTGTTGTTGTTGCTTCACTTCATACTGTTCAGATGGACACTTTCTAAGTGGGCTGTTTTATGTTTTTCCTGTGCCTGCATGGGTTTTCCCTGCCATGCTCCAAATTATATTTGGAAAAAGCTATATATTGGAAAGTTTCTTGGTACGTATAACGTACTGGTCGATTATAAACGCAGCTTTGAAGTCTTTAAATCCAGGATATGGTGATACAGGTTTTTACCCCACAATGTTGTGCTAATTAACTTTGTAGTCATAGGTTTTCTGAAACCCTGCAGGGAGCCCATAGCCACTAATAGAGGTGCTGTAATTTGGTGTGAAAAACACTGAAATGTGATTAAGCACATTCAGTGTGTGATTGAATGAATTCATCCACATTTTATACAATTACTTGATACTTAATCAAATAAAATCCCACAAGTGTGAGTCATTATCATGGCTCAAGAACATAACAGGAAGGGAACAAAGCACAAAAAGGTATGGTAAATATTTAATTTGTGTAATCAAGCAACGCAAAGCCAATGAGAGAATAAAAATATAAAAAACAGACTTTGAAGTGGTGAAAATGTGTTTCATGGTTCAATAATATACATGTCAAAATGGAAATGATAGTTCATGATTACAGTAAAACTGCCATAAACGAAAGCATTTTCCAATACCTTACAACTTATTGGTTAGAGGAAAAACAATCTTGTTATAAATATGTCACTATCTCAGTTATACAAGTTGCCTGTTTCATTACATTTCAAAAAGGCTGCTGTACAAATTCCCAAATATCTCCAAGTTTTATTTCTGATTTTATTACTGAATCATTGTACTTTCTTTTTTCACATATATTTGTCTTTATTGTCAAGCTGCTTAACGAAAGTATAACTCAGAACAAAATCAGTTCACTTTAAATATTTCAGGTTGTAAGAGGTTTCATATACAGATTGTTGCTATGTTCACTCTGAGGTCAGTATCTTCTGTTTTAAAAGGTCTTTTTGAACAAAAATTGTTGTGTCTGTGGTGAGGTAATGGATGACCTAAACACAGGCTCACAGGCAGGAATGCAAGATGATGTTGAATGCAAGGAGTAAGCAAACTAATGGCACGGACAATTTGTCCAAACAGGGGAATTAAAACTGAAAGAAGAGAAGTTAACAAATGGAAAGCATCACACAGAAATATAGGACACTAGTTGTCCTTTTTTTTTTATATGCCTCTAACTATGATCCATTTCTGTCAAAACCCAATAGTGTTGATTTGCATGTCAGTCTTCCTAATTCAATTCTTCTATGTACGAACTATTACAGATGACTTGCATGGCACTTTTCATTCCTTGGAGGAACCCTAACCAAGCGTTGTTAAAGCCTGTTAAACAATCTGGAAATAATTTAATTTTGCTAATTGTTTTGCATGTAACTCATGTTTAGAAGTGCAACATTCAACAAGGACTGGACTGATTTGTCCAAAGGAAATTTGTCCACTGGGAGGAGATTCAGTTAACAGTAGCTGTTTGATTAGTTGTTGTCTATAGCCAAACTTTCAACAAGAACAAATTTTTTTTATGTTAACTGTACTAAACCACTTGACAATTTCATGTCTAAATACAGGTAACTTTTTCCTTCTGTTTACACTATCATTCAAGAAAATCGTCCCTGGTGAGAGTCATGGTTTACAACTCAACATATTGTTTAGCTCAAATTAGTATTTATCATCAACATCATAACTGATCTGCCTACAGCTCCTGGATGCATAAGCTGTAATCTTTTCTGTCTGTTGCATCTATGCTACGTATTTGGTATATTTCCTGTTCTGAGGATTCCCAACAGAACAACATCAATGTACTGAGACTGCACTGAGTCATCTGTTATACAAAAACAAAGAAGATGACAGTTTTTAAAAGGCTAGTTTCTTCATAGTAGATGCTCTGGCACATTTAGAAACAAAGAGGATGCATGGAAACAATATAAAGATGGACATCTGAAATACTGATTTAAAAAGACCTGGGGGAGGACTGTATGCAGAAGTCTACATCAGTCTTTGTTCATCGTATACAAAAGATGTCAATCACAAAGAATTTCCCTGGACAAGTTTAATATTTAAGCTAGTATATTTTTTAGATGTAATATGACAATCATCACAAAGCTCTGCTCTATAATAGTTCTCATCTTTAGTAAAATTATAGTCACAGGTTGCATATATGAATAGTCGTGAAGTCTATTTATCACGCATGGTTACTGTATTCATGATCTATACCAATCCTTTCTGTGTTTTATTTGTGTTGCTTCTTACATTTTTTTTTGTTGTTTTCAAATTCATGACAAGACTATTGATCCAATGCTCAAAAGACCACTCAGTTTATCTTGAAAGGCTAATTCTAGTTTCAGACTGGTTCTCTCATGATATGACGAGTGGTTTTGCTTTGACTGAAGTATTCCTATTATAAATAAATTCTGCCCATTCACTATTCATTCATGCGATGACTGAATAGCCAACCTCTCTACTGAATGTTAACTCCACTTTTACACTCACTGAGTTGAAAAGATGCCTTTTTTTTGTGTTTGAAATTGATGTGGCTTGTCCCACTCATGCACATTTTATCAAAACAGTCTTTTCCCTCACATTTCTGCATCCTGCAATACACACACATCCTGGTGAACAACTGTATGTGTGAAATGCTTTTTTCTTAACTGCGAAGAGGAGGTCAGCCAAGTTTGTCATCTGGAGACACACACAGCACAGTTAGGAGGAGATGAAGCAGAGGATGGATTTTATGTCAGCTTGACATAAAACACAATAGGTCATTTTAACCCATGGAAAACACACACCTGTAGCCATAAACCATGCTGCTTCAAATATCAAACTAAAAGATGGCCAAGTATTAAGGGAAATGAATGTGGTGCATGCTGCATCTTGGTACAAACAACCTCAGCGCTATTAAAATGAAATACATGAGTGAACATACACTGGTGTTCTCTTCTGGCTACTACGACACAGGCAGCAGCTTGCATGGAGATAAGAGCCGTAAAGGACTGTAATGGTCTGTTTCAGCCTGATCCTCCTCTTCTAGCTCTTTCCATTTAGTATTGGTTAAAGCTGAGCACATCTCTGCAGTGCATTGAGGGTAATAAGGTTTGTGTGGTACTGAAGGGAATAGAGTGATGAATAGGGCAGATTAAGGCGATCGTCTCCCAGAGTTTATTGCAGTGCTGCAGACTTGCAAATAAATATCAGCCCAGAAAATTGGGGGAGTGATGCTTGATGATAGATATAGTATTGAGTCAGTGGCATTGATGCATAATACATCTCAATGTGAATTAGACAAAGATCATTCTCAGAAAAAAAAATCATGGCAATCCATTCAGTAGATTTTGCATGGAGATGCAAACAAAAACACAAACAGTCAGATAAACACCAGCGATAACATAACCTCTGTCACCTTCTTGGTGACGGTTATTAACTGCACTGAGCCAGAGCTGATGTAAGCCGTGCATGTCCACCTCATGCCTCCACCATGTTTTACAGAGGATATGGTGTCTATTCAATCGCAAGCTGTTCCAAGCCTCCTCCACACTTTCTTCCTCCCATCATCCTAGTACAGGTTATTAGTTTTATCTGTCCAAAGACTGCTTTTAAACCAGCTTCTCTAGAAAGTTTGAATAAAGTCTAATCTGGATTTATTTTCTATTCATGAGGCAGATGAAAGGTTTGTACCTTGTGGTGAACCCTTTGTATTTTCATTCATTCATTTTCTGAACCCGCTTAATCCAAGAAAGGGTTGCAGGGGAGCTGGAGCCCATCCCAGCAGTCTTCGGGTGAGAGGCAGGGTACAACCTGGACAGGTCACCAATCTATCACATGACCTCCTTTGTATTTTCTCTCATGGATTCAGGGATTCTTTTCACAAAAAGACTGAGATATTAATGCACGTATTTTCTGGAGTGTTCTTCACTTGGCTGGATGTTGTGAAGGGGTTTTCATCACTATGGAATGAATTCTGAACTACCCAACGCTGTTCTCTTTCATGGATGTCCACACCATTTAAAGTTTCCAATCTCTTTTTCTCAGGATGTACCAAACTGTTAATTCTGTCACTCATAAACTTTTTACTATCTCACTGATGGATGTCTTTTTTTTTTTTTAAATTTCTTGAAAAAAAACAGCAACACACACACACACACACACACACACACACACACACACACACACACATACACACACACACACACACACACATATATATATATATATATATATATATATATATATATATATATATATATATATATATATATATATATATATATATATATATATATAATCTTTCCTCCAATTTGAATGGGATTACCCTTAAATCAGAAGGGAGTGTCTGCAGTTTAAGCCCTCAGATAGTTTTGGCAGACAGCTGAAATAACAAAACTTGTGTTGGTGTTCAATACGGACCTGACTGTATTAAGCTGAGACAGCAAGCAAGCAAGATAAAAAGTAATGTTGACCTGTTTTTACAGTAGTCATTAGCTGTTTCAAATGGTAAAAAAAGAAAAGATTATTGTCGGTTGTGAAAAAAAATGTAGTGCTCTATCAGGAAGGTTGGAAGCTGTGAGTTTTGAGAGTTTATTTTGTTCACTTTTCAGTAAACACATACATTTGTTCATTTATGAGAACTTTTCCTGAATCTTTTCTCTAAGCCTCTTTATCTAGAATCTATTTCTTTTTTTCATTAAAATGTATTATATCTGTAGAACATGCATCAAATGCTTTCAAAAAGATTAAAACAAATAATCATGAAATTCATGATGAAATTGACAAAGTAACAGATTTTAAATTTTAGGAGTTATTTTATTTATTTTATGGCAGGAGTTATGCCATAATCCAAACATAAAATCACATATACTGTACTTTATGTTAAGACCAAGATGTCAAAATCTTATGCAATACTGTACAAAGTTAAAGATTTTCTGTGTCAAAAATCAGTTATTATTTAATAGAACTTATCCGTTATTCCATATATGACCATATATGACCTATTATGTGAGGAATTAGAGAAACACTTATCACCAAAAACAAATGTAGTTGTTTTGTTTGTTTGTTTTTAGCTGCAAAAGATGGCCATATAATTATTTTGTAAAAAAAAAAAAAAAAAAAAAAAAAAAAAAGTATTCTGAATTAATAAAATCCACTATTTATCCCATGGCACATACTGAAATTTAGAAATTTAATAGATTTAAAAAAAATTCAAGTTATGTATGAAGTTCAACAAATTACCATTCTGTATCCAGAGGCTGTTTAAAGTGAGTGAAAATGTGAATTTGAAAAAATAAATATTCCACATCAGTTCAGAGTTAAAGCTCCTGTTTAAATACTCACAACAAACATATGCATATCCAGAACTTGTAAACACAATAAGCCTTAACAAGATGGTGTCTTGTAACCATTGTAGTCACATGTTTAATAAATTGATCATGCTTAACTGAGCCTGAAGCTATACAGCATAGTCTTTATGAGAAGCAGGACTTTCTGCAGGCCAGCATGATGGAAGTGCATCTTTTCATTTCACCAGTCAATAAAAATGTTATTAAATAATATTTTTCTCTCCATTGTTTTACAGTCCCTTCATTTCCTGGTTTATCATGTGACAGGATATAATCAAAGTAGAAGTTACGATGAGGTAGTCTTTATTAAGTTATTATCTTTCCTGGTGTGTGTGTCATATTATCCACAATGCATATTTAAAGTGTCATCTGTGCTTTAAATAATTCTGTGCAACTGTTTAAGTGGATGGAAAAACTTCAGAGTTGGACAGAGTTGCTTTTAAGGAGAGAAAAAGGACAAGACATGTCAATTAAAGAGCAAAAGGAGGTGAAAAGTACAATGTCAAAGTCATTATTATATAAAATATTTAGCTATTTCTTCTTATTATTAAAACTTGCAATAGACCGGTGACTTATCCAGAATGTACCCAGTCTCTGGCCTGATAATATGCTGGGATAGGCTCTAGCTTTCTTGCAATCCTGAATTTAAATGAGCAATATATAGAAAATTAATAAATATTCATTGAACCGTGGACATTCCTCATCTACATAATATGGCTCGATGCAAAGTCCCAGTGCATTAAGTTGTGCTCCTAGAGGGTAGATCATCACATGGTGGCTGTTCAGTTGCTGGACTGTTTGACCCACAGGAACTGCTGCTTCCATAAACATGGAAATCTGACCCTTAGTTACACAAGGTCAGTCTCCAGGTGAAATGTGGGAATGTTACAAAAGGAGAAAGCTCAGATGATGTAAGTAATATTTTGCTTTTTAAAACTTGTCAATGTTGCTTCGCACAACCAGGGAAACACCTCTCAGCAGCATCTCTTCTTCCACTTCCTCGTTAAACTTTCACCACCTGCTCTGCATCCTGTCAAACTGTCACATCACTCAACCTCAGGTCCTTTTAGCAACAACATGTCGGAAGCAGCCCCTTTACACCAAATAAGATCAGAACCTGCCTTTTTCTCTTGGTTTTGCAGTATGTTGTCAATGATGGAGACAGTTTTAAACTGATGCTACAGCAGTTATTTACATTGTGTTGTCATAGTTTTTTTTTTCTGATTTGTCTCACAAATAAATGTTTTTTTAAGCCATCAAGCTTTTTAGTCCCAATCCCCTGAGGTCCCTTTGCACTGTGCATATGGAATATTAAAAGTAAACCTGAATTCTGCTGTTGTTTATTATGATTATTATTGTTGAAATTCACCAAATATTTAAATGTTTGCTGATGACCATTCATGAGTTTTTGCATTGTGTTTGCATTGGACAGTTCTGAACCCAATTTTAATAGATCCATCTATCTCCTAGATGCTTTCTTTGCTTGATTCATACCAGTAATATAACGATAACAGATAAGTATCTTTTACACAACCACGGGACATGTTGACATGGTTGTTCAAGAAATGAGAGGTTTCTCATTGCATTGTTTGCATTATGCTGAATCATAATAATCCATGCACTAATCCTCCAGTGGGAGGATGTTGCTTTATTAAATTCAGATGGAGACATTTTTCTCCATGTTAAATAAGAAGTTATTTAACATGTAGACTAACACACCACTCATAATTAACAGATGAGTAAAAAAAAAAAAAGATGTTATATCCTATGATTATTATTTACTATTTCAGCCTCAAAGAATTTGATGTGTCAATACTATATTCAGTAGGAGCCAAAAATATTCAACCTTAAATACAATAACATTAATTACAATAGTAAACTTTCTCATAATAATTAGGTAAATGACAGGCTAATGACTTTTTTAAAAAAGATTTATTTTAAATATATAAAGTTTCAGCATCTATCAATCTGAGGCTTTATGCTGGATGAAGAAGTAGTTTCTTACAAACTTCCTCCTCACATTTTTATTCAACACAGAAAAAGAATAAGAATATTGATTCTTTCCCTCTTGATAAATGACCAGGACAGTAGCCAGACTGTGGCAATCAATTCTTTCCGGTGTGCACCATACCTAATAAATGCATTTCTTTCTTCCCCTTTTTTTTTTGTTATTTTTGGTTGTTGGCAGAGAGACGGCAAGGACCAGCAGATTTGTGAACTGTCACACTGTGCCACCATGTGGTTGTACACACACTCACAGGTTTTTGTCACACGCATTCAGCACTGACACAATTAATTCCTGAAAGATTTTATGTTGCATTCAGAATGCCTACATTAAAAAGTGACACTATCCAGTAGCCGGGCTGAAACTGTATTTGGATTATACATCAGTGTATTGGGCAATA
The DNA here is from genome assembly GCF_933228915.1 of Telmatherina bonti. NCBI lineage: Eukaryota > Metazoa > Chordata > Actinopteri > Atheriniformes > Telmatherinidae > Telmatherina > Telmatherina bonti. Next base: position 21,675,660 of record NC_136614.1, on the reverse strand, counting down.
AAATCCTTGAGTTAATTTTAGGTTGGGCTCTGGTGATGTGAATTTATTTCATGTGATTACTGCTTTGAATTCTAATATTTGTTCTCCTTAATTGGGATGATGCCCATTTTACCTGCAAGTGTGAAAGTTGTGCATTGAGCTATAAGAGATAAAGGAGGAAGTCCTGTGTTTTGCTTCTTCTACTGTTTTCATTTGGCCTCAATCAAATGAACTCAACCTTGTAACATTTCTATGAGTTAGTAGAAATACTAAGTTAGGAACTCTCAATCTCACTCTTGGATTTATTTTTTCTGCCGGGAAATTTACTGTGTGCATCCAATGTTCCTGTTTTTCGTTAAGACTTGAGTTGTACAATTAAACAAAAAGGTCCAAGGCACATTCCTGGGCTGCTGTGCCCATCTTCATTCAACAAACCTTCCAGACTTGCTGGCTCAGATCTTTTTCAGCATGGTCTGATATCTTTAACCCATAAAACCATGTATGCTGAGCAACACCCGAGGGTATAAAAATGTAAAGCACAGCTTGGATACTGTAATAGGATCAACACCCCCTCATACTCCTACTCACACCAGCTTCATTACCACTAGCTTAGAGTTGGATTACTGTGCCTGTAGGTGATGTTTATTCTCTGTATGTGCTGATTCAGGCTTGTAGCTGATGACTCTTACATGCATTCACTGCTCTAACAATATGAGGCCAGCTTTCTCTTTCTCAGTCATTCCATCCTTACATGTTTTCCTTCATTACACTTCGATGAGATTAGGAGATTTTCTGTTCCATGTCCAATAAAAGCAATGATCAAGAAACATATTCAGCGCAGACATTTGGTGGTTTGATGAAAGCACCCTCTGAGATTTTACTCCTGTCACAGAACACGGGTATTTTGGTCACAAGTAAAAGTAAACTTGATCCTGTATCCTAAGTGTCGCTTTTGCTCATAATATCAGACAGCTTCCTTATTTGTCTTACACCCTATGTTTTCTTTCTTGCTGTGAATCCTCTTAGAGGTGGATTACTGGACTAAGATGTCTACTCTGAGAGGGAAGAGGGAGACACCGGTGAGAGGCTGGGAGTGAGAAGAAGCTACAGGTGGATTTAGAGACGAAGAGAAGAAAATGGAGAGAACCCCTTGGTTCAATGCGAGCCAGGATTGGGTTGGAAGGTTTTGTGTAGCTGGGGTGAGTTTAACATGTCTTTCAATGTATGCTTAGTGGACAGGAAAGAAATTGGATTTTGACTTTGGTAGTCTGTGATGTATATCGTCTGTAGTCTTAGTGTGACTTATAATGCATAAAAAGCTAAGTTTCACAAGTTAAATAGAAATGGAAGCGGAGACTGTGTGTTTCTTTCGAATGCTGGGTGCTTTATTTAAATGCCCTCATGGATATAACAGTAGTTTATAATGAGAAGTTAATTCAATCATATTTACTTTACGTCTTGCAGGGAGAGCCGGCAGAGCCTCACATGGTGAAGCACATGTACTTGTGTCCCATGCTCATCCTCACTGACAAGGCAGGGACAGAATAACCCTGTGACGGAGATGCTTTTCCCGACCTTAGCCAACATTCCCAGCTGGAGCATGTGCTCTGCTCTATATATCTTTATCTTGTTGCTCCCAAAGGCCAAAGCAGACACTCCGAATGCTTCCACTCTAAGAGATGGAGGAGGTTCCCAGTGTGGGGAGTACACAAACCAGGTAAATACTTTGAGTGAGTGGCAAAGTGGTGTTCTACAAGCAGTAGTAGTAAAGGCATGTTAATGTTAGGGGCTCTGAAGATTTACCAGCTCTGGTAGGAAGTGATGCAGAACTTATAATTCTTCTCCAAGCATGTGCTGCTACAAATTTATTTCAAGTAGTGTTTACAGTCACTAAAAAAGGGGGTAACTCCTGCTTTTCCCTTGTCATCTTGTTTGGTTTATTTCACCTGGCTTGCTAAAGTCTGCTCAGGACTTTAATAAACAGATGCTTCATCCAACCGATATTTAAGTATTTGATGAAGGTGATTATATTTTTCTTCACTTGCGATTTTGTAGTACAAGGTGGGTATGACTTCATTGTAACATTGTACTTTATTAAGTGCAATAGCGAGTACAGCTGTCTTATATTTCAACACACCAGTGAGACATCAGGGCAGTCTGGGGTTATTCTGTTTCTCATGGACATTCAGTTTAGAGAGACTGGTTTCAAGGCACTTAAATCCAGTTTGACAACAATGGCTTGTCCAACCAGTTCAAACAAGTCACAAGGCTTCGTTAAATCCATCTAGTCCAATTTGTAGTGCCATTAGTCAGGGGTAGTAGTTATTTTATTTTATTTTATTTTATTTTATTTTATTTTATTTTATTTTATCTTATTTTATTTTATTTTGTACTGCCAAAAATATTAGTGTAAATTTCTACCAGTGGGCTAAGCTTATTAGCATAAAACAAAATTTTATTATGAACCTAATGATGAAATGATGGTGTAACTTGCAAATGTTTAAAACCTAATGAAAAACAAACTCAGTAGGTATTTACATGTAACAGAAAAAACCTCAGTAGATGGAGAATTTATGGTCTATCTGTTCTTTTGGACTGAAGTGTCCATGTGTTCCAAGCAAACTGGATAGCAGGAGTGATATCACAGAGCTCAGGGAACCTGCAAATGAAATTGTGCTAAACATACTATATAAATGTAATGATTTGACATCTAGACTAAAAAAAAAAAGAGGGGGGGGTTAGGGTTTTCTTACATGGTAATGTAACATTGAAATAAATCATCTAACCCCCCCCAAAAGTGACATTTCCAGTTGGGTTGAGATACCTTTAGATTAATTTACAGTGTTTTGTTTAAGCTGCATTTACTGACAGCTAGCTGAAGAAATGAAATGGGATCTGACAGATTCTAGTAACACTTGTAAGAACAATACAAAAACCAAAACAAATGGTGGGGTCAAGTGAAGTAAATGCTGAAATTGAAGTTTTTAAGAAACATGTCATTGTGGATACTTCAAATTAAGAAACATGTTATTTTTCAAAATGACAAGATGATTTAAACATTTTATTGCAACACACTATGAACTTTTTTATTTTTCAGACAAAATGAAAGAACTGCTGCACAGCTTCCATATTTTGAGATACAGTAGAAATGTATATTGATTTTTGGCATATGACATGAAGATGAAAAGTTGATCTACTGATAGGAAACATGGTTCTGCTGTTTTATATCCTGGTTGATGGAGAATTTATTGACAAGTAATTTCCATCTTTATTATTTGTACTTTTACCACAATTTGTTACCATCCGTAGTGCCTGACGAGAAACTGAAACTTCCTCTTGATCAAATCTTCTTCCCCTGACAGCTGATGGAGGACGGCATGTGCCGGTTGGTGGCCACTTTGCCTCAACTAGATGAGCGGAGATGCCCAGACATGTTCCGCTGCAGTGATGAGGTCTCCTACTGGTTGCATGAGAATGAGGAGAGGAAGCAGCAGATTGTCATACTGAAAGAGACCATCTCTGAGCTGCAGGAAGACCTGAGGAACCACCGGCACCGCATTAAAGTGCTCGAGCTGCAGGTGACTAAGCGCACATGGATCAACTGTCACCCAATCCTGTCAACTGCTTTGAGTATTTGGTCTAGTCTACCTGGTGACCCACGGGTTTTCTACTCACACAGGGACAGCTTTCTGCGCGTAACATTCAATATGCCCTTCCATGGGCAGACTTTTTGTGAAATATTTATTTCCTTTTTATATTCTCTCTGTTATCTGGAGTCAGACATCAGACTGCAAATAAATATTTCATCAGAGAAGCCTTGATCCAAGTTTAGAGTGTGAACTGAACCTCAGTCATTAATATTTAAGAAAAATTCATCCATAGTCTTTCAACTATAAGCAAAAATGTCTCTCTGTACTGATCTGCACCCACGTGTGCTGCTTGGTCATCAAGCTGGCTTGCATTTCTACATGTCCTTGACCTTAGTCACTAACAAGATTAGCCTCCTACCCCTCCACGTGCAGCCTCATGCGTCTCAGATGGTGAGCTTAGACAGAAAGAGACACCTCTCACCTGGACCAGTCGGTAGCCTCAGGTAGATGGCTGAAGAAACTCGTGTTTGTTATTCATAAGCAAAAAGGGCTCCGAGGTTTGTGGTAAAGTGAGTTAATACAGATCAGATCTTGGCATTTGTGGCCTCAAATTTTACAATAACCTTATTTATCCTTTATGTTCTCTGAGCATCGTTTCTCATTCAAAAGTCAAAATTTTAGGTGTTAATGCAAACAGTCTAAGACTGTCTAACTCAGTGTTAGACAGTCTTAGACAGATATCTTATTAAAGATATTTTGACAAAAACAACATAATTTTTCAACATTTTCAGTTTGTGGTATGCCCCGTGATCTTTGTAATAAAAATAATGCAGCTTGGCTCAGAAAGGGCCAAAAAACACTGGTCTAACTAGTCTATTATTGACAGCTCAAGGTTCCCATTTGAAAAAGTTAGAGTAATGGTATTTTCCCTGTTTAACATCTCTTAGATTAACAAAAGAAGATTCAGTTTGGCGTTACTATAGGTGTTATATCATTTTGACATGTCTGAGATGGAGAAGTTTAGTTATTATATTGTGTTGTTTTGGGATATGTGTGTACTTGTGTATACACAATTTCTCAGAGTGAAGAGAAGGTCCACCAGAACATCTCTCTGGAGCAGCGTTTCCATGAGCTGGAGGTCCATTATGCTGAAGCAACCTCCATACTGCATCTCCAGGGGACCCTGATTCTTGATCTGCAGGTACACTTTTAACTTGTTTTTGTATGGGAGTAATGTAAGATTTCTAGATGTTTAACAAGTTCCCTTTCTACCTAGAACCAACTGCACAATCTGACACTTTTAGTGGAAAATGTGAAAAGAAGTCCAGGCTGTTCAGTCAATATTGTCCGTCCCAATTCTCTTCTAAACACTCAAGAAGCTCTGCACCCAGGTTGGTGTTCATGTGATTTGTCAGCAGAGGGAGCCAAACGCCACAGGCTGCTTGTTTGACTTTGTCTTTTATGCTCTTCTTTTAGAGATCCAGCATGTTGGGAACTGCCCCATTGACTGCGCTTCCATCTACTATAATGGAGTGAGAAGGTCAGGTCTCTACACTGTGGTGCCACTACTGGCTGGCATGCCTGTGGAAGTATACTGTGACATGGACACAGACGGTGAGTCAGTAATAAAATGCAAATGCCATAATGATTTAAACACTGTACATTAAATATTATTTATTCATCAGATGATTCCATACAAAGTAAATCTGTAAGATATGCAAAGTTGCCTCATACTTCTGAATGAATTTCTCACATTTTTTTTTTTTTATGTACAATGGCTTCTTTTGACCTCAGGTGGTGGCTGGACCGTGATCCAACGGAGAATAGACGGCTCAGTGAGCTTTGACCGCAGTTGGAGGGATTACAGGGATGGATTTGGTGACCTGCACTCAGAGTTCTGGCTGGGCAACAACCACATACACGACCTGAGCACCCAGGGAGACTACAGCCTCCGAATTGACCTGGAGGACTGGAGCATCCAGCACAAACATGCCCTCTACCAGAGCTTCAGGTGGGTGTTGTGTGTGCAGACACAGCTGGTTCCTGCAAAACCTTCCTAATTTTCTTCGATTCTTACTGTTAATCTGTGTGTAGTGTAGAGGATGAGGAGCATCAGTACCGCCTTCATGTGTCAGGCTTCAGCGGCACGGTGCAGGACTCGTTTAGCTGGTACCATGACAAGCAGAGCTTCAGTACACCAGACAGTGGTAACATCTGTGCTGAGATCTCCCATGGCGGATGGTGGTACAACCAGTGCTTCTATGCCAATCTGAACGGAGTCTACTACAGGGTAAGAACACCGATTACCTTTAAAAATGACACTATTGAAGACAAAAGTGTTGACTTTTTCTTTACCCTGCAGGGAGGACATTACACACCAAAAGGCCGGGGGCCTCTGGGTCCTGATGGGATTGTTTGGTACTCTTGGAAGGACTCTGATTACTACTCCTTGCGCAAAGTCAGCATGATGATCCGACCGCACAGCTTCCAGTCACGTTTGTCACCCTGAACTACTGTCATCATGGCAACAGTGTGGGCACAGGAACTGATGTCAGGATGACACTGTGACAACGATAGCATCATAGCACTGTTGTCTGCATGAAAATGGCACATTTTTTTGTGTTTTTTGCTGTTTTTTTTTTTTCTTCTCTCAGTCATGGGAAACAAATACTTTTATACTCAACTTTTGTACATTAGTTTGGTACTATTTGTGACTTTTTGCAACAAAGCCAAGAAAATGCACTTTTAAAAAGTGCATTTTGGATTGCTGTCTGCACGCTGATAGGTTTCCAGAAGCCTAAAGGTTGCTGTCTCTGTCAGGCATGAATGAATGCAAGCTCATCTTGTGTTTATGCATGATTATTATCATTTTGGTTAGTTATTTTCAGTCCTTTTAAGCACTTGACTGAGGGTAAAAGTAATTTAAAAGTCAGGATATAAGATAATTATATTTGAAATTGTCAGAGATTTTATTAATTGCCACTGGGCTAAAAAAAAAAAAATGGTTGTCCTATGAATTGCTCTATTTTCAGTGTTCAAATTGTACATTAAAATGAAAAGTTTTGATAGAAAACATTTTTAAAAGGTATTCATATATATTTATATTTATTATGACATTTAAACATAAACATACCCATACAAATAATTATTTCAGTCATAAGTGTAAACATGTTTAATTATATTCAGACTTTATTGATCCATTCTATTGTAAATCAGAAATGATAAAGTTGTGCTTAATATGATGATCATAATTGATTGTTAGTGTGTTTGTGCCAACACAAGAAAGATTTGTTTGTTAAAAGACACAATAAGAAGAGTTTAAGAGGATTTAGTATAGACTTGAAGAAGAGGATTAACGATTCACACAAGTCAGAAAAATCTCTTTGGAACAATGTCTAAGCAACTGCAGACTCCAAGTTCAGCAGTTTTTACTGCACCGCTTCTTCCAGATGTTATTTAGAATGGGAACATCTGGGAACTCTCGACTGGAAGCTGCTGGAACACCACAGTCACTGAAATACTACAAGTTTTACACCATTATGGACTGAGCACACGAAGAAGAACCTCTTTGCAGGAATGTTTTATTGTCAGAAAGAAGAAGGAAAAAAAAAAAACCTTTTGGCTACATCAACCATATCTACTCTTAGTCATTGTAGTGCCAAACTCCTGTGCTGCTTAGCTTGCCAGTGGGCAAGACAGATCGCACAAAGTTGAAGAAATCATGATTAACAGCAGACCCTCTTTCCACATGGACAGTTAAGACTTGATGTTTGATGTTTCAGCAGGACATTTACCAAAAAAAAAAAACCACACATCAAAGCTGCCTGTAGAATGGATGAATGGTCTGAAGTCAGGACCTCGTTCTTCCCTGCAGAAAATGTGTTCACCATGTTCACAGGTCTGGCCCATGAAACCAGAACATTTAAGCGAACTCTACCAGTTCTGCCATGAATGGTCAAATATACAAACAGAATTCTGTCAGAGGAATGTCCATTGATCCATTTTTAACTGGAATTGTAAGTGCTATTGTACTGGAGATGTACTATCTGAGGACTGTGTAAACTCATATAAATCATATGGTTTGTGCAATCAACACCATAAAATCTTCTTTTTGTTAAAAACGCGATCCACGCAAAACACAGCGATTGTGTAACATTTAGTAAGTGTTACTTTCACGGGGAAATCTAAATACCTTTGGCATACTGGCAGGCTTGTGTAAATAGACACGTGGTATGGTCTGCAGGCCAATGTGAAAAACAGCCACAGGATTGTAACCTGTTCAGTTTAACCCAGAACACTGTAACCCTGCACTTACCATCTGGTTTCTACATTCCTTTTCACACTTATTTTTTATTGAAAGTGAGTTTGAATTGATGGGCTTCAGAAGCTATAAACATAATGCAACATGTCCTTAAAAATGACTGACCAACAGAAGAGCTGGTCTTTTAGTTTGATAGGATTTTAGCCTACTCTTGTGGTACACACAAGCAGCTGCACCTGATGGCAGCCACAGCAGAGTGTGAGGTAAAAAGGCTCTTTCACTCCCCCCCCACTAGAAAACTACACAAAACCCGCTCTTCACACAAGCTAAAGGCTCATTTTTTATTCCTAACCATGTCTTCACAAGAATTTGCTGGAGTGAATGAGAGCTTTAGTGTGAGAAAAATCCGTTTTACACACCATATAGAGAACAACATCAAGATTCATTCAAGCACACGCACACGTCTCAATGAATACAAATCACTGTTTAATAAATCAAACAAGTTTTTGCTCTTTCTCTCTGTAACACCATGTAGCAAATTCTTCTATACTGAAAACATCATCTTAATGACAAGAAGGATCTGCAATAGAATGCATATATATCTATATTTATGTATATTTTCGGCGTATCAAGCGTCAAGAAAAAAAGGAGTGAACAAGATTACAGGTTGATTGAAAACAGGGTGGTGAAAAACAAAAAGTAAAATATTTAAAAAAAAAAAAAAAAAAAAAAAAAGACTTCATAAAGCAAATAATCCATGACTGTCTGCATTTGTTGCACCTAAAGTAAATTACAAACACCGTAATCCATTCAATCCAGGACAAAGATTCTTCAGGGATAGCAGGGCAGCAGAAACTTGTAATGCAAACTATGACGGGGTACATTTGGTTCACTGATATTAAGATTAAATGTACAAAAAGAAGAAGAAATCTCAACTCAGATTGTTATTTTCTTATTCCACATGCTGTCTCCTGACGTACTATGCAGTCATAGTATGTCCACATAAGGGGACTGCAAGTGATCTGAGCATTTCTAGTTTCTCAAAGGCTGGAGAAATGCGAGTGAGTCAGGAAGAAGGTGGAGCTTCCTGTTAGCTTTTGAGGAAGTGCAGGATGAAAAGGGGTAAAGCACTGCCAGCAGTGGACATGCGGAAGATATATCTGCCTTTGCCTACTCTTCTGACACTTAACACCTCTGCTTTTATACACAAAGTTGGTGAACATTAACAGTTTTTACAGACAAAAAATAGACAATAAAGCTGTAAAATGCAGCTGAAGGTACTTTCAGCATTAAACTGGCTGTCTGTTCCTGCAAACAGAGGAGAGAAACTTTGGCTTTTTTTTCTGTTTGCACGTTATGACATCACTGTGCACATGACTCATCGCCATCTCTAGATAATTTACACTGTTTTTCTACATGAATGTCTGAAAAACTGCAGAGCATTATTTTAAAACGTAGTTAGATGTAATGTTTTGTATCCAAAGCTGAAAAAAAAGTATCACACAATGACTAACACTGCCATTTAGCTCATGACATAATTCAAAACGACTTTTTTTTTTTTTTTTTTTTTTTTTTTTTTTTAGCTTTACCAGTGCATGACTTTGCAAGAGAAAGATATAAAAAAAAAAAAGAAAAGAAAAAAAAAAGCCACCATCGGGACGATTGGCATGGACAGTCGAAGATAAGACATGGTCCGAGTACGAGAAAAAGAGAAGTGAAATGTATATTTTAAAGGGAGATTGCAGAATAAGCAAAAACATTTCAGATGATGGACTGGTTTAACTTCTTGTCCTGTAGTGCGAGACTGCTTTCACATCGTTGTGAACTGACCATGGGCTTGCCTCAGCTTTGCAGCAATCTGTGGATTCAGTAAGAAAAACACTCAGAAATATAGAAGCAAAGAAGTCATGTGATGGTTTAGTGTCAGTATCTATGCACTTCAAATGCATTTTTAAGTAATTTGGCAATAAAAGAGGACAAACACGTAATATACTTTGACAAATGGTTAACAACAATGCCTTTACCATCTCATAAAACTTCACTTGCTCCTCCAGGTACAGCTGCATGACCCTGTTGTAGTCATAGATACGGTTGCTATGGAAGTGGTTCATCTCCGCTGCAACACAAAGGAGGAGGAACCAGGGAGATCAGACAGACTGCCGTGATGAACAATACTGTTTAAAGTTTTTGGAACAAAGACAGTGTGGTACCTTGTAATGCATAGGACATAGTGCTGGCACGTTTAGCCATGGTTACTTTGTCCTGAGGAGTAATTTTACCGGCGGCCACCAGCTTGTCAGCCTCCTTCAGCTTGTCTATGGCTGCCTGTAAGAATTTAAATGAAGTTAATAAATAACCCAATAGTTTTGACTGAAGAGCCTTAACTATAAGCTGACTTGGTTTGACTGGGCTGCCCATTAAATTTCTGTTCCTAAAACCTTTTTTTTTTTTTTTTTATTGATAACATTTTCCTGTATCCTGTTTCATAAGACAAGATGTACCTTATGGACTCCAATGGTGTCTGGAAAGCATCCAAGAAGACCCTTATATTCATTGTTGGTCTCCATGAGGAAGTGAAGGTCTTTCCTGGGCTGAAAATCAAGCAAATAGACACAAACAAGTGATTTATGTGAAAAGGAAATGGTGAGATTCTGAAGTAAGTACCTAAAATTGGAACAAAAATGCTGAAATTAACTTCAGAGCAGGAAATGATGCAGGAGCCTGATAAGAGAGAATAGAAGGAAACTTTAGGTCACTAAACAGAAAGACTGTAGGTTCAGATAGGCATTCAGTAGGATGACACGCTGTACTGCTTTGGTTCAAGGAGAAAATTTCAAATGAATAGCAAAGACAGCAAATATATGACTTGATGCTCTGCTTAAATTTTCCCTGTAGGTGCATCCCTTAATTCTTCCCTTGACTGTGTAAAATAAAACTACAGCTTCTGCTGATAACATAACAGATGAAGTGTCAACTTCATCCTGAGATGCACAAAATCTCCATCACTAAACTGTGTCACAGCTTGTCACTAAGCTACTGCCACGGATTCTAAAAGGAGCAACAAACTAAAACGGCTAAAGCAGCACAAGCTTACCAGATGATCCTCCCTCTGGAAGCTGCTGGGACACAAAAAACATCAAAAATAAAAGAAGCCAAGTGCTGACTATTAGAAAGAAAATGATCAAGCTATAAAGTGAAACAAAATAAAATCTCCTAACTTCCCAATCCTTGAAACGTGTTTGCCCTCAATCTGCTTTTACAGTTTCTTCATGAGCAGGACACGGAGTTATAAAACAGCATCATAAGGATGTAAGCGCTGGCTGCAATCAGGAAATACTGACAGATATTGTGAGATGTTGGTAATAGAGGCAAATGAAAGCAAAGCTTTACATCCTTTGAGATTCTAAAGGACTTACAGTTCTGCTCCACTTTAATTGCCTTTAAATATACTCTTATGAGCCTCATCACAGTCTGATTTTTCCCTCAACAGCTACTCTGCCTGTCAGCTATGTTTATCACACACCATTATGCTATATTTTGTTTAGCAAATCAAATGTTGGCTAAACTCTGACATTAATACCTGTAGCAGATTAAAGCACACAAGGACACATGCTTTGTAAAATAACAGAAATAAAAATTCTCACAGATTAACCATCTTTTGCCTTGCTTGACCCAGCAGCAGACTAATAACACACTACTTTCTACACTCTCAGTTCTGGCAGTACTTTAGGCTATTTAATGGATCTGCCGGCCAGCAGCTCTCGCTACTTCCAACTGAAAAGCTGAGGCAAAGAACTGCTGCGACTCAGCTGGCTGGATTCCTCCAGCAAGAACAGACCCACCCAGCAGGTTGTCCGGATTCGTTCTTTAAATTTCCGACATGAAACCGACAAGTTGTCTCACCTCGCCTTTCTGAGACTACACCTCTGCAGATTAAAACAGAAAATTCTAAGCAATAGTGTAGATGAACGGCTTGGTCATAAAAGAAAAAGAGCACAAAAAAGGTATAAAAGATCTTGTAAGATTATAACAAGCTTCAAATACTGACATTTTTTTAGCAGTTCTTTCATCTTAATTATTGATAGAAATGGTCATGTGCAGCTAGTGAAGTCCAAATGTCAAACTCAGGCTACCTGCAGTGTGAGTTCAGCCTCTTTTTATGCATTCTTTGACTTTTTTGACTATGAATTTGAGCTGGAGAACCTACCTGCTCTGCCACCAGTTGGGCAATCTCCTCATAAGTCTTGCCTGCTGCTGTTAAGGCATCAGTCAGAGTTGCCTCACCTACAGCAAAGAAGTGATTAAAATGTGTTTCCCAACAGCATCTAAGTACGACATAAGTATTTCACAAATAACTGCACAATCAGCTGCATCTGTGTCTGCTCCTATCAAATATAAATAGTTATTACATTTGCTACGTAAACCAACCTTTTGAAGTTGTGACAAAGAAAAGCTGAGTGAGACCTGGAAGTGTCTACCTGGAAAAACGACAATGAAAATACCACTTGCTGCTGTCACGTTGGTGGTCTGTACCTTGGTATCCACTGCTCGTGAAGACAGAGGAGAGGTTCTGGAAGGCTTTTCCAATTCTCTGATACTCTTTTGGCAGAGCTAAGAAAGAAAAGAAATGTAGTATAAACTTGTTTAAGTTGACAAAATACTCCGCAGTATTGTGTATTTCAGCTTAAACAGTAATTATAGCTCAAAGTGAAGGCGTGGCCTGTGTGTGGAAAACACTTATTTAGCTTCAGAGTAGTGTATACATACGTCCTGTACATCTCTTCCAGTGTTCCTGTCCCACTGTAAGGATTTCTTTCACGCCGTCATCCATGGATTTGGTAAACCTGCTGAACTGCTCGCATTTCTGTTCCCTGTGAAAGACAAAACATGTGTTCCCAACATGAAGTACCACACACACATGAAACACACAACTGTGTAAAATATCAAGTCGTGGTTTTCTACAGGCAAAACGTCATTTAACTCACACTTCAACAGGGTCCAGATCTGCACACTGGGCTTCAGGCTCTATTGTGGAAAATATCATGACTCCAACCGTCTCGTCTTTTTCCGCTTTTCTCTTCCCCATCTTCCAGTCCTGCACCAACCAGTCACTCAGTCAAATAATAAATGACTAATGCAAGCAAATTAGACCCTTTAATATTGCTAACAACAGAAAACATTATAGGTGTAGGATGTGAATGAATGAACAACAGTCACAGTCTTAATTTGCACGTACTTTACTGCTTTAATTTTAGTGCAAAAAGGAAAATTCTCAGCTTACCTTCTCGTCTTTATATGTGAGGAAAAGCTGAAATACTTCGCTGCTGGAAACAACAGGGTGTCTGCACATCCTGGTCATCCAACCCTGCAACCGCTCCATGCGCATTTTAATAAACTCTTCCTCAAAACGACCTTTAACAGATAGAAAGTTGACATGCTTTTTGACAGATAGAAAGTTATTCCTCTCCTTGCTTCCTATGGACATGCTAGACTGATATGTGTGTTATTATGATAACTCTATATCGCTTCCTTTTCTCCCAACATTTTTTAAATAAATGGGAAATTTTTTTTTATCTCTGAATCTAAATTTATGCTCACCAGCCAACCAGGGAAAGAGTCAGGAGCTCACCTGTCACCTGCTTGTCTGGTAAAGAAGGGATGGGAATGGCTGACCCAAATTTGTCTAGGAGCCTCTCATACAGCCAATCAAAATGCTTGTATCTGTGATTGACTGGTCGGTTTGTGGTCTGCAGAGAAAAATGCACAAAGTGGGTCATGGACAGTGAAGATAATTGTTAAAAAGCTTTTATTAAAGATAGGGATGCATCGAGTTACGATCTGATACCGATATCTGAAATTTGAATATCTGCAGATACCGATATTTACCGATACCAAATCTGTTTATGTGAACATTATTGTGACTATGGTTATTATTGCTGTTATAACTGTGTGAGATTTCATCAGGTTGTAATAAATTACTCAACCTTTCTGAAGTTACCTCACCAATACAAATATAATAACATTACAGATCTAACAATTTCAACAAGTTTTTTTTTATGATTTGGCACATTTTATCTAAATACAACTATAAATGTGTGGTTTTGAAACAAAGATCTTGCTTTTGGTGTTATAAAAAAAATGTCACATTTTAACATTCAAGGCATTTGTTTCTTTTAAAACATGTCCGAAGCATGTCATCAAACACATCTGCCTTAGCTTGACAAGTGTGGTATCGGGTATCGGTTGTAGTATCGGTACACTTTTATTAATACCAAGTACGAGTACACGCTTGGTATTGAGCCGGTATCGGTGCATCCCTAATAAAAGATACTGGATACAAAAATCTTTGGCTTCATTCATTATCGTTTGTGCAACTCTGTTGTGGAAAGAGCTTCTGTATACTCACACTGGGTGTGATTTGGTACTCGATGTAGCTCTTGAGTCCGTACATTTTTGAGCCTCTTTTGGGATCAGCTACAATACAGTCAAGCTGGGTGTCTGGATAAGACCACACTGGACCAACTTCCCCAATCTGAACAGGAAACCCAACGTTTTAGAAACATGCAACGCTGCATTTTATGTCATACCGCCGCAATTAAAATGACAACGGTGTTAAATATAGTGCAGGAAGCGTTACATCTAAACATTAGTAATCTGCTTAAACTCATTAGTTCTCGTAAATGACTAAAAACTGTTGCTGTAAACTTACTGAAACAAATGGTGTTACTGTTACATAGGTAAAATACATAAAAACCTTTTATGACACATTATCATTAACTTAGACATAACTTACATAAATCGATAACTTGTCTTTGCCTTTGACAAGCTGCTTGCAAAGCAGGTAGAGCTCTGGACCAGACTTGGAGAAGCCTGGAAACCTGGTCAAAGACGATGAGCAAGTTAAATCAATAGTTTGTTTATTGTTATCACAAAGTACATAGACATTTTAAGTTTCAACATTTTTCTTCTATTGAAAATATAAAAAGGTAACGTGTAATGTTTAGTATGACTGAATTATTGATTCTTACTTGTTGAGAGATATTTTCATTGAAGATCCATGGGCTCCACCTCTTTGTATCGCTCCACTGTCTCCAGATTCCGATTCTGCATAACCCCCAGTGGACTTCATGTCATCCCATTCATCATCCCACTCATCATCCTCTGCCCCTAAAGTAAGATACATGGGCATAAGAATTGCTTTGGACATCTATACAATGTGTTTGATTATACGATACTGATTTTAAGGACATTTTCTGGATTTTAGCATGTTTTCTTGATGGAGATTCTTCTTACCTCATTTATCATCGTCCTCGCAGCAACTTGGCTCAAGTTGCCTCAAATTAATTGTTCAATGACACTTGATGCTTTTTGATGGTTTTCAAAGGGATTTTCTTTAGCATATGGATGAATCTGAAATGGCTTCAGGCCATGCAGCACTGATTTAAAGCAAAATCCGAATTTGTAAACTTTAGCCATACACCAGAAAAGCATTTTGAGTATCTCTAACTTTAAACAGCATAATAGCATCTGAGGATCTTTTCATCATTTACAATAGGTTCAATTATTCCTTTCTTTCATAGACATATCATTTGAAAAGTAAATCAATAACCAACATTTTCTTTCCACCAATATCGCCTTCATTTCCACTCCAAATGGCAAAAAAAAAAAACAGACATGGACTGTTTAGTATATTTCTTTAACACACACACAGCAACAAGAGATGCTTAACAGTACACTAATTCAGCACTGAAAAAAAACAAAAAAAAAACCCCAAACAAAAAAAAAAAACTAGCATAATTTAAGCTAATCAGACTTTAAACCAGCAGCGTCTAGCTCTTGTCCCCAAGGACCACAACCCTTCAAGTTTTCCATGTATCCCTGCTACAACATACCTGACTCAAATGAATCATGAATTCATTGGCTGTTGTATCCATTCAGTGGAAGCTAGGTGTGTAAAGTAGGAATACATCAAAAACATGCAGGACAACGGCCCTCGATGACCGACTCGGGACAACCTTGCCTTAAACGCCTTTGAAAATATGTTTAGTAAGCTACATGACAAAAATATAATAAGAAAGCAAAAAGATGATGGAATCAGCAACCTTTATGCACAAACCAGAGGGTTTCATCAAGTTTAATTAAAATTTAAAAGGCAGTTTAGTCATGAAAAAGCAGACCCAACCAGAACAAAACCAAACCAGTACTGCAAGCAGACAGTTGCCAGTTTATGAACCCTTAAAAGTTTGAGGTGTCACTGCCGCACCTTTCTGGCAGTCTATCAGCGCAGGCAGACTTGCTGTTAATGTGGTAATAACATACAAACACACACACATGCTTTAAGAAAAAAGTCCATTATGACTGCAAAGAAAAATTTCAATCATTAGAAGCACATATTGCCAATCCACACACACACACACACACACACACACACACATCAAGATCTCATAACAGCCAAGAAATCGGTACCTGTGGAGTCAATAAGGTAAGGATATGGGTAGATGTCTTTGGCAAAAGAGAAAGGAAGGAAAAGTCTGTTATTTCTTCTTTTGTGGTTTGGTTGCCTGTTCTCTCCTTTCACACAAGCTGGAGAATTTAAATCCAGGTCAAGTCATTTGTCATTCTGAGTCATCATGCGTGAGACTAACTTTTCCACTGCCTGGGAAAAACTAAATCATGACATTATGGTCTTGTCCATACGCTGAACTGAGACATGAAGTAAACTGTGTGAAGATGGGGATTATAAAGTTCTAGCTTTCCTACTCTTATTCTCTCCTGTATATCTCTTGGTTTCAGGTTAGCAAACTGAATGAAGATACAAAATATTATAACTAATATCTGCCCTATATTAAAGAATAAATGTTTTCTTTAATTGTTCCATAGTGCACATCCCTTATGCTACGACAAGAAAATAGTGTTTTTTAAATATTTTTTTATATATATATATATATATATATATATATATATACAACCCCAATTCCAATTAAATTAGGACGTTTTATAAAACATAAAAAAAAACAGAATAAAATTATTTGCAAATCCTTCATTTCATCATTTTCAATTCAACACACACAAAGGCATGATGTTTCATCTTCAAAGTGGTCTTTTTTTTTTTCCTTGCAAATCCTTTTTTTGAATGATTGAAGGCATGTACATGTCTGAGGGCATGTGTATGTATATCTGTCTGTATTGTATCCACACATTACATATATAAAATCAACAACATGACTGAACAGACAAAATCTTAACCTATATTCAACTGATTGCACTGAAAAGGCAAGATAATTAATATTCAAGCTGATCATTCTTTTTAAATTCATTTACTTATTTTTTAATTTGAGAACTGCAACAGACTGTAAAAAAGCTGGGATAGGAGCACAAAAAGACTGGGAGAGTTGAGGAATACTCAAGAAACACCTGTCTGAAACATTGCACAGGTTGGAAACAAGCGAGTGTTATGGTTGGGTAAAAACAGAAAAAGGAGCGCGTTGATCAGCGCAAAGTTCAAAAGCCACAGCATCTGTGATGGTTTGGATGGATGGTGTGCTGGAGTCCATGGCATGGATAACTCACATTTATGAAGCCATTATTATGCTGAAAAGTACATACAGATTTCAGACTAATACATGCTGTATCCATGTGTCTTTTTCAGGGACACCCATGTTTATTTCAGCAAAACAATACCACATTTTGCATGTGTTACAACCGCGTGGCTTTGTAGTAAAAGAGTGCATTTACTACCAACCAATCAGTCAATCCGATTTTATTTTAAAGCACTTCACAACAACCACAGCTGACCAAAACACTGGACGGAGATAAAAACAAGAATAAAAACATAGCACACCTATAAATTATTCCTCTCAGTTCACTCTCAAGTGTCAAAGGCTGATCTGTTTATATAAAACCTTCAGCCTTGCCTTAAACATCTGCATGATGCAGCTGCATGATGGAGCATTACTTCAGGAGTTTTGTCCTCTACACCACATGGTACGACCATCCCACTGTCTGCACCTAGACCATGGGACCACCAGCAGGTGTTGTTCAGAGGAGTGCAAGGCTGTCCGGGGAGGGTGAGGGGTCAGTTTGTCACAAAGGTAAAGCGCAAGGCCACGGATTGAACAAAAAACAAACAGTTGGACAATTAACTGAATTCTGAAGTGAACTTAGAGGAAGTGCAGAGAGAACAGGACAGTACTAGACTGGCCTGCCTGCAGTCCAGACCTGTCTCCCACTGACAATGTAGGACACATTTTGAAGCACAAAATATGACAAAAATATGACAAAAATATGACACTCTGGACCGTTGTGCAACTGAAGTTGTACATTAAGCAAGAATGCGAAAGAATTCCACCCGCAAAGCTCCGACAATAAATGTTCTCCATTCCTAAACATTTCTTGGGAGCTATTAAAAGAAAATTTGATGTAACATAGTGGGAATATGCTCCTGTCCCAGACACGACGTGTTGCAGGTATCAACTTCAAATTGATTTGGGAAAAAAAAAGCCAGATTGAAGATAAAATATCTTGGCTTTGTGTGTACTGAATGGAAAATATGTTAAAAAGGATTTGCAAATAACTGTTTTCTGTTTTTAATTTATATTTTATACAACATCCCAACTTCATTAGAATTGGGGTTGCAAATACTTTACTAAAAATCCTTATACATTTACCAGTTCACCTCATGTTTAATATTCTCATCATACTGTTATTATCAGTTTGGATTTCCTCTGTGTATCACTTTCCCAGGGACCTTTTAACATGTTTGTGGAAGTGGATTGTGGTCAGAGAGATTCCAAGTTAATACAACATGCTACCTGAACTCTGTGGAATGCAGAAGACAACCCAATAAAGAAGAAAAAGGAATATCTGACAACCACAGAAACTCATGAGCAACGTACGATAATCTAAATAAGATGTACTATGGCATCACAACAGCTCACTTAGTTATACTGATGAATTACAAGAACACCTCCCGTCATTTTAATGACTACAGAAGCCAAAAACGTGTTGACGTCCTGCTTCCAAATAGGGAGCATAACGGTATCAGCTCTTTTTAATCTGATTTTTATTCTTTTCAGTTCATTTTAAATGCTCTGGATCATTCTGTGTTGCTTATCCTGTGGTTTTTACGAGTAATGAGTGATGTACATATAACCAACAAGAAAACTAACTGTGACTAACTCTTACAACTAGCGGAAGGTCATAGACAATGGTTTTATTAATCTAATATTGTTTATCGTTTCAAAGCAAAAGCCAAAACCGGTTAAGTAAAAAACATATTCATATAAAAAGTTACGATTGCTGGTCAAAAATATTTTAAAAGCCATCTTGAAATATCAAATCAGCACAATTAAAAAATGTCTTTGGACAATTACTGAATGGCCAGCCTTTTGCTATAATTCAGCTAAAATTACTAATGAAACGTTTTTTTTTACCTGGGCCTTGGTAAGCCTGAGGGTGGCCATGTGACACTGTGTTCCAGGGGTCAGCAGCATTCTTCCCAGTCTGGGTGCCCTCTGGATTAGACGCCCAGTTGTTGCTGGAGCCCCCTGAAGGGTCTGCATTCCAAACTGACCATGGATCATTACCATTACTAGCCTGGAAAAGGCAGAAAGATGCACTGTGAGGGATGAAAGGGATGAGGACAGAGACTTTGTTTAAAGGGAAGCTGACAACAGCCTTAGAACAACATGCTTCTCCGAACACATTATACAGACCTGGCTCATATCAACGTAACAGTCAAAGAGCAGTTTGAATATGCTACAGTAATAAGAAAATAATACCTAAGTAATAAGAAAATAATACCTAACACTGAATATCTGCAAAGAGCCACATGCTTACAGGCAAACGTTTCTTTTCAAGTTCAAAATAAAAGTACATGCCATGCTCATAAACCTCCAAAAACACAGACTTGCAATAGAGTGTGTTTGTTTAATGCTAACCAAACCGAGCCACAAGAAATACACATTTTCAGCAAAACAACAACACGGTTAGAAACAGCACTGATAGATTCTTTTTAAACTAAGCAGAACATTTGCTGGTCTTTACTAAAAAAAATTATGTAATTCTTTTTTTTTTTTAAATTTATTATATGGAATAAATTTGCAGAATTTACTTACTGATTAATCACATGGAATAGACATTACGTGAAATATACAGATCATTGACTCATAATCACTGATGTTTTTCCTGTGGTGCTGATTCACGTGATCTAGTGAGAGAAGATAGGTGTGATCTGTGAGCATCTGTGTGTGTGTGTGTGTGCTCAGTGCAGGTTGAACGGAGAAGGTGAGCTCATGCTTTCTGCAGGCAAAGGGAAGAAGAGAAAGGAGAATTTGCCAAAGCAGACCAAATCAGAAGGCTTTGAACTGAGAACGGGTAAGGGCCACAACGTCTGAGTTCATGCTTCTGGTTATGCCCACTACTCTCAAGTGGGGATTACCTCCTCGGGGGATGAAAGGAAGGGGGATACTGGGGTGTCAGGGGTATCCGGCTGGGGGCTCAAGCCCCCAGCATCAACCTTGAGGGGAAAAGAAGGTGACATCATCACAAAGCACCAGCAGTGCAGGTAAATACTGAGTAGGGGATGGGTTAAACTGATGTGCTTAGTTGTGTGTGCGTTTGGATAAGAATAAAGGGTCATGAGTAACAATAGCTGACACATTTCCTGCCTTGACTCTAAAGCAGCAGACTGCTTATGTTTGTGGAACTTCTTGCCTACTAAAGACACAGGATTTGACAGAACTTCTTTCTCCTTTGCTCTGCATTACTAATGGGAGGGTTGTTAGTTTTAGATGGCATGACCGAAGCCAATATCTCCCACAGCATCTGCTCTCACTTCTGCATCTGGAACTCACAGAAACGGCCATGCCTGCTTCTGCTTTTTGCTTTATCTTAAATGTAAAGACATCACATCAATGGAGAATGGGAGGGAGAGAAGAATAACAGGTGCGCTGTGCCGGCTGCATTTAGCTTCCTCCACCAGCGTGGCTTTGGGCTTGTGACTGGTGACCATTCAAAGCTGTGCATTAGTCTCCAGTAGTTAAATATATTACCTGGTTTTGTGCAGGTGTTGATGCAGGAGCGAATGCATCGAAGAAAGACAGGTCTGCAGGGGCCACATTTCCTACGTTTTGTTGCTGAGCTGTATTTCCAGCTCCTTGGAATACAGAGAATGACTTACCAAGCTAAAATGAAACAATACAAGACAGTGAAAGAGAGAAAAAATACTCACATTAGGTAAAGACAGATATATCGCTTTGATTAAATCACTTTTAAAGGCATGTTCCTTTATGGTAATAGGTTGTC
Organism: Telmatherina bonti; assembly: GCF_933228915.1. Lineage (NCBI taxonomy): Eukaryota > Metazoa > Chordata > Actinopteri > Atheriniformes > Telmatherinidae > Telmatherina > Telmatherina bonti. The sequence continues at coordinate 21,654,525 of NC_136614.1, read as the reverse complement.
TCCTTGGCAACCCTTTCGGCTGTGCACTGTAACAGCACAAGCTGTGACTTTCACTAATAGTAGAAATCTTCCAACTTGGTAATGTTTAGATTTTGGAAATCATATTTTAACTTGTTGAGAGCAATAACTTGAAAAGTAGCAACTTGAGAAACTGAGTCCTGAAGTATTTTGTTTCAGCTTACACGAGATACAAGCACTTTCAACATCTGTGAGTTTTTACGATTTGGACACAGAATCAAAACAGTCGAGAGCAGCTGGGAAGGTAACTCAAGGTCAGGCAAGCACATTTAAAGTTAAACAGGCTGACAGCATCTATCTTTCATGTATATACAAAGACATTACATTGTTAGATGCTCTTAGATCGAAGTGTTTACAAAGAGGCTCAACTGTTAATACTTCAGTTGTAATCAAGCTCTTTCTGTCTCTTCCTGAATGTCTTTAGGGTGAATCATATCAACGTGATGAAGTCAGACTTACGGAATCAAGTTGGACACAGCTCACAAAAAACATGCTAATCAGCAGATCCCTGATGGAGGCACATCCTGTTGTGATTTTAGTTTCATGCAGGAAAAAGCACCATTTACCCTTCCACTGATAATGAGAAATATTAAAAATTGGTTGTTCCCTGATATGGGCAGCAGTTCTGCCCTCCAACGCCCTAAAGGTTAGTAAGAAACATCCTTTTTTTTCATATTTTTACTGGTGGTGTATTCAATTCCAATGCATCACATGGGATAAAATGCAACCCAAATTAACCACCATCATCTTATCAGTCTAACTTACCTCAACATAATCTTCAGGCACAAGTCCAACTTCCCCACTAGAATTCTGTGCTTCAATCCAACCACCTCCGATATTCTGAAAATAGTGTAAGACCAAGCATAATAATAATTTAACCAGCCTGGACAGCCAGAGGGCAGGAAGGAGTAGGTGTGTGCATGACATGCATACAGAACACCAGAAAAGGTACTGAAAGAAGTTACTTTAAAAAATAATAAAATATGTTGCCATTTGTTTTAATTTAAGTCAAAACTTCCCATGTACAGTACAAGTAGCTCATGGTAACCTACATAAACTGATTTGTAGAGAACAGGCTCTAGAATATTTAAAGGAAAGACCTGCTACAGCTTATGGAACCAGGTTTGATATCTGCGCACCAATGAAGCGTTTAGGTTCTGAAATACATGCAACAATCATGTTAAACAGCCGTATATAGTACTAACCACAGGGGAAACTTCCTGTACAGTTTATTTTGCAAAGAAAAAATAAACACACTGTTTTCATGGTTTACTGAGTCCCGACAGACTTAGATTAGAAAAGTATGTAGGTCAGCACCAGGTTGGTGATCTTTGAACTGTTGGCAACTGACATTAATGACATCATGTTTGCTTTGTCCTCTTTCCTCTTCATCCTTTCTTTTAACATGTTAATAAAATACTAAATAAAAAAACAAAAAAAAAAACCAACTCAATAAAATGTGACATGGGGTTTTTGGCCTGCATAAGACTGCAAGTTTCAAATGGCAACACAAGAGGAAGGCTTTCATAATTATCCCATTACATACAATCATACCCAGTGTTTTGAGCAACTAATTTGAGACACAAGTGCCTGCAGTTATAGATAAGCTTTTCATATAGTTGAACTGACAACAATAACATTTAGAGTGGATCTAAATTGTTACAAACTGCATCTCAAGATTTTTATGATAACACAACATCTGCAAAATCGTTAGAAACCTGCTGCATAAAACTATCAAATAACAATTTAACACTAGAAAAATGCTAAATAAATAAAGATAACTCACTGCAGAGAAATTTAGATGTGCATACCTCATTGGCAGCATTTGGAATAAAGAGGAAAGTTGTTGCAGTGTTATTTACCTGATTGGTGATAGTAACGCTCTCGCCTTCTCTCACTGTCAACTCATTGTTTCCAGGCTCAGCCGTGAAGTCATATAAAACCCGTGCCTGAAGATGTGCAAGAATGAACGATTAAGGTTTATTGGTTGATAGATGGACAAGGCTTCTAAGATATGTGTACACACACATGCCAGCACGCTCATTATCACCAGTGGCACACTTCTAGTTGAAATGACAAATAAGGGAAACAGGCCAAACTAGTTTATCTGGGCTTCTGATGCTGATTCTTGACTAATTCTAGCATTAACTAAAGCAAAACCAGAACCATTATGTTATCTGATTCAGTTAAACAGTGGAGCCAAGAGGTCATCCCACACTAACCTACATCTGCTAATCTTTCCCACCCACCAGACCCGAACAGGATCACACAACATGTGCAATATATCTTCATTCAGCTGTGAGGGGAAGGAGAGTGGAAACTGTACCAAAGTCACCAACTCATTAGTTGACAATTTAGAAGGAAAGCAAAGCCAAAAGTCTGCCACCTTTCAGTTGACACAGGACCTGGATAGTGTTTTTAAACATTAATCACAGTAATCATTTTCATGGATAATCTTGAACTTCCTTGTCAGGTGACATGATGGCATTTGCGTGGATGCTATGCAGTTAAATTATATCTATCCAAAGTTCCCCTCCAAAGGGATAGACATTTGAAAGTTAAATAATTTATGTACATAGCCTTTAATGTGCAGAGTAATAAAAAAAAAAAGTCTTTATGCTAACATGTCAAAATTTCTATGCAACTCTGTAGTAAACTGACTGAGATGTAGTTTATTGATAGCCTGTTTTTAGATTGAGATGTAAATGTTTAAATTTTGAACAATGTAGCATCTTTGTAAGTTCAGAAAGCACAGTTAGCTTTTTATTGACACTCAAAAACATGTCGTGGTGATATCAAATTGCTTTATTGCATAGGGCACTCCAAAACCTTGTTCTCTGGGTAGATATGAGATGTGCCCACCCACCGTTACTGATCAAATAGGTATTAATTAAATGTCTGAAATATTAAAGAAAAAGTCAATGACAAATTCTATTTTTTGGAGTTTTTATTCCACTACTTAACAGAGATTAGATTTTTTTAAAAAAAATTAAAGATAATCATGCCTTTGCAGAGGCTGCTCTTAATCTCCAAAGCAATTTACAGATTATAAAATTAACCACTCACTTATTAGTCTTTACCTTTAACAAATCATTAATCTGAATTTATTTAAATTAGATTAATGAAAGATGCACTATAAACGGACTATGTCGATAGTATGATATAATAACAACAACAACAGTGATAATGCCAGGTTAAGTCTTTCTTTCACTACTACAAACAAAAGATACTACATTTCCCAGAATTCCAAGGACCTAGAGACGACTGAAACTCGGGGAGGTAGTAAAATGTCACAAGACACTTTCTTAATGAGACACATTTTCCGTGTATACAAAAAATAAATAAATGGGGAACTTTAGCTTCATTTTACACACAAGTACTGTACGCAAGAGTGACGTGCTTTTACAACAGACTGTTAAAAATTGTTTAACTAAACTGGAAGCTTATCGAGTGAAGTGTTTACTGTAAGACTGACAATCTACATTGCTCGAGCTATCACTACAAAGAAAAAACAACTGTCAGCGGAAAATAAAAACAGTGCTACGACTTGTTTCATGTTTTTAAGTGCCCAGAAAAGTTGTGAGGCCTACCTGTAGCGCCATTGTGGCAGCATTGATTAATCATTACAAAAGCAAGCCCTGAAGGTGAATTTCTGTTTTTAAAAAAAAAAGATTTCGAGAGCTCAGCTGGACATTTCCCCCTGCTGCTCTTCTTCAACTGCTGGCGAAGAAAACACAACTCCCCCCGATGGAAATCCGCCACAACAAAGTCATTAGTACACTAATAAAATATGTGTATCGTTGGAAAACTGAGAAGGAAACACCAAAAAGAAAATCAATCTAAGGAATGAAACTATTCCGGAGCGACTACCAAGTTTGAACCGCGCAGAGACCTCCTGACAGCACGGAGGAGGGAGTGACCTGCGATACGGAGAGAAACCGGAAAAGTGGTTCAGGTCTGTCATGGCCCCTTTACGTACCATACTTCACTGAGAAGAAAAGGCGAATGATCTGTAACATGCGAGGAACACATAAAATTTAACATAGGCTATATTAAAATATACATAGGAAGCATAGGCTACGTAAAAAGACAAATGCCAAATATTAAATAAAAGTTCGACACACCTATAAATAATAATATGAGTTTCGTTTAAAAAAAAAAAAATCAGTTAATTTATGATCTAAATTATAATTTTTTATTTTTAATTAAATAATATTAATATTAAAATTACTTCATACCATGTTAAATCAGGCTGTTGACACTTGTTTCCGGTGTATTATCATACAGTGATCTCATGGGAGCTACTTTATAACTTCCACAGACTGAGTCGCCACCAGCTCTCCTGACTGGACTCATAAACTGGGAGGGAGTGACCATGATTCAATTTCTTATACTTCAGTCGCCCCCTGCTGGGCGCAGTGTGTCGTTACACATATTAAACACCTCTACGATAAACTTCAGACAAACGTTTGACATGCTTAATACAAGAATGTATATACTGTCCTGAATTTTGTTTGCAACATTTACGTCTGTGATGCAATATTAATAAGCCTCTCTATACAATGCAATGACACAAAACGGTATCAAATTAATCCTCATTTACAGGAATCAGCACCTCTCTTGAAGACTGAGTTAGTAAAACTGTAAAATGGGAGAATTGGAAATCCCGATGTTTGTGGCTGTTTGACTTTTTTTTTTTTTTTTTTTTTTTTTTTCTGTATGTATGTGCCTTAAATTAATATATGAATGCACAAGTAACATTCATGACCATTTACAACTTAGTAACATTGCGTTTTTCCAGTTTAGTTAATATTTTATTGCTAATATTGGTGTGTAACAAAACAATGTTTTATTGTTTTTTTTTTATTAAACAAATTCCCATATGACACGGTATCTTCACAACTTGAAACCCAATGTTTGTGGTACAGGCTTCTATTTCTTTACTCCCCTAAAAATTGTCTAGTTTAAACAGCTACATGAAAATATTTCAGATTAAAAGAAACAATAATTGCGGCACATATTAAGCTAGAGGCACTCAAGACACAAAAGACCTTTGCCAAGCCTTTTTTTTTTTTTTTTTTGCCAGTGATTGTGGACATTATTTTTTAAGTTAGAAGGACTGATGGCAAAATTATCCCAATGTTCCCATGGTAAGAAATCCTTTAAAAAAAGAAAATCCTGGATTTAATAGTTTTTTTTTTCCCTCATTCAATTTCAGACATAGAATTCCGAATCTGTTAATAACTTTTTTTTTTTTTTTACTTATGTTGTAGACAGACAGACAAAACAATATTGCCAAAAACATATCATTTGTCGTGGCGGAGGTAATTACTCTGGCAGAACCTTTAAGTATAGAATAGAATAGAATAGAATAGAATAGAATAGAATAGAGGTATGAACTAGTAAATGTTCATAAAAGAGAATTCCTAAAATGCAGTATTCCCATGATTATCTTTAGTCAAATTTATACAAAATGAAGCCATAAGACCAATAATATGTTTCTGTAAGTCCAATAAAAGAAAAATATGACTTGAGAAATCATTACATGAATGCAACAGTTAGAAAGGTAGACCAAACATATTCACATTCCCGCAAAGATTTTTTTTTTTTTTTTTTTTTTTTTTTTTTTTTTTTGGCTCAGTTGAGGTGTTTGATATATGAGAAGGTGAAAAGCAGAGAGCGGAATGAGCAACATAATGTAGCTTCAGTTCTGCTCCTTCTCTCAGTCCAGCTTTCATGGAAAAAGACAAAAAATATGTAGGAGCGTAGCTGTTAGAGGGTGTAGTTCAATGTACATTTCACTGAGAACTTTCCTGTCCACCTGACAAGAACATATTAGGGACCATCATGTGATAATTTCTGCGGTCTCAGTTTAGAAGATTAGAAAATTTTCCCTGATAATATATGTGACTTTGCAAATTCAATGAAGAACCTAAACACTGAAGTAATCTTTCAGTTCTTATGGGACTGGAAGAGTTAGAAGACAATGCCTGTGAGACTGCACAATATTGAATGACTGAGCACTTCTTGATGTTATCACCTGGGTTCATATAACAGTGCAGGTGTGTCATTGGTCAAGCAGACAGGTGTTTGGCGACTCCACAGGTATTGTGCTCAGTTTGAAGATTTCCAGCCTCACAGAGACATCATGTCTGCACTGCTTTTTGTCTTCTGCTTCTTACTGGCCTGGACAAAAGGAACATGGGCTACTGACCACACCATGCCTTTCATGGAGTATCTGGACCGAGACCATCTGGTCTGTCTGAAGTGGGGCTTTGATGACATGGAAGGAACCATTAAATTTCAACTGTCAGTCAACTCAACAGGCTGGGTGGGCCTTGGCTTCAGTCCAAATGGAGGCATGAAGGGGTCGGACATCGTGATAGGGGGACTCGGACCCAATGGAAGCTACTTTACTGTAAGCTGTGACCAGATTGCACCCTCAGTTTATTATATTTTAATTCCATTTATTAGTGTTGTGAAAATTTTATGTTCTAATTTAGATTTTTATATATTTAATAATCCTTAGCATATATTCATTTCTGATTACGGCTTTGTAGGCTTTCTGAAAAGGTCATGGTGAACTTAAGCTTAGTTACACAGTGTCTGCTTATCTACCCTTACAGACATAGCTAATGTGTAGAGACCCTGAGATGTCTGCATTCAGACATCTGGGATCTGATTAACTAGAACACTCCCTTCCTTTGAAGAGAGTTACAGGTAATAACAGACCATTCTTGTTTAGAATAACATAGATTCAGGGCAGGCAATTGACACCCTTATGCAAGGGTAAAAGGATGGTTCAGTCCAGAACTCAGCATTTTCTGACTTTCCGCCTCATCGGACCTCTGAACTGTCTCTCCTAATTGCAATTTGTATTACTCTGTTCTTTCTTTTTTTTCTGTTCAATAAACGATGTAATTGCTTTTACTTCAGAACCAGACTACTCATCACTGACAGACTTTTTTCCACAACATTAGTTACAGGGAAAGTCTTTTAAGTGTGGTCTGTCGTCGTGCAGTGGCAGCAATGAACTTGGTGTTTTCTGATGATTTTGTATTTTTGTGCACCAGGACCGCCATTCTACAGGGAACTTCATGCCCTTAGTTGATGAGGAGCAAAGTTATACTCTCCTTTCTCTGACTGAAACTGATGGTCAAACCATCATGACCTTTCAAAGATCCATCGAAGCATGTGATGACAAAGACTTCCATATCACTGTAAGACACCTTGTTTATATTTTACTGCTACAGCATGCATGTATGAGATGTTGGATGCAAAGCTGATTCCAGAAGTTTAAAAAAAAAAAAAATAAATAAAATTTAAAAAAAAAAAAAAAAAAAAAAAAAAAAAAAAAAAATATATATATATATATATATATATATATATATATATATATATATATATATATATATATATATATATATATATATATATATGTGTATATATTTATACATATATATATATATATATATATATATATATATATATATATATATATATATATATATTTATATTTATATTTATATTTATATTTATATTTACATTTAGATATAAATTGAATAGGGGTTTCACACCTACATTTCAATTTAACTATGTTGTATTAAGCCATGAGTTTAATGGCATGTTAAATCCCTTTGTTGAATGTTGTCTTTAATGGTTTGGCTCACTGTATGAAGCTTTATAACCCAACTTCATTGTTGATCAAATTCTCAGTGTACAGCTCAAGTTTCTTTACTTGTCAGAATCGAAACCCCATTATATATCTTCTTTGTTAGGCACTCCTGTATGTGAATTTACTCTGCCTTCAGATGGGCGTTTTATAATATAAGGACAATAGAAACACAATAAAATGGTGCAAGCTTTGGTTTTCCATTGAAAAGCTGAAATGCTATACAGTTTCTGTAATAAAAACCAATGAGTTGACCTCAATAGCTTTTTCTAATGAATTTAAACAGTTAGTCTTCTTTGTATGGTACTTAAACTTCTAATAAAAACACTAGTTATGAAACATAAATGTAGAAAATACAAACGAATACCTCATCCTCTTTACATACCTATTTGTTTTTATCCTCTTGCTTACAGGCTCAACCCATCAAGTTAATCTATGCGTATGGAACAACAGATGATATAAAATATCATGGGGCCCGCAGAGGCACTAAGGAGGTGAACCTGCTCAACTATATGCCAAGAACTTCTCCACCTAATTCCAAGTACATCAGTGCCAAAGTGGAAAATGTAAGAATGATAGTAAACAGTTATGACACTTCCTCTAAGTATCAGTGAATTATAGGAATTATCGGGTGGAAAACTTTTTGTTCACTGTGACCTTCAACATTTGCAGATCACCCTCCCTCCCAACATGACCTACTACCACTGTAAGGTTATGAACTTTCCAAACTTGATCACAAAACACCATATTTTTCAGGTAAATATTTTTAAGGTACTTTCATTCTTCAGACTCCTTCAAACAAAATCAGTAATGTCATAAAACTTACTTGATATTTTCTTTTACTTTTTCACCTGACTGTTCTGTTTGTAAAGCAAAGTCTCAGTTTATAGAAAAGTAACAACACCATTCTTTATCTAAGAACATAGACCATATCGCTTGTATAATTTGGAATCAGAATTAAAAGAAGAATTAGACAACTTGTGGCACAATCCACAAGGAAAACATACGTTCTTTTAAACGTTTTATTTCAGATTGAACCAGAGATAGAACACTTTGATGTTGTTCATCACATGCTGTTGTACCGCTGCCCCTCCTCTGTGGTGGAATCGTATGACAAGCCGTGCTACATGGGCGATGTAGGGGACACCTGCTTTGGAGTGGTGGCTTCGTGGGCAGTTGGTGGAGGGGTGAGGGCAAATCAATACATCAAAGATCAATAGATCAATTTTTCATCATTCTTCAATTCATCCTCCTGTTTGCCTTTGATTAATGTGTTTATTAATGTCACTATCTCTCCCATACTGACCGATTATTACTGTAGTAATTCAGTCTATCTCTGAACCCTTAGACATTTGAGCTTCCAGACGATCGGAGGAGAATACAGTAATGTATTCTATAGACTGGAAATCCATTACAATAACCCTCTAAAGAAAGGCGGTAATATGTCAAAGACCTATTTTATAGTGTTCATGCTCTTAATTATGCAAAATTGCAGTTTCATTTTGTCTTTTTTTGTTGTTGTTTTATTACATAGACATTACAGACAACTCAGGACTAAGACTGTACTATACAGACCAACTCCGGCAGCATGATGTGGGCATTTTAACCACTGGTATACTCCCAATGTGGCACTGGACATACAGCATCCCCCCGAAAGCCCCTCAGTTCCACTCCTACGGCACTTGTAATACCACTCACTTTTCTAAGGTATGTCATTGTGAAAAAAAAAGACTAAAATGATTAGACACACGTGTACTTGCTTTACAATAGTTCTACAGCAACTTTATGTACGTTTCTAATTTCAACCCTCAGCTTGTGAATCCTGTGCCAGACCTTCAAGTGTTTGCTGTATTCTTGCACACTCATTTAGCTGGGAGGAAAGTTAGAGTTGGCCACTTCAGGTGTGTGACATCAGCTACTTACTGTCTAAACACTGTTTAAACAAACAGATTAAAAAAATAAGATGAGACCAAAAAACAGTGTTGTAAATGCATATTTGGAATAACTGAGTATTCTTGTTTTATTTGTTGCTGATCTTTACAGAGATCGAAAGCAGATCGACTTCTTGGGTTTGGATGAAAACTACGACTTTGACATGCAACAGATTGTCAGTTTGGGAGGCATAAAGACAATCCAACCTGTAAGCTTCATTGCATGAGAAAGCTTGAAATGTTTAAGGAAGACATCTATTGTTTGGGTTCATATGATTCTATCATTTCTCTTTTACATCAGCACGATGACATTACTGTGGAGTGCACCTACAATACTTCAGCTCGTACTGAAGTCACTGAGGTTAGTCAATACTGTTGCATGAAATCAAAAGACTTTGAAAGAAAGAGATGTTATTCAATTAAAATAAAACACATGGAACCTAAAATGTAACTTCTTCTGTGTCTATTTTGATTAAATAAATGAATAATTTACTTGTTATTCAACTATCCACTCAGTGATGTTCGATTGGGATACTTCAAGGAATCTGTCAGAATTGATCTCATACAGTTTGTACTTGCCACATGTAATTTTGATCGACTTTCAGATGGGTTTATCCACTACTGATGAGATGTGCCTGGCCTTTCTCTTCTACTACCCTGCAATCAGCATCACAACATGCACTAGCCACCCAAATACAACACTTGTGTCAAACTCAAATGTCCCGTAAGACCCAATGTTTTCCTCTACCTGAGAAATAACAACTGAGACTTACTATATTCTCAAAGATGTATCTTATATGCTCTTCTGAAATTCCTTTCATTTCTGTTAGAACATCTGAGGTCAGTTCAGAACATGCAAAATATGAGAACTTGTTAAAGACCCTACCACAAGCTCAGGTCATCTCTGATGTCAATGTAAGTATCAGTCTAAAAAAATATGATCGTGCTATTTTTTTGTATTTCAGCCTTTTATTGGTGTTTTTTTTTTAATCGGATTGTTTGTTACGCACTAGTCTTTTACTATTGTATGACACATTCAGACTTACCAGTAAGTCACAGACCAAAAGGCAGTTTTTTATTGTTTGTTTTTCTGCACTATTAAAAACAAACTGTTGTCATATTTAAACCTTTCATTTTTCTTTTCTTTTCTTTTCCCAGAGCACCACAGTATTTTACTCAAACGGCTTCATCAGGGAGATGTTAAAGACACCCACTGTTGTTTGTCAGAATAAAAATGTTGCAAGCAGACTCTACACTACCTGGATCTTGAGCACTGGAGGGACCACACTTTTACTTCTCTGGTTTACTATGATGTAACACTGTTGTTTGAGCAACAGATCAAGATGCAATCTTGAGAATGGAGGAGACAGACTTTTAATATTGCTGACATCAAACATCATCAAATAGGACAGCTGATTGGCCAGATGCTGTTATTATTTTATATTTGAATTAAAAATGATTCAGTGTCCCTCAATAGCGTTTTCCTAGATTAGACAAAAATGGTAATTAGTGTCATTTAGTCTTCACACATTTTCTGAAGACATTTTTTTTCTCACAGGAAAAAAATTTGAACTTGCTATAAACATTGATTTAGCCAATCTGCAATATCGGTAGTTTTCACATTATACTATATAGTTAGAATGTAGTTTATACACATATCATGTTTGTGCATTAGTATAAAGAAAGTGAGGAAATCAAGTAAAGAAATATAACACACTTGCTCTACGTGTTTTCTGTTTCTTGTATGCAGTTTAAATCCAGTTGTTGATTTTGATATCTACATTTTTGTTATGAAATCACCCATGATCATTTGCTTAGTAAAAGACAATGTCTATATTCTTTTTAAAAAAAAAAAAAAAAAAAAAAAAAAAGTGAATTAAAAAAAAAATGATGTGAGAAGTGTCTTTTCACAATCTAAAGCACAGGTGTCAAATTCCAGCCCTCGAGGGCCGGTATCCTGCAGGCTTTTGTTGTCTCCATGCTCCAACACACCTGACCAACATAGGTTGATGAGAAGCTGCTGGATCCATTTGATCTGAAGCAGCTGTGTTGGTAGAGAGAAACAACAAAAACCTGCTGAATACCGGCCCTTGAGGATTAGAGTTTGACACCCCTGATCTAAAGTGATATCTTGTGAAATTTTTGCACGCAATTCCACAGTTCTTCCTGAAGAGGGCGCTGCAATTTAGCTTGGTTATCTTGTCACTTACTGTAAGCAGAGAATGAATGTGTACGGCTAGCCGGCTGGTAGCTTTGGCAATGTTGTCATTATCAGAATGATATCACAGCGGGACAGAGGAGAATTCGCTCGTTTTTATACAGTGACAGATCCCAAAAAGCACCAGAAAGGTTACACCGTGTATAAAGTCACCGCCACAGTAAGTAAATCGAGGCTATGCGCTGTGACAGTTGAGGTTAAGCTAGTTGTTATTAGCAAGCTGTCTAGCTTGAGCTCTGCTAGCCAAGCTAATTAGATGTCGGGGCAGTGTAACCCCTTCATGAAGGATTGGTTGTGTTAGTAGCTTATTAAATTTTGCATGTGAACCATGGAACCGTCCAGCTTTGATTACGTTTTCATTTATGGGTTATATTTTTGTCCGTTGTATGTTTTGTAGCTGCTATTTCCAGCATTTTTAAGGCATACTGCTGGACAGCTGCGTGGTATTCTACATAAATGGTGTCAATAAACACAAAGGGTTAATTTCGACACAATATCTATTTATATAGATAATATTACTTGCTAAAATTACTTAAAATAATAGACAAATCATAAGCCAAATGGTCTTCTGGGTATGGCTGTAATTGTCCCCACATCCACCCACAGGCCAGTAAAACATCTGGAGCTCACACTATGAAGCATGTTTCACTTATAAAGCTATATTTTTATTAAATGTCACAACAGCTTCTCTAGGTACAAGTTAAGCAAGTCCATCCTGGTTTTCTTCTAACTGTGAGAACCTCTTTAAAGGTGGAGTATTAAGATTTTCAATATTTTCAAAATAAATTAACTAAAAAAATAACTACAATCATAATTAGATAGTTTTTTGAACATGTAGGTTCCAGTCTGTCCATATTTTATGTTATTAAATTACAAGTTTAATTAATGACAAAGACCCTTCTTAAATGTTTGCCTACCAGTAAAAAAAAAAAAAAAAAAAAGTGCTTTTTGTCATTTGTCATTAATTAAACTTGTAATTTAATAACGCATCAAATTTGGACAGACTGGAACCTACATGTTCAAAAAAACTATCTAATTGTGATTGTAGTTAATTTTATTAGTTAATTTATTTAGAAAATATTGAAAATCTTACATACTCCACCTTTAAAAGGGGTTGTGAAAGATGATACTGATGTGGAGCTGTACATTTTTTAAAATGACTACAAGTTAAGATTCTTAAAATGATGAGGAAAATAATAAGTCCCGACCAAAAGTAGCATAGCTGCCAAAACCTAAGCCACATTGAAGTGCTGCTTACTGTGCCGACTTAAGTAGATTTAAAATTGAATATAGCTGTGTATTATGTAGTAATATCTTGGTTGGTGTACTATTGTGAGATAATAACCTTATTTTGATTTTAATTTCAAGTGAACGTTTACCAAGCATTTAAAACAACAGACAAAAAGCAACCAAAATAGTTGTAAAATAGTAAATGTTTGCAAGTCAAAACTATAATTTGAAAGAGAATTCAACAACATAAACTGGGAACGTATTACAGCTCTGGAGGAAGTAAAGGAGTTCTGTGATGTTCTGTGACAACAGTTATTAAGCAACCAAAAAGAAATAGAAAAGACATTTACAACACAAAGTAAAATTGGAAGAAAAATTACAGTACCTTGGATAAATAAAATATGAAAAATTATGTAGAAGCAAGATTTGGCCCTGAAAACATCACAATGTTCAAAACTTAGTACTGACCATTTTGTATACAAAAGCTTAAGGAGTAAATAAGTACTTGAACTATGCAAAGCAAAAGTAACATTTTACACCCAACTAACTGTCTATGCTAAAGGTAACAATAAAACACTTTGGAAGCATTTGAATAATTTAACTAAAAAAATCTAATAAATGCAGAACGATAGTAGAACTTACCATTCATGGCAAAAATATAACTGATAGTGTTACTATGACTAATGAGTTTAATTCATATTTCATACAATCTTTTGGAGAACTAGCAAAAGATTTTCAGCCTGCAGACATCTAAAATTTACAGTAAAAACTGTTTCAACATATTGACAAATAAATACAGGAAGCAGAAATTGAAGAAATAGTTAACGGACTTTCTAAGTCAAAATCAAATTATATTTATTATAACATGAATTGTTGTTTTCTTAAAAATGCTAGAAATGTGCTATGCACACCTTTTGACACATCTTGTTAACCTTTCCATCTTGTTAGCATTTCCTAATGTCTAGGGAAAAAAAGTACCAATCATTCCAGTATTCAAGACAGGAAATCAGGACTCTGTGTGTAACTTACATAGACTTATATAGATTTTACCAATGTTTTATAAAATCAAAGAAAAAATTGTAGCTACACCATTGACTGAATATTTTGAAGTCAGACAGCTCCTCCATCCACAGCAGTTTGGGTTTAGACCAGGTTATTTGACTGAATTAGCAAACTGCTGTTTAATTGACAATGTAAAAAAGTCCCTGGATAAGTGCAGTGTGGTGGGAGCAGACTTTATTGACCTTAAAAAGGCTTTCAACGTGGTCAACCATACTCTGCTTTTATCTAAAATGGCAGAGTTTAATTTTCATCTGAGTCAGTAAGTACACTGATTTTCATCATATCTCCAGTCTAGAGTGCAGTGAGTTAGTTTAGATCAAGACCTATGTGCACTTTCAAAAATAAAAATGTGTATTCCACAAGGCTTGTTTAGTCTTTTTAGAAATGACATACCTCTGCACTGCTCCGTTGTCAGCTGTCAGCTCTATGCAGACGAGACATATCGAAGCTGAAAGCGGTCCAATTAACTTATTTTGTGGTGGAGACTTTTTGTTTGGTCAGGTGTTGTATCTTCTGCATGCAGGTCTGTCATTTTCTTCTATTACTTTATGATTTTATATATTTATTTCAAACATTTGTATCGCTTGTTTGCAACTTATTTGGGTTAAATTACTGGTAACTTGATTGAGCAGGAAATTTCTTCTAATATATTGCAAGTAATAAAACAAAAAGTAGCATACTATTTGTGTACTAAAATCCTATGTTGATTAAAGATGTGTAATTATTAATTCTGTCAGACTTCCAGCCATCCATGAGTTCTGATACTACAGCTTGAGTTTCTTTGTCTCTGATTGGTTGACAGCCTGCATATCATGGCTCTTGGTGATGTCCCGTTCTAACACTCAAGACTTCCGTCATTTGCTTTATAATGCGGTCATTGTGACACTCTGAACTGTGTCTTCCCTGCTTATGCTTGTGTGTCTGGCCTACAAGAAAGTCTTTGCTGCAAAAAGTAAGAAAAACTTGCATTTAGTTTCCAAAGCCATGAAGTCTTTTCTACATTTTCTTCACAGATAATCTCCAGGAGGAACCCGGAAGATGTCCAAGAGGTAAGAGCTGCAGTGTTTTTATTTTAAACTTGCCGTATGTACCTCATTACTGCCTTGGCCAGCAAACTGATTAACAAAAAAAGAAAATTGCTCAGTTTAGTTTTTTCCTTATTCGCCAATCTCATTGTGTCCATTTCTTAACAGAACTGTCAAGAACGCCGATCAAAATGCTGCACATCACTTTGTTGCTATTGTTTGAAGGATTTCTTCTCCCCTTCAATTGTCTTCTTTCAATTTCAACAATCTATAATATTTAACCATCCCACTTTCTTGTTAAGTACTTACTAACTCACAGTAAACACACACACATGCATATTTTCTTGGATATAAAACACTGAGGAATGCAGTCGAGCCTGGAACCAGAGCTAATGTAACAGGCATGATGTCAATTACTGCATGTGTGTCTAAGAGACAGAGCAAGAGAGTTTTGCCTGATGTGCACACATACCTCTAATACCAAGAAGCAATTCAGTTTGGGAGTGGTGTTACACTAGGTTTCTGATAAACATGCTGTAAATTTAAACATTTTACCAGTATGGACTTGCATCATAACATTAGCAGATGTACGTTTTACTTTAAGTACTTTGTGAGTGTTGTGGCTTGGATCTAATGTGTTATTTTATAACACAGTGTAGAAACACACATTTGAAGTTGAGACATCAGTTTAATTTTTTCTTACATACATGTAAACTGTCTTTTAACTTTAATCCCAGTATCTTAAGACAATAGGAGTGTTAATATAAAGGTGTTTATTTTTGTTGTCTTAAAACATAATTGATTTTGCATTATAATGACAAAACATCCATGGATATGAATAAGATCAGTTTCTTTCTTTAAGCCATGTTGGGTAAACAGCACATACACTTCATACATCTTTAAGTACAAAATATTGATTCCTGTTCTCGTCTCTTCAGTCAGCTTCCTGTGTGTCTCCATCCATCCATTCTCTTTCTCTTTCTGTAGATAACAGTGTGGAAGAGATACAGTGATTTCCGGAAGCTACACCACAATCTGTGGCAGCTGCACAAGAATGTATGTAGCCAATCTGAGCTGTTTCCTCCCTTTGCCAAGGCTAAAGTCTTTGGTAAGAACTTATACCTTTCTTCACCCTCATAAGACATTTATCTCTAGAGGACTGAAAAGCCAAACTTTTTCATGTTTGCATAACTGTTCTTCAACCGCTCTGTCTCTTTGAGGTAAATCAGTGCTATTATAATATGAAAAAGTGCTAAAGTTACTTGTTTAATGCATGTGTATATGCATATGCATGGATAGGCCGATTCGATGACTCAGTGATTGAGGAGAGAAGACAGTGCTCTGAGGATCTCCTGCAGTTCTCTGCAAATATCCCGGCTCTCTACAATAGTCAGCACATCCAAGATTTCTTCAAGGTATTCAGTCACATTCATCCAGAGGCACATTATTTAAAAAAAAAAAAAAAAATTATTGACTGCATTATACAAATATTTATTGTTTATTTCCTTCTAGGGAGGTGAAGTCCATGACGGTTCAGAGCTCATTGGACCAGCTGAGCCCTTCTCTGACTTTCTTGCTGACAGCTTATCAGACTGCAGTTCTGATGGTACGACTCTTCCTAAAATCTTGTAAAGGCTGCTAAATCAGTTTTTCTTTGAGATGTGCCGACTTGTTTTTTTTTTTCAGTTCAGAAAGACGTCAGTGGTGCAGAAGATTTGACGATCACATCTGAGTATGGAGGTAAATATGCTTATGCATAAACTGTTTATTTATATAATTATATAACCATTTGGCATTTTGGGAGCAGTTAGCCTTACCTATTTGTGTATACTCGCCTCTCTTTTTTGTAATTTTATTTTCCTCTCTTTTCATTCCAGGCCCGTCCAGTGACAGCGACTTAACCTCCCTGGCAGTGGATACAGATTCTCTGGCCGGGTTGGACGATGGCATGGCCTCAGGTCGCACCTCCCCAAATCAGCCACAGGGGGGAGCCACTAACATTAGCACTAGCTTCAGCCCCCGCTTGCCGTCCTTGCATGAACGCCACACTCCGTCACCTGCCCCTGTTCCTGCCTCTTCAGCCCCAAACCCAGAGGTCAGCTGGCCAGGTCGAACGCCACTCTTCTCTGGCAACCTGAAGAAAACCAGTGGTGGCAACCTTAAAGACGTAAAGTCGGACTACCTTGACAAAGCCAGTGAGCTCATCTGTTTTGCTGTTCAAAAAGAAAAAGAACAGGACTACCAGGCAGCTATTTCATACTACCGCAGTGGAGTGGACTTGCTGCTGCAAGGAGTGCAAGGTCAGAAAGTAATTTTCTTTTGGTCGGTTGCTTCCACTTGAGTGCTCCTTAAAACAAAAACATCTCTGGAAGGCGTTTTTTTCTCTCTCTTTTATTGTCAGTGAAACCAAGTTATGTAAAGGCATTACTCTCTGTGATTCTAAATGAATGAAAACAACCATAATATTCAATCCACCAACCTAATTGTGTATTCTCAGACCCCTCAAAAAGCAGCTTTGACTTAATATAACATGTATTGGACCTGTGAATATCCTATGATGTCTGGCACTGGGATCATTTGTATCCTCTGGGCTGTTGTGTCTTTATGGATGTGGTTGGTTTCAGCACATCCATTGAACACATGATCTGATTGATTTATGAGAGGTTTGTTGGCACTTTAAAGAGCTTGGACTGTCTTCTTCCTTTTGTTGTTCCTGATCAGCTTTTGCAGTGTGGTGTTGCACATTGTCCTGCTGGGCAAATCTGCTATGATTGGATAGTAGATTATTGTAGCTGTAGTTGCTCAAATTTATGGCACAAGTCAAAAAAACATTCTCATAAATGCCACGACAAAGTCTTTCTTATGACTATGATGAAAAAAATGTAAAAACGTGTGCCTAATAACATCCTACATTCAACATAAATGTAATACTTTAGTAACTGAAACTGCGGGTACATTAATTTATAGCTTGTAATGACCCTGTCAGGATTCCCAAAAGCCACATGAATCAATTTATTCAAACATCCTCTCTGTAAAACAGGTATGGATTCAGCTTTTGTCTGATATTCTCACACATTCATGGTGAATCAGTTACCATTTCCTTGTCAGTGTTAAAAATGGTAGCTTTCCTTTTTTGTAAATGTCCATCCATCCATCCATCCATCCATCTTCTGCCGCTTATCCGGGGTCGGGTCACGGGGGCAGCAGCCTAAGCAGGGAAGCCCAGACTTCCCTCTCCCCAGCCACATTTGCCAACTCTGCGGGGGGGATCCCGAGGCGTTCCCAGGCCAGCCGAGAGATGTAATCCCTCCAGCGTGTCCTGGGTCTTCCCCGGGGTCTCCTCCCCGAGGGACGTGCCTGGAACACCTCACCAGGGAGGCGTCCAGGAGGCATCCTGACCAGATGCCCGAGCCACCTCAACTGGTTCCTCTCGATGCGAAGGAGCAGCGGCTCTACTCTGAGCCCCTCCCGGATGACTGAGCTCCTCACCCTATCTCTAAGGGAGAGCCCGGCCACCCTGCGGAGGAAACTCATTTCAGCCGCCTGTATACGAGATCTCGTTCTTTCGGTCACGACCCACAGCTCATGACCATAGGTGAGGGTAGGAACGTAGATCGACTGATAAATCGAGAGCTTCGCCTTCTGGCTCAGCTCCTTCTTCACCACGACAGACCGGCGCAGAGCCCGCATTACTGCAGACGCCGCACCGATCCGTCTGTCGATCTCACGCTCCATCCTTCCCTCACTCGTGAACAAGACCCCGAGATATTTAAACTCCTCCACTTGAGGCAGGACCTGACTCCCGACCCGGAGAGGGCAATCCACCCTATTCCGGCTGAGGACCATGGTCTCAGATTTTGAGGTGCTGATTCTCATCCCAGCCGCTTCACACTGGCCGCGAATCGCTCAAGCGAGAGCTGGAGATCACGACCAGATGAAGCCAACAGGACCACGTTATCCGCAAAAAGCAGGGACCCAATCCTGAGGCCACCAAGTCGGATCCCCTCAACCCCTCGGCTGCGCCTAGAAATTTTGTCCATATAAGTTATGAACAGAATCGGTGATAAAGGGCAGCCTTTGGCGGAGTCCAACCCTCACCGGAAACGAATCCGACTTACTACCGGCAATGCGGACCAAGCTCTGACACCTGTCGTACAGGGACCGGACAGCTCATACAAGGGGGTCCGGTACCCCATACTCCCGGAGTACCCCCCACAGGAGCCCCCGGGGGACACGGTCGAATGCCTTCTCCAGGTCCACAAAGCACATGTAGACTGGTTGGGCAAACTCCCATGCCCCCCCCCAGGACCCCAGAGAGGGTATAGAGCTGGTCCACTGTTCCGCGACCAGGACGAAAACCACACTGCTCCTCCTCAATCCGGGATTCGACTATCCGGCGGACCCTCCTCTCCAGGACCCCTGAATAGACCTTACCAGGGAGGCTGAGGAGTGTGATTCCCCTGTAATTGGAACACACCCTCCGGTCCCCCTTCTTAAAAAGGGGGACCACCACCCCAGTCTGCCAATCCAGCGGTACTGCCCCCGATGTCCACGTGATGCTGCAGAGGCGTGTCAGCCAGGACAGCCCCATAGCATCCAGAGCCTTAAGGAACTCCGGGCGGATCTCATCCACCCCCGGGGCCTTGCCGCCAAGGAGCTTTTTGACCACCTCAGCGACTTCAGCCCCAGAGATAGGAGAGTCCACCCCTGAGTCCACCAGCTCTGCTCCCTCATGGGAAGACGTGTTGGTAGGATTGAGGAGGTCTTCGAAGTATTCCCTCCACCGACCCACAACGTCCCGAGCTGAGGTCAGCAGCTCCCCATCTCCACTGTACACAGTATTGATGGAGCACTGCTTCCCCCCCCTGAGCCGCCGGATGGTGGACCAGAATCTCCTCGAAGCCGTCCGGAAGTCTTTCTCCATGGCCTCGCCGAACTCCTCCCATGCCCGAGTTTTTGCCTCGGCAACGGCCGAAGCCGCATGCCGCTTAGCCCGTCGGTACCCATCAGCTGCCTCCAGAGTCCCACAGGCCAAGAAGGCCCGATAGGACTCCTTCTTCAGCTTGATGGCATCCCTCACTGCTGGTGTCCACCAACGAGTCCTGGGATTACCGCCACGACAGGCACCAACGACCTTGCAGCCACAGCTCCGGCTGGCCGCCTCAGCAATAGAGGCACGGAACACAGCCCATTCGGACTCAATGTCCCCCGCCTCACCCGGGACATGTTCGAAGCTCTGCTGAAGGTGGGAGTTGAAGCTCGCTCTGACAGGGGACTCAACCAGACGTTCCCAGCAGACCCTCACAATACGTTTGGGCCTGCCAGCTCTGACCGGCTTCCTCCCCCACCATCTGAGCCAACTCACCACCAGGTGGTGATCAGTTGACAGCTCCGCCCCCCTCTTCACCCGAGTGTCCAAGGCATGTGGCCGCAGGTCCGACGATACGACTACAAAGTCGATCATTGAACTGCGGCCCAGGGAATCCTGATGCCAGGTGTACATATGGACACTCTTATGCTGGAACATGGTGTTCGTTATAGACAATCCATGACGAGCACAGAAGTCCAATAACAAAACACCATTTGGGTTCAGAGGGGGGGGACCATGCCTCCCAATCACTCCCCTCCAGGTCTCACTGTCATTGCCCACGTGAGCATTGAAGTCCCCCAGCAGAACAATGGAGTCCCCAGAAGGAGCACCCTCCAGCACTCCCTCCAAGGACCCCAGAAAGGGTGGGTACTCTGAACTGCTGTTCGGTGCATAAGCACAGACAACAGTCAGGACCCGTCCCCCCACCCGGAGGCGGAGGGAAACTACCCTTTCATCCACCGGGGTAAACCCCAACGTGCAGGCACCAAGCTGGGGGCTGATGAGAATGCCCACACCTGCTCGGCGCCTCTCACCATGAGCAACTCCAGAGTGGAAGAAGGTCCAGCCCCTCTCGAGGGTACTGGTTCCAGAGCCCAAGCCATGCGTCGAGGTGAGTCCAACTATATCTAGTCGGAACCGCTCAACCTCGCGCACAAGCTCAGGCTCCTTCCCCACCAGAGAGGTGACGTTCCACGTCCCTAGAGCCAGCTTCTGCAGCCGGGGATCGGACCGCCAGGGTCCCCGCCCCTTGCTGCCGCCCAGCTCACATTGCACCCGACCCCTACGGCTCCTCCCGCAGATGGTGAGCCCACGGGAGGTGGGGCCCATGTAACCCTTTCGGGCTGAGCCCGACCAGGCCCCATGGGCGAAGGCCCGGCCACCAGACGCTCGCTCTCGTACCCCGCCTCCAGGCCTGGCTCCAGAGGGGGGTAACCCGCGTCCGGGCAAGGGAACATTCATGCCCAGGTTGGTCGTCATCATAGGGGTCTATGAGCCGTGCTTGGTCTGGTCCCTCCCCTAGACACCTGTTTGCCATGGGTGACCCTACCAGGGGCATAAAGCCCCCGACAACATAGCTGCTAGGATCTTCGGGACGCACAAACCCCTCCACCACGATAAGGTGACGGCTTGTAAATGTCATGTCAATATTATAACCGGTTTGGAAAGACCAATAAATGTCACTCGCCTTCCAGGTGAGCCGAGCGCCACAAGACGAGAGGCAGTGAAAAAGAAAACTGCTGAATATCTGATGCGTGCAGAGCAGATTTCCAGTCAGCATCTGGGAAGCAACATGGGTCAAGGATCAACACAAAGAGTGGTGAGTGGAAGTGAAGTGTCTGTGGCTGTAAGTTGTTTGTGATGGTGTGCAGATGTTGTTTATGATGATACCTTGTGTGAGCCAGAAATGACATTTTATACCATCAGATACTGATTTTAGTGTAATCTTTTTTTCAAGGCCTTCGGGGCTCAGTGCTGCTCTTCTACTAGCAGAGGAGGGCAGCAGAGTCCATCTGATGAGCTGATATCTTACAGGGTGTTAGGCGTCGTAGATAAGGTAAGCTTACTGTATATATGTAATATATCCTTCAACCTGGAACCACATTTTTCTTTATTTCTTTTTTTCTCTCATAAACCCAATTTTGAGTGTTCTAAGAGTTGTTAATAAGGTCAAGTTAATCTTTATAAGCAACTGATAATTACGTTGATAAGAAACTTCTGACTTTTTGACATTTTAATGGCAAAATTTCTCCCAAATAACAATTAGATTAAGTTAATACACTTTTTAATCATAAGCCCAACCAAGAATGTGGACAGTATACTTTGCAAATTTACCCTCCTCATGCCCTTTCCTTTGTCTATCGTCTATTTTATCCAAGGCAATAAAATGTAATAGATTTACTAGATGTATGGCAAGGGCTTAGTGTGTATGTTTAGCATCAGTTATGACTACCACAAGGTCAGTTTGGGTTGCGGGTCCTCTCAACCAGCTGCCGGCGAAGCAACTTCACCACTCAGCCATGAAATGACTTGGCAGGCAGCTCAGAGAATGACACACAACATTGAATCTGTGATGTTTATCCTACACACACACACAAAACCATAAGGAAAATGTTGACACAACCACAACATGTGTTCCTCCACTGAGGTAGATACATAATACACAGTGTTTCAGAAACTACTCAGGCATACTAACAAAAAAAAAAAGCCATCCAGAGAAGACCGAGCTTTTCCCTTCTCTCTCTCTTCCTACTTTCTTCTTTTGCTTTAAATGAGGACAGAGGGGACAGATGGAGAGAGCTCCTCACCCTAGTGCCCCTCCTGCCCCTCCTCTCTACCTCCCCCTTCCCTGATGTTTGTTTCTTAATTATATTAGCACCCTGGCTAGCACTGCCACTCTGTTTACTCACAGCTCCATTCATATCCATTTAGCTTGCACCTGTTTGGTCCCAGTCAGGGTCGCGGGGAGTGAAAGCACCCACAATGCAAGCACCGCACTACACACAAACACACTCTGGGTTACACACATATGCTGAAACTCTTCCCTGAGAACACAAGGGAGCAGAAGAGCAATGGAGATGTCAGAGAGAAAAGGATGGCTGATGAAGGGAGGAAATGAAGACATTAGGAAGAAATAGGAAAGGCAGTGCAGCAAAATGACATGAGAAATGGAAGAACCAGCTTTTTTTGTTGAGATTTGGGTGCTTGTAGATTATACAGAAAGGACACTGCTAACCATTACTGTCTGTTATGATACATTGCGTTGCTTTATGGCCATGTATTGTTCAAGGAGCACATAAGCTCAAAAATGGAGAAAGAGCTGTTTATCTCAATAGAAAAATGAACATTTGTTACTTTTATGTCTTCCAGTTATTTCCCATTCTTCTGAAAACTAATTTCCTGCTTTTAAATTTATTAAATGTCCAAAAATGTCCTTTTTATAAACAATATAATTGATTTGGCATCTTTTCCCTTTATTTGGCTCCTCATATATGGAACTTTATAGACTCATTTTAGCCTCTGTTATACGACAAGGACTTAGTTGCTCAACACAGCAGGGTCCAGCGTGGTACTACCGTTTTTTCTGGTTATAATTTAGTGATGTACATTCATCTTACGGTGACATGTATGTGTGACCCAATCCAATCACCGAAAGACACTACCCTGGATGACAAAACCACTACATCATCTTAGACTGGGTTTGTCTGTTCATACAGCAATTAATGGCACTCTTCCATCGCAGGTTCTCCTGGTCATGGACAAGAGAACACAGGAGACGTTCGTCCTGAAAGTAAGTTTAATTTGCATGTATGTATGTGTGTTTTGCCCCACATCCTCGTCGTCCTGACTGTAAGTGTGAAGTGTGCCAGAAGCCCCTGTGTGTGACCGGTGTAATTGATTCTAATGGGCCTGTCTATGTCAGCTCCTCTGCTCTCAGGTGTGAGACGTGTGCCAGATGCCAACACGCAGCGCGGGCACAAATGACTCCACACACACGCATGCATGCATACCCACACACACTTGCACGGAACGTGAGGTTTACGTGTAGCACTGATAGATTTGTGTGGCTCCTTTATAGTCATATGCTGTTTGTAGTTTGATGAATCCAGTGACTTTGGGCTGCCATAGGGCGCAGCTGGCACTTTGTTAATGGAGGGTTTCTCCTTTGCAGCGCATACTTCTTCATTTCTTCACATGACCAAAACTCCACTTGCTTCTTTTTTGACCTATTCATTCCCCACTAAATTTTCCTGAAATTAGTTTTATTTATTTTATGCTCTTACTTAAATTGCCTGAAATGTCTAACCTCTTTCTGTTCTGTCTTATGTGTTATTGCAGGGTCTAAGGAAAAGCAGTGACTGTGGGCGGGTTAAGAAGACCATCATGCCTCATTCTGTGCCCCACATGGTTCAACTGAGAAAGTTCATTGTCTCTGAAGACACAGTTTTCCTTCTGTTACAGTATGCTGAAGGTAATCATGTGGTTTAATATTTCCCATTTTGCCCTCTTAGCCTCTACCTGTCTTTTCTGCAGCCTTCACCTGATCCTTCTTTCTATCATCTCCTGCTCTCTCTTTGCCCTTGTTCCAGACAGATGTTTGATAGAGATGAGTGTGTGTCACAGGTCATTATTCTGAATAGCAGGTGGTGCCATGCTTCATTAGCTATGCCAACACCTGGGCCTCCTTACATCCTACTCACTCTGTGATGTGTCTGTATGCCGTGTGTCTGGGTGACTGCGTACAGTGAAATGCTGCCATTTTTTTTAAAATGCCCTGTAACCTATTCAGTCTGGTGTAGTCCATAACCACACTCTGCTAATATTAGTGGACAATACAGAATATCATATGGAGCTGCTCGGCATGATTGAAAAAAGCTAATCAAAAACCAGTTCAATCAGCTTCGTGTTTCAGAAAGTCCAGGACTAACTCTCTTGCCTTTCTAATGTTTTGTTTCTGTGAACATCGGAGAAGCTGATGTGCTGAATAAGGACAGAAAGGCATTTGAAGGGAGGCAGTGACCTGAGTGACATTGGGCCGAACAACATGTGGATGGTTTTACTTTCTAAGCCACCGAGCTGCCCCGCTATCATTATCATCACTGCAAACTCCACATTTATTTTCATCACACACAACAGCTGCTAGCTTCCAATTGCTTCCAATACTGCTGGGTGTACCTGCATGCTTGTGTGTGGGGCTAAATCTTGGAAATGTATTTTTCTCATTTACATAAAAGGAGACGCATGTTTGTAAAACATTAACCTTTGAATATCTAATGCAACTTGTGAGTTGTGTTTGTATAGTTGTAACAGATGCAAGATGTTTCTTTCTAAAACGATGCAAATCTAATTTTCATTGCAAGTTACTAGATTTAACTTTCAGATGAGTTGTAATATTATAAATGCAACTAACCCTAACCGTAACTTATATAATTTGTAAGTGGGTGTTAAACCCAGAGAAGCTCTGTCTCAGTCTAACCTTTCATTAAATCCTGACAGACATTACTGACATCACAGCTTGACAGCTTTAACGTCGAAGCTTAGATAATAGAAAATAAAAAAGAAAAAAAATGGGGCCAAAGCTAAATTTAGACTGGTTTTGGTGTCATGGTTGAGTTCCTCAAAAGTTTCCTATAAAAGTTAAATTAGCGGTGAAAGACTGTAATACTCTCAAAATGGCACATTTTGTTATCTCTACCCTCTCGTTTAATCTCTTTATTTGTCCTGTAGTATGAAAAATATTTATCATTGTTGTTAATGCTAAGTTTCTTTCATCTTAAGGTGGGAAGCTGTGGTCTCATATTGGAAAGTACCTTCATAATTCCAGCCCAGAGGAAAGTTTTGACATTCCTTTTATCCAGAAGAGCCATACAACAGCAGTACACTCTCCGCAACACACAATACCACACCTTGATGTAGGTTCAGCCAGTGGTGATTCAGAGTCCATTACTGGTTCAGATTCTGCGTTGGGCCTACAGACGGGATCACAGCACCCCATCAGGTCATCACTAAAAAGTGGTCTTCCTCCAGGGCTCATTGAACACATTGCTCAGACGGACTCTGGAGCTACTTCTGAAGAGGAATGCACCAACAGTTATTTGACACTTTGCAATGAGTATGAACAAGAGAAAGTGGAGCCAGATGCACTAGAGGAGGAAGACGAAAGAAGTGAACAGGAAGTGTTTTCATTAGAGGTGCCGAATGCAACGACCACAACATCCTCACGTAGCCGCTCGGTTCTAAGCAATGACAGCCTCTCGTCCCCGATCAGTTCTCAGGAGCTTGGATTCTTCAATGAGTTGTCTGACAAAAGTGGCCAAACCCACGAGGATGACCAATACCGTGGTGAAGGACATGATCTCAGTGAAGTCTTCAGTCCTGTACCATCCCCTGCAGTACCTCTTTCCTTGGATCAGTCCAAACACACACCAATGGAGTTTTTTCGTATTGACAGCAAGGACAGCGCAAGCGAGGTTGCTTGTCTTGACATAGGAGAGCAGCGGTCTTCTTTTAAGCAAAGCCCCTTGTTTGCTACATCCGACCTGAGCACTGAGGATCTTCCAGAGCTGGCTCAGGAAGCCAAAGGCCCCAGCTTGGAGTTTTGGGGGTTGGACAGTAGCGATAAAGGCTCTAATGAGTCAGTGCCAGTCATCTCATTCAAGGATGCAGTAGTTGAGGATGAGGGCCACCCACCAGACCTGCTGGTCAATCTTCCTGTGGTGAGTGGGACTTCAGACTCTTTGCAGGAAGAATTAGAAAATTCAGGAGTGTGTCTTGGCCTTGAAGTTACAGCCTCTCCTCAGAAATGCTTCCAGCCTGATGTTTTACAGCTTCATAGCCAGCATGAGGAAGCAGAGGAGCAGCCGGCGGAGCAGGAGCTGTCTTTTTGTGCAGCTTCTGCAACTTGTGACACTAGTGTCACATCAGTGTCTCCTTTCTGTTCACTATGGGACGACAACGTGGCATTTGGACAAGAGGCTTCTGACAAAGTATTTGTTCGCCCTGAAAGCCAAAACAATGACCTCTCCCTTGACACTGGCGTTCCGGATACAAATTCCCATCGTAAGAAACTAGAGCCCTGTACAAAAGTAAACACAGACTTGGTTCCAAACCCCAGAGACAACAGCACACACTCCATCCAAACCACGAACGGGACTCAGGCCTGTGCCGTGGTTGAGAGCTTATTGGATCTTGATGGTGAATCATCGAGAGTTATTAGTCATAAAGGTGGCAATGAATTTGATGAAGAAGTGTCACGGCTGTTCGCGGAGCTGGATGAGCTGTCGCTGGCTGCATCCCAAGCTCGAATCCCAGAGGACTTTGTGCGATGCTGGGCAGTAGAGATGGTGACAGCCTTGGATTTTCTGCACCATGAGGGCATAATTTGCCGGGACCTGAATCCCAGTAATATCCTGCTTGACCACCAAGGTAAGGTATCCGTTTTCAACAACGTTGAAAGTTTTTGCTAGAACTCTGCTCCTTTATTGTGCTTAGATTTTTGATTGTTTCCATCATAATATTTAATAATAAAATATATATATTTAATATAGTGTGTTGTTACATTATAAGAAGATGGTATGCAGATGAAAAACAAAAGGAAAATAAATAATTGTAGCCATTCTGTATTGTCTAATAATATTAGAAAAGTTTAAGTTTAAGGCAATAGTCTATATTTAGCAGCTGAATTTATTTTTTTAGGTGTTTTTTGCATTGTTGTTGTTGTTTTGCTTGTGTTCACAAAGAATTGATTAAATTTCCAATACATAAAGTCAAAATGCTGTTTCCTTTGTCCTGGACTGGGAAAAACCGTCTTTAATAATCAATCACCATCTAATTTATTTATCAGGGGGAAGGTTCCTCTTGAAGGAAAAGTGTTGTTTTACCATGAGGTCACAGATTTTCCCTCAACTTCTTCTTTTGTTGTCCTACAATCATCTCTCTCCACCTTGTTATCAACAAGCATCTAATTAGCTGAGTGGCTGTTTGCGTCTCCCTGGTGGTAATTATTGTTCTAAAGGGCCCATCAACGGCCTAGTGTGGTGCATCAGTCTGGCTAGCCCAGGCTAATGGCTACGGCTACCTAATGACACCATTAGTTCTAATGATAGCGTTAACGGGTAGCTGCTAAACAGGAGTAATCGCCAGGGCTGTTTGCTTGAAAAACTCAGAGGGATGTAGAGAGGCAGAACAGAATAGAGAAAGGGAACATTCCAGAGGGACAGGACTAGTTTGAAAAGTTGAATGTCTGAGTTGACATCAGATTTAGTGGATTTAACAAGAGACAGTTCATCACATGTAAGTTTGAAAAAAAACATGTTTTATCTTTTCCTCTGTCTTCAGGTCATGTTCAGCTCACCTACTTTTGTAGCTGGTGTGATGTGGAGGAGTCCTGTGACAGAGAGGCCATTGCCAATATGTACTGTGCTCCAGGTGAGAAACACACTGACATTATGGTACACTTAATTTAATTTCCTCTGATCCCTTCATTCTTTACAGATTTTTTTAATTGAATGGATTTATATGGACAGAAATGGCACAAATCTTGTGAACAAAATCTACAGACTAAAACTGACTAATCTTTTGCCTTACTGAGGTTGGGGTTGACTTTATCCAGCATAAACTTTCACATCTTCATTTTCAAGACATGAATAGTGATTTATTATTTTCTAATGTTCCTAAACATTAGGGCAAAATCTGTCATTTTCTGTAAAAACTGAAGACTGAATATGCCAGTGTTTTCTGTCAGACAGTTTAAAGTTGTGGGAAACCTTGCTGTGTGGCTGTTCTATAAAGTGATCTGGTTTCAGAACACATCTTTTAAAACAACATATTTGTTTGAAGGAAGCAGAGCTTTGTTGCGCCTTTATGTTAATTTTATTACTATGACTCTGTATGGGACACTGCATATGAAATAACAGACTGAACACTACTAAAGTGCAGACTTTGAGATTTAATTCAAGTAGCTGCTTAAAAACATAAAACGTGTGGGAATGGCAATTATTTTTGTGCACTTTTACTCAGGCAGGGCCTTGATTTTTCCCCCCCCTGTTACTTATTGTGGGATCATTCTGTTAATTTTCAGCGAGTGCAGTTCAGAACAAGTGTGCTGAGATCAGGGGATCTTGGAAATTATTCCACTTCTCCAACTTTAGATATTGCTACGTTACTTCAAATGTTTCTGCAGTTGTTGAATCTAAGCAGATCGCATATCCTTATATAACTTTTCTTTTCCCTATTTATGCCCTATTCAGAGATTGTTTCTCCAATATTTTTCCAATGGTTTTCTAAGATTTGTTTATTCTTTCTGACCTGTAATTTCAGTCTTTGCAGTCTGTTTGCTCTTCTGAAGTCTGCGTTTAATCATGTGCTTCTTTGTCTAACTGCACATATTTAATAAGTTTTTTGTTATCACTGAAAGGATCTTGGAAATCCCCGACCATCTTTGTTTTTTTTTTGTCTTTTTAATCAAAATGTACTACATTGTTGAGTGTGTGCTATTTCTTTAGGAACTTCAAACATTCTTCTCAATTAATTTTGACCAAAATAGTTGTAAATGCTTTACATTTCGGAATCTGTTGTCCAGTTCTTTTCCATTGGAACAGAGGAGCCTCTATGCCAAAGAGCTATAATTTCTAACCTTTTACAAACTAAATATCTGTATCATCAGATTAAACATCTGTATGTTCATATTGGGAACATCTCCATTATACAACTGTAGCTTCTTTTTTGTAAATAGATCAAACACAGCAGTGTCTAAATACCTCATACGTCCTGTTCTGATGAAATGCAATCGTGTTGCAGTTGTTCAGTTGTCCTGTAGAGTGTGCTGTTGTGCAGCAGTCGCCAGTAGTGCAGTAACCCTGTGTGGCTCTCCCAGCTGACTTGTGGCAGCTCTGGCATGCTGTTTAAAAGCTGCCTAAAACAAACTGCTGCTAGACTACGGCACCAAGTCCCTACTTAGCACTTCAACGTGTGTGTGCAAGGCATTTTGTGAGTATGTGTGTAAATGCAGTCACCATCTATATGTTGCTAATTTTTCTATTATGGTATTGCTCTGTATATCTACACGCTGGACTATTTGATGTGTTTAAAGTAATCTCTCACAGCATTCTTTGAAATTAAAATACTGGCTGCTGTACTAAACATTGCTCACACACTCATGCATCCACTCTTTCAATCTAGGTTGGTCACTTCAGATTTAAATCCTCCTTGTGTCTAGAAAGTACAGTATCAAACTGTTGTAATACATCTGAGAGCAACAAATGCTCTGTTTAATATCCAAAGTGTTCGTTTTTAGTCTCTTTGCAACAGCCTGTTTAAAAGCTTACCACTAGAAATAGAAGCATTTTGAGGCATATGTTTTAGTGGGCTGCAGTAGATGACCTCAGGAGACAGGAGTAAATCTCAAACTCTGAGTTCTATGAATAATGCAGCTTAAATTCTAAGTGCAGTGCAGAGACATGTCTGCTACTTAAATCGTTGTGTAACAAATTTCTATTTTATTTCTGGGCAGTGGGAACTTTTTTTACACAAGTCTCAAGTGTGGGATTGTTGGGTAACCTGTAATATTTTGTACATGCTTGTCCAGTAAAAATTGCTGTGTTAAAGGAAATATGATTCAGACCAAATGTATAATACACATCTAAATGACATAGCACTAGTAAGTAAATATACTAAGTAAACTGAGTTATGTATCTATTTATGCTAAAAAAAAAAAGAAAAAAAAAAAGTCTTTATGAGTTTAAATTTAACCTAACCAGCTGTCAAAAACTGTACTCTGTTTAAAATGACAGGACACCTAAACCGATAAAACAAGTCATAACCCATTAATAAGATTTTAAAATCTTAGTTAGAAGTTTTCATCCCTGTAAAATTAAAATTTATGTCAGTTTGATGACAAGTCAACTTGTAGGCCATCCACCATGCTTCTTTATGAACGTTAAAAGAAGAAAGAAAATAAACTACAATGATAAACCAGGATTGTTATAAATCGTCACATTATCTTAAGCAGTGTTGGGGTTTGTCTTGTCTCTGGCATTTGCTCCTACAACTCATGAATTAGGAAAGAAAACTCAGAATAAAAGTGAAAAATATTGAGGTAAAATAGAGATGTGAGATAAATTCGAGGCAAACTGACCTCGGACCAGGTGTGACGGTTAAGACACTTGATCCCATGTGGATCAAGTGATGTAATACGCACTAGAAACCAGTAGGGGGTGTGTTATACTGCTATGAAGTATAAAAAAAAACCTTTGGGCTGGTGGTGACTGTTCTTCAAAAGCAAAACTTCTTGTCTTTTTCTTGCTGTATTTAACCGACCATATTTAGTCTAAATTCAGTCACTTCAGCTTAACTACACAATTATAACATCCCTTTGATTTGCTGAACTCTGTTTTGTGCTCACATAAATTCATGTGTTAATATATGCAAGTACATGTGAACACACACACATACACTGATGTAGAGGTTAGTGAGTGTGTGTCTCTCCTGCCCTTGTTATGTATTGCTGTTTATCCAGACAGGGTCAGCTCTAGCAATGGCTTCATTCCTGATGACAGATTTATGACTGTTTGCCAGAAACCTAGCAGGGGGCCTGCTGTGACTGAATGTGCCTGTGTACATATGTGTGCATACGTGAGTGTGTGTGTGTTAGAAGGAGGGCAGGCTGTTTTTAAAACACACAAATTCACACCCAAAAAACACGGGAGTATACTTGGAAAATATAGTGGCGGGATATTAATCTGTTTATCCTGCACTTGTGCTTATTTATTTTTCACCGTTTTGTCTTTACTGATAAACATCAGCTGGCTAATGTTTTGTTCTCTGGCAAGAAAAATATAAGCTAATGAGTTCTAGTAGCACGACCTACTTTAAGCAGAAAAGGGAATTTATTGTTCTGTTTAGAAGGAAGCAAAGCCGAAGCTGTTTGTCTTGATCAACTAAGAAAAGGGAAATTCAGTAATCTTCCTCTCTGAGGTAACAAGGCAGTTACTGAGGACTTCATCCGGTTTTTTTGTGATTCTTTTACCTGCTCTGCTTTGCACGATCTTGTGGAAGATAAGGTTTACTTCTGCTTTTGACACTGAGCTGTCATCTCATTGTTTTGAATTGCTTTTCAAGGAAGACTTTATTCCCAGAGAGTACTTCTGCTTTATTATTTGACTATTTGTAGCCAGACTTCACAGCGAGGACAGGCAACGGGGTTTGTTTTGAATAGATCATTTATTTGGTTATTACTGTCATCTTCCCAGCTCACAAGGCAGTTTTGCTATTAGCTCAAATTTATGACCGTAGGATAACATAACCACATCGCTATGTGGATGTATATTTATTTAGCTTTTCAGAAATGTTCCTGTTGCTACATTAAGATAGATCTAGAGTTGTTGAACAGTCTGAACATCAAGTTTGAGATCTTTATACATTTAGAAATCCAGACAGACACTTAAGGTTGTATCAGAAGAACTCAAATGGAAGTGGTGGTAAATAAAGGCAGATACCTAGGTGTGTTGGATTTATATTTATGTGCCGCTCATTAAAAACAGTTTTTTATTATTTGTATGTTACTTCTTTGTGTTTACTTGTTGAAAGGTGGTTTACAGATGAGCTTAACAAGCTGCATCAAGCACCAACCTTCCCTTACTTCCTACCTGCATTTCATTGACTTCCTCTTTTTGTGATGACTACCAGTTAAGGGTTTAGGGAAGTCTGTCTAAGGGGAGAAGAGAGAAAGTTCCTTATGGGCCCCATGAGGCAGGAGATGGGTCCGATTAAGATACAAAGCAGGAGGGAACTGCATTGTTGAAGGGAAAGGGAAGGAGAAAAGGCCATGAGGTGAATACACTGTATTGTTGTCTTGTACTTTCACGCCTCAGCTCTCCTGTTTTGTTTTTTTTTTGTTTTTTTTTGTTTTTTTTATCTGCTGCTCAAGAAAGAAAAATGGCTGGTTAGTGTAGGTGTGTTAGGATTGGGAAATTTGCTCCTCATGTAGCACACTGTAACAGTGTGCTTTGAATGACCCATGGCCTGTGGATGCTGTTAATTCTCCCTTCCCATCCTCTTTTTCTCTGTCTCACTTGCTCCCTTCCTCGCTCTGACAGAGCGGTAAGTGTAGCCAGCTCCACTGTACTCTCCCTGCAGCTCCTTAGACATTAATCCATTGTGATGACATCGACCTTGCTCTGAGATGTGAGTGTGTGTGCGTGTCCAGTATCTTCCCTCCAGCTCATAACTACACAGGTATCACTGGTCTGTTCAATGACGATCTTCTCTCCTTGGCTGTCATAACAGTGATCCTGGGGAGCCCTGAAGACTGGTTGCTCAGTTGGTTATGTGTGTGTGTGTGTGTGTGTGTGTGTGTGTGTTTGTGTGTGTGTACAAAACATGCAAGTCGTATCATAACCCTCTCTAACCTTGGCTGTAAGAGTGCCGCACAGGGCCCTGGAGTTCCCGGCAGCCTCCAGGAAACGAGGGGTCTTTGTCTAATATGCTCCCCCAGCTGAGGAGTGTGGTCCCTGGGCACACACAGCTGTGACCCTGGGTCCCGGCCTTCTGGGTGACCAGACCGCCTTCCCTCTGGAGAACAGAAGACAGGCAAGCTGAGCAGCACATGAGGCCATCTGGTACTCAGTGGAGCACCCACACAGCAGCTACAAATGGATTTCGCTCGAACGTTTGTGTCTTTCTACAGTAAAGTCTTTTGCCTTCAATCATGAAGGCCGTCAGACTGGTTCTAGAAACAGTCAAACTTTGGATGGAGAGTCATAAAAGTGATCAAACTTCCCTTTTCAAGGGCTGAACCATCTTGCCGTACTGCATTATAATACAGTCGTGTGATTCTCAAGATGAAACACTGGATCATTTAATGTTTAATGAAATATCTGTAGGCTTAGCTAATAGAAGAGTTTACTATTTATCTTTTTCTGGTACTTGTTGAACCAAACTGTTAATTAAATGTGTGTGGGGGTGGGCGTATGCAGATTAAAATATAATGAAAATAACCATTAGCTGAAGCCATAAGCCGAGCTCGAAATAAACGCACGTATAAAGAAAAGAGAACATGTTGTGTTTGAGTATTTGTTACCAAGTGTTTCTGCTTTACATTTCTTGGTGTGTATGTGTGTGTCTGTATGCTGTGCATGTGTGTGTGTTTGCGTTTAAGGTCAGGTCATGCAGATGGTGTGAAGTTGCAGCACAGACGGTTTCCTCAATTTAACTGCTTTTTATTATGCAAATCGCCCTTTTATGAGACACATGCGCGCGTGTGTGTGTGTGTGTGTGTGTGTGTGTGTGCATTTGATTGTGCATATGTTTTGTCCCCTTTTTGAATTGATTGCATATTTCAGTGAAATCTTAAGTAATTCAATATGTTATTTGGAAACTGTTTACTGCAAAGGTAGGATCGCTTGTAGGCTTGTATCTATCTGATCATTTTCTTGTCTCACATTGCAGGTTAAATTTTCTGGCATGGGTTCTTCACAAGCACATGAACGATTTCTTGGTTTGTTATTCTATTGATTTTTGTCTTTGCTGTTGTTTCAGAGGTAGGAGGCATTAGTGAGGAGACGGCTTCGTGCGATTGGTGGAGTCTGGGCGCCATCCTGTTTGAGCTCCTGACAGGAACGGTGAGTCAAAAAGTAGAGAAAATGTTTTTATCTCTGTTGCTAAGGTGTTGTGAGATGTCTGTAGGTGTCTTGGCTTTCAACTCTCTCACAGTCTTTATGGTCGTGCCAGGTTGTGTGTGATTCTGCGCGCGTGTCTGTATGTGTTTGAGTGGGTGGAGTTTTTTTTTTTTTGGGGGGGGTGCATGTGTGTATGTGTTTGTGCGTGAGGTGTGTCTTGGCTGTGGTCTCTTACTCTGGTTCTCAGGGAGTGCCAGGGGT
Organism: Telmatherina bonti; assembly: GCF_933228915.1. NCBI lineage: Eukaryota > Metazoa > Chordata > Actinopteri > Atheriniformes > Telmatherinidae > Telmatherina > Telmatherina bonti. The sequence continues at coordinate 21,619,623 of NC_136614.1, read as the reverse complement.
GTCGGTGTGACTTTCTCCCCCAGCCTGAGCTCCATCTGCTGGGCCACTGGGTCAGCTCTCCTCGGGCCTCTTTGCTGGCTCCTGGAGCAGAGCTGAGCTTGAAGCACGCCCACCTCAGATCAGCCTGGAAGGTGAAGACCTGGGCAGCTCTCAAGGCACTGCACTGGATCAGAGGGACCATCTTTCAAGATGGGCTTGAGAGGATGGGGAACATCGCCTTGGTTTTAGCTTTGCAGGCAACAGATGCAAATCCAGCATCTGTACATGCGCATGCTAATTAAAACTTCCTGCTCTTTGAGGACACAGAAGCAAGAAAAGTTATGTGCAGCTGCAGATAGTTGCTTTAGTTTTTTTAATTAATACATTCATATAAAATTTGAATACATATTAACTAATTGTCAGTGGGCTTTTTTTTTTTTTTTTAAATATATCAGCTGTCAGTGCTTCTCCTTTTTGGCTTAAACCAAAGTCAAGGTGTTAGGTGAGTATTGTGTTTAACAATACACACCTACTTACCTGAGTACAAAAAAAAAGAAAAAAAAGGAAAAGAAAACCTAGTCACACAGATGTCACCTTTGATGATTATGTCTTTGTACAGCCCTGGCAAGAATACACACACCCAGGCACACATAGTGTCTCTTGATCCTTGCAGGATAAGATCTTGCCTGGAGCAGTCTTAACTGCAGCTAGGAACGCAGCCAGAACTCCTGCAGCAAGAAGAGTGAGAGAGGCAACAGCCCTAACCGCTGGAAAAAACACAAAGTGTCCTACAAAACAAATCCAAACAGTTTAACAGCTCTTACTAGCTCCCCGTTCTCCGTTCTAGCTTTTTTTTTTTTTCTTTTTTTTTTTTTCGCTTGTCACTGTAGATGTGTGCAGCCTGCAGAGATTGTCATTATTGTCAATTATTTGAACAAAGGAGGGGATGTTCCGTGCTTTAAGAAGCTTTAAATGAATTGGGATCCATTTCTCCCACTTTATGCTCAACAGTTTCTCCTTGTCTGAACTGGCAACATGACCTGGGCAAGTTCTGCTTTAAAAAATAACTTTCATATTTACTGCTGATTAATGGTTGTACCTTCCAGGAAGCTTACTCTGAATAAACGAAGAACAAACTCCCTAAAAACAATCATGTTTTTATTCTTTCTATGACTTTCACTCTTTCTCACACCCACAGTATTTCCAAGAAAGAGCAACAGCAGTGACATTATTACGTTGTTGTTGGTGTGATCAGTGTTTTTTCAGGTGCTCTGACTTTTTGGTCTCCTCCTATTTGTCCAGTTCTGGTGCTTTAACATTGACTTATGGTCTGCTGGGGTCAGAATATGCTGTGTTTTACACTGATGCTTATCTGCGTCTCTTCTTTCCTCCACTCCTTCCCTCTGCACAGTCTCTGCTGCGCTGCCATCCTGCAGGAATCGGTCGCCACACAACTCTCAATATCCCAGAGTCTGTTTCAGAAGAAGCCAGATCACTGCTGGAGCAGGTGAGAGTCATAAAGTCCTCTCAATTACAATTTCCCAACTCCAACATTTGATTTAATCTGATTTTGGTCTGCTTGAAGGTAAAGTGACCAAATATAAGCTATCAAAAAATATGAAAACAGTTCTGAATTGTTGCACAAATGTGGGGTTTTAAAAAGCTTCTTAAAGATACAGACTCAATTTGTTCAAATGGACATGATCCACCTGGATTCCATCTTACATACATTTCATTGAACGTTTTTAAAACATTTTTAAGTGTTAAGAAAAAAACAAACATTTTTATCCTTGAATATCCTATTTATATCAATTTCATTCCTAAGTGAATGAGCTTTGGCTTTGAGACTGCAGAAATACACGCAGAGATTTATTATTAAATAAAACAAATCTTATCAGGAAATTTTAAATACTTGGTAATTGGTAGATTTTCCTGATATTTCTTTTTAAAATCCTGATGAATTGTTTCAAACTAACTTAGTAAACTATTATAAGTTATTTAACATAAGTAGGTTTTTTAAAAATGAAAATTAGATTAATGTATTCAGTGATTTTAGACTAACAATTTTAAATCCTACTCATCCTCTTATAACTACATGCACTTCCTCTGTGGCTGTAATTTAAGAATTCCTTTGTCTCAAGCATTTAGTAAAATGGAAAACGCAGAACAAAAGTGAGGAAATTTTTTTAAAAAAATCTATATTTCCATCCCCTAAATCTCCAGTAGTGATTATCAATATGTAGCTGCAATAATAGGTTACATGAAATAAAGTAGACAATAAAGTTCCTTCAGAAAAGGCAGAAATCATCACGGTACTGAGATCAGGAGATTGGTACAACGAGATAGTTGAGTGAGATTTCTAAATATGCTTCAAAATAAAAACCAGACATCATAACTACCTTAAATGATTAGGAATGTGTGTATTTTTGAGACAGATTATGAAAGATAAATAAATATATGCCCCTCATGATGGACATGTCCTTAATAACAGTGCTGGCACCATGCTGATATCTTAAAGCTAATTGCAAATCCTCAAAACTGGTAATCTTTAGATGTACATTAATGTGGTTAGCCTGGATTTCTCTCTGCCTAATGTAGGTCAAATCTGACATAAATTCAGAGTCATTAGGCTGTGAAGATGACTTAATATATAAACAATATTTATCCTTTTTGTTTGTTTGTACCTAAACTGTCATATATGTATTTACCAGTTAATACGTAATATTTAAGGTTTTAGTACCTCAGATCCTTTTGTTATAAAAACAGTAAGTGTATAATTTGTGGGAAGCTTAGTCACACCGTGAAGTGTTAATCAGTTCACAATTCTTTACACATTAAATGTTGTTTTTCCCCACTAATACTTTAATGTCCACCTGTTTGACTTGTCCCCTTGTGCAGCTGCTCCAGTACAATCCAGTGGAAAGACTGGGGGCCGGTGTGGGAGGGGTGGATGATATTAAATCCCATCCGTTCTTTGCAACCGTGGACTGGCCCAAATAGATGCAGTGAGTAGTGGAAGCATGGAAACCAGCTGTCCCAAATGAGCTCCTCCCAACTGGACACATAAATACACATAAATCCAGATTATACATTTTCACACATCTCCCATTTCATGTACGGCCATTCTGTTTACACATGCTTGGATTTTTCGACAAGTCTGACAAGCAGCGGCATTCCCTTTGCAAAGTTTCTTTGTGTCATCAACTTTGTAAAATGTTTGGTGCAGAGAACACTTCACACACGTGTGTGTGGTGCAATCACTTATACAGCAAGTGCTTCACTGCGTGACGATCACACACAACGCTGTTGCTTTTGCATGACGATGCAGCTCATATGCTGTCAGTAGCTCGAAGCCAAAATAATATGGACGACTGACAGGTGATGTCTCTGTGTCTTCATGTGTTCACTATATTAATGAAGTACTGTAAGGTATCCACTCAAACTGACTTTATCTTAAGACCCATGTGTGCAATACACTCCCTCTATGAGACTTAAATCATTCCTTATGGAGCCTTCTGAGATTTGCTGACATGGGGTTGTGTTGGTTTCATCTAAAACCTGACATGTACAATTTCTTACTATACAAAACAGTTTTGCTGCAAAACCCGCCAGCAAAAACTAAAATACATGGACACTATGCAAAGCCAGTTATTAAAAATATGTAGAGACGGGGGATGGGTCTTATTGTTGAATTTAGTCACAGTAATGTGACTTATTTATTAGATTATAGCCAGAATAAAGGTTGGGTAAAGAGACATAGCTTAAACCCTATCTCTATGTGAATGAGTGTTTTAGTTACCCAAGAATAAAGGAGAAGGCCCCAACTACACATTTGTAAAAAGACCTTTTACAGTTTGAAGTTGCTTTTATGAATATGAGAAGAAATTATCTGAATTTTGTGCAAGTGATGTATTTAATACAATGAAAAATCTACTGACCAATAATACAATCTGATGTAAATATACGTTTTTAAATATGTGCTGAGCAAACTGAACACCCAGGTATCTGAATCATAATAATGAGAATAACTTGCCAATCACTTTCTCCAACATGGGTCTTGTCCTTGTTTTTATAGTGGATTTTGTGTTAGAGTAGCACATCCACTAACTTAAAGCTGATTCATGACATCTACAGCAACTGGTTTAGATTTTTAGTTTCTGCCATATGTCACTATTTGTATAACCATGTGAATCTTCTAAAAGTTGGAAAGTCATATTAACCATGTCTGATACATTTGTCTTATCACTCCTTTGTATTTATCACACATTTATCCTCATGGTTACCAAATTCTAACATAAATGACCAACTTCATATTCCACCTGTTAAAAAGTAATTGTCACAGTCTTTTTATTTCTTTTTATAATGCCCACTCTGCTCTGTGTCGTGTCAGTGAACTCTGGAAAAACAATAAACATACCTGGACGAGTACATGAACGGCTTCGGTGCTTCTTGTGTGTGTTATGTTTGTTCTGAGGCAAGATTTGCCTCATCCACTGGACAGATGACGCTCCTAGAGAGCTGCTGTCACTCCAGCTGAGTGTCATCATGACCATAATATGCAATGGCATGCACATGCAAACACACATGCACGCAGTGTAGTTCATACCCAGCACAGGGCGCATTTGGGTGCATTTAGTGCTTCTTTTGCCCCCTGTTGTTGCTTGTGTAGCTGCACAGCAGTGTGCTGTTACAAGCTTATAATTTAAAAAAAAAAAAAATAGCCATATACATAGACTTAAATGTGTGGTCTTTATAATGATAAAGCAATGCAGGGCTGGAAAAAGATTCTCCTTTTGTTAAAGTAAATGCAGCCTGAGGAGATGTGTTTTTAACAAAAATCCAAGCTGGTCAGATTCCTTTATTTCACTGTGGAAAAACTGAATATCCTATTTGGGTTAATTGAAGCAGGATGTGGGAGGTTTACGGTGACAGGAGGAGGTTCCACAGGCACATGAATAACTGCCTGAGGGTTGCATGAAGAGTAGGAAAAGCTCCCTGCTGCTACAGTAGAGCTGGGGTTCAGAGGTGATGTACCAAAGTCAACAGCTGCTTAACTTGGCTTAGCATGAAGAACTGCAACCTGGAACCAACTAGCCCAACTGTGACCGAGTGTAGTAAAATCTGCCAAACCCCACATGTAAACATAACATGTAACATGACGTTTGTTTTATCCGTGCAAAACCTGAATGCAAAAACCATCTTTTGTATTTTTACAGAGGTTAATACTCTATTTTGATTAAATCTTACTATATGTGGGATAATTGCAGTAAATGAGAAAATGGGAATTTACAACAAATTCATCTTCGTGGGAAGAGCTGTGACAGGCTTGATGAAAAACATAATATACTTAAAATGCATTGTATCATTAAAAACATTCATGCTTCTATTCATGCCTACATATAATATCGGCAACACTTCAACTACTCATTTGTCATGGAGAAGATGTTGAAGACAGAAAAAGATTTTGATCAAATCTTATGCAGTATTAAATTGTAGGGTTTATCTTTCCTCTGCAAGGACCCCATCAGCAGTGAGATGCATAGTTGTTGGTCTGAGGTGAGCTGTGGTCTGGAGTTCTTGTGGAACCCCTGAGAAGAAAGAGTGAGCAGAGAAAAGGAGAAAAGAAAGTGTTGGGCATTCATTCATTCATTCATTTTCCGAACCGCTTATTCCAATTCAGGGTCGCGGGGAAGCTGGAGCCTATCCCAGCTGGCTTTGGGCGACAGGCAGGGTACACCCTGGACAGCTCGCCAGGCCATCATGGAGCGTTGGGCATGTAAAATCCAAATAAAGTGCTATGTGGGAGAGTGGGTACTGATAGATGAATGACAAGAAAGGGGGGGGGGGGTTTAAGATGTGATAGTGATTCTGAACCTGAACTAAAATAATGATAACACCTTAAAAAAAACCATTTTATTTCTTCTGGAACAATTAATCTAACTTTATATTACTTTTAACTGAAACCTTTTTCAAATGAAGTTATTTTAAGAGTAATGCATATTTGTGGTAGAATCGACCTGCTTTGCCTCAACTACCTGAAATAGCACAAGTTATATCCCCACACACACAGGTGGGGGGTAGTTGTTAGTTGTGTCAAAGTGCATTCCCTTGTGTCAGCTGTATCGCCACGGGGTCAAGAGTCTGAGCTGATTAGTGCTCATCATAAGACCTGTCTCACATTACACACACACACTCAGGGCGAGAGGTTCACTTCAGCCCACTTCAGAAACCTGTCAATCTTACTCAGTGTAGCTGTGAGATGTGCCTTGAGTGGGTTCACGACGGCTGCAGAATACCTCCGAGTATATTTTATGCTCTACATAAATGGATTTAATTCATGGCTACATTTTTGTGACACTGTGTGACGATATGGACTAAAAAAAAAAAAAAGGACATTATGAGGAAGAATCTGTCCATGTAGAAATTCTTTCTGCTGTTGTAGCATGTCAAACGCATGAAATTTTACCAATCGTTGGACTTTAATTTCTTTTCTGTGTATTCACACTTCAGTTTATTTAACAGAAACAACATTATAGCTTTTTTTTCTGTTTACTTAACAGACGGATTCTTAATATACGTTCTGTCGTGTTCATCAGATAAAGCTTTGTGGATTTCTTTGAAGTCACTTGTTTAGTCATGTTTTTCATGTCCTGTTCTTTAGGATGTTTTTTATAACCTTTTATAACCCCCAATCTTTTTACATTACCTGACCCAGTTAAGGAGATCTGAACGTTCAGATTAGGTTTGCTGTGTTAAACTCCACAGCAGTGGTGTTACTTAAAAAAAAATAAATAAAAGAAAAGACAACATTAAAAAACAATTGTCATTTTTCCACCCACTCCAGGCAAAAGCTTCTAACTCATTGATGATGATACAGCTCATATGATGTCAAAGTTAAATTCTTTCCACTTACACAAAACTTCCTTAACCATGTCAAAGTTCTACAAACCGCCTCACATGTGTTTCTCTTCCACCTACACACTTGTACAGCACTTATTATATATAGATGCACGCCATATACTTCCTCTGCAATCATGCACCTAGGAGAATATTGGGGGCAGTCTGGGGTTCAGTGTCTTGCCCAAGGACCCTTTACCACACAGAGAAGCCACAGATCAATTCACTGACCTTCCAATTAGATGACAGCCGCCCCTATCATTTGAGCAACTAGCACCATAACAATGTTTTGTTGACACTTAGCGTTGTGAATGAAGGACTCAGACTTAATGGAGAACCTCAACATGTAGTTCTGAGACCTGAGTGCTTCCTCCCCCCCCCACTAATTACATTGCTCCTCTCATAGAAAGAATGAAGGTGCATGTGTTTTATCAGTGTGTGACTTTCTGCATGACGCCTCAGGGGTGGCGCCTCCTGGTGAGAGGCAGGATTAAGGGGACACACCAAGGATGCAATAGGAGTCTCTCTCTTTCTGAACCCCAAAAAGCAAAAACCCCGGGCCTGCAGGCTGAATTGACCCTTTAGACGATCCCTGTTTCTGGCTCTCTCTGTGGTCTTTCCCCACCTCTGCCTCTCCTTAAATGTAGCTCCCCCTCAGCACTGCACTCACCGCTTGCACACAGAGACACCAGCGAAGCAGCAGCCAAATGGCCTGCCCTCTGCTTCATATTGCTGGTGGTCAGGTTTTGTTTTTGTCTTTGATGGTTTGACTTTCGTTCACAAAGTCCAGGAGGACTCCAATAGCCCAGGGATGGACATACACACACATTCACTTATACACACTTGCACCAAGCTGAAGAGTTCTGCTCTGGGACCTCGGGCATCTTCCCCAGCTTCTGTCAGAGCCATGATGTCATTATGAGGAGACACAATGCCTCTTCATTATCCCCCCCCCCCCCCCCCCCCCCCTCCTCCCCACACACACACACACACACACAGGCACACACACATTCTTACCACTACACGCGCACACACAAAACCACACGCTTCATGGTCAAATGAAGTAAAGTAGCACAGAATTAAGGCGCAGGTGAGCAACACTGTAAAATCAGTAAAACCTCATTTGGTTTTAGTTTCTCCTCTTTAGACTTCTTACGTTTCCCTTATTCTGTTTATCCCCTTTTAAGGATCGTCCTTTCTCGCTATTGTGTTTATTTTATTTGTTTTGTTTCCTGTTTTGCTGTGGCAGAATGGAAATATGATAAAGCTGATTGATACTTGTAGATTCAGTTTATCAGCAACCTTTGACGTCCTTCTAGAATGATACTTTGTTCTGCTAAAGAAAACTTTGCCTCCTGAATGTAAAATTTTCCATTTGCTTTTGAAATTCCTTCTGTCATGCCATTGTTGATCTTTGTTTCCAGCGTTAGTATTGGATCATTGACCACAAGAGTATATCCAGTCAAAACTAGATTCATTTTAAATAATTTTTCAGGTAAAGTTGGGCAGTTTTGCTGAAACAACCTGTGTGCAACGGGAAGTAAAAACAACCGTCACTATGCAGTACATGAATATCTACAGTAGTCATGAGGTAACAGTGTAAAAGATATCCTGTGAAAGCACAGGAACAGTTTCTCAGCCACAATTGCCTACAAACTGATCTTAAGTGATCTTGCAAACAGATCATTGACCTGTAGAGCGGCCACACGTTATCCACCATCACTCCTCCCTTATTTTCTCTGTGGATACCGATGCCATGAGCTGATCGCTGCATGAAGATAAACTGATAGGCCGCTTCCTATGAGGGGATCAAAAATCAGACTAAAATTAGGCTAAAAAGATTGGACCGTACAGAAAAATAGCATATAGAAAAATAGCATCAGTCACTTAATCCACAATTTAAAGCAAATGTCGGAATCGAGATGATTTAAATAAATCCCATAGTGTCACATACACTAAATATTAATCTATTCCTTTTAGCCCACTGGGGCATGTGACAAACCTACCAGAAAGGAGGATGTTCAAAGTAATGATAATCCTAATCTTTCATTGAAATTGTGTCTACATTTTGTGACACAAATTATTTTTCAATTAAGCGCCCTTTGAATTTTAACATTGTTGCAGTTTTATATATGAATTATTTTGGTAAAACAAAAATAAGTTGTTCCTGAGTGCCATATTGGATGAGGATAGCAGCGCTGCTAACCTGGATATGGATATGGACTAAATGAGCTGCATATAAACCAGATCCACATTCCTCTTCAACTCACTGTTGACTGAAGACAAACAGCTGAAACAGCATTTATTGTAGTGTGCTCATACATTATTTTAAGGGAGTTCGCTGTTAGTATGCATCTTTCATAAATAATATTCACATAAGTTAAGTGTACTGTGGCATTAACACTGGTTCAGCAACACCAAGAAAAAAGAGTTACAGTTGCTGATCAGGCTGGAAGAGGTTATAAATCCATTTTTCTAATGACTTTGCACTGATCACGTACCGCTGGAATCACTGCCGGTGCGGTTTGATTCCTTTCATCTTCCACCCAGTAGATACAGGCTGAATGAACTCAGTCCTCTGATACTTAAAGCAGAAATTCAAGTCACATCATTGTCAGCTGACTTTGTTCATGCTGTGTTTTTAACACAGTTTACAAAAAGAAATGTTGACATATTCTGGTCAATAACATGTCAAAAATTAAGTTATCAGAAATATTTTGTGGTATTTAATACAGGGCCGCAGCCAATACATAGCCTTTCTACTTACAGATGTCTTACTTTAGACTTTTTCCACCATAAACAGATTTCCAGGTTTATTTTGAACTGAAAGTTGTATTTTTTTTAAAGAAAATGTATATATTATTAAAAAAAAAAAAAAAAAAGTATATATATATATATATATATATATATATATATATATATATATATATATATATATATATATATATATTATATATATTAGTTAACTTATGTGGAAAGCTTACAAATAAATGTAATTTTTGTTTTCTTTTAAAGTGGCATGACTGCAGCACTGAAATTGTGCATCTAGAGGTAAATCAAGACCTAAAATGGTGTCTGGTAACCGAGAAGTCCAAGCTAAATGCCTGCTAACCCTAGGAGATGTCTCAACGCCCTTCAAGTCAAATTACCCAAAGTGTCCTGCTGGATAAAGCTTACTTTGTATACCTCAACTTGAAGTGCCAGTTATCTTCCCGCTCCCAGCACTGTTCTACCTCACCTTCTATGCCACATTGGATTTAGGGGTTTCTTTATATAACCCACATGCCTCCATGTGAGTCATGATATGAGAGGCTCAGATGGTAAAGGAGTCCCAACCGGTGCCCAAAAGATGTGTCACTAGTAATACCCCCCCCCCCCCCAGGCCTGAGGTGTCTCCTTTCGTTGTGCTGTGGGCATATCTGATATGTGTGGAAAGGCAGTGCGCCAGAGCCCAGGCATGCCGTTAGCAGCTCACTAACGTAGCATTAACTCCACGGTCATCTCAATGGGCCCGTGCTGTCTCAAAGGTTTCCTCACGCTCGACTACACACACCTTCTGTGCCTCCACATTGCTTGTTAGCCACAGACTCCCTCTGTCATAAGACAACCCTCCCATTGCCCCCTTCCCTCTGATCTAAACCCCCGCACTCTCTTTCTCATTCTCTTCATCCAATCTCTTGAGGGCTGAAGAGGCCTAAGCAGGGGTTCCTGTTAGTACCACACAAACACACACATACAAAATCTCTTATAGAGCTTAGGGGCAAAGTCAATGGACTAACCAGTAAAGGAAAGAGTGATAGGTGAAAATGACAAAGAGAGTGCCATCAGATCACTTTCTCCTCTCCTTGTGTTCTGGGCTGTGGGGTTGCCACGGGCAACCTAGAGGGGAATGTGATGCTTTGGAAGGAGAAGACATTCCTAGGAATGTAGCTGCCCTGCAAGCAAGACTCTACTCACTAATCTGTCTGTTCCTCCAAGGCGAAAGTCTTCTGGCAGTGATTCTGATACACACAGCCCAAGTTACTGTCCCAGCCAGATGACATCTCACTCACCCTCGGGGAGGCGAAGGAGGAGGTTTAGAGGGAGAAAGGGGGAGGCTGGGGAAAAAGAGGCCGCAAATTAAGGAGGGGGCAAGTCACACATCTTGACTGGAGGGGGCATTAGATGGAGAAGATGGGAGGATGGAGGGGCTTGGAAGAGAGGGGAGGAGGCAGAAGAGATTAGCAAAAGAAGAAACCAGGTGGGAGGGTTAGTTACCGCCTGAGGCTATGGAGAAGATGCAGGATAAGTGACGTGTCAGGTGGAAAATTTAACAGAGAAAAATAAATTTGGACATTTGAGAAGGGTTTAAAAAAAGAAAAGGTCACAGAACATGATGGTATCAAGGTGTCTCAGGTAAAAAGGAGGGAGCAACATCTGACAGTGAAGTGTAAAAGGGATGAAAGGGGCTATGGGGTGAGGTTAGCAGGGCAGAGAGCAGTGTTCTTGAGGGAGTGTGGAGGATCCTTGGAGTCCTGGCACCTTATGGTATGGCCTCCAGTCAAACAGATGCTGCAGGCCCTGCCAGCCTTGAGCAGGGCACAAATGAGACCATTGGTAGCACAGGAGAGACGTGCCTTGTCTTCCAGAGCAGTGCAGGAGCACCGTGTGCTCAGTGTGTGTGTGCGGACCGATCTCTCAAAGACAATAAAAGAGCGTGAGCTGTGTGTTGATGTTATGCAAACGTTGTCTTCAGTTGATGGGACTGCACTGTGAGGTCTCGGCTGCCAGATGCTAACAGAAAGTATTGTTTATAGACTGGCTGTATGAATAGAAAACTCTCAGGTCATTGTGTCAAAAATGAGCCTTACTCATGTTATTCACATTCTGCATGTCATCGATAACAAGCGCAGCTAATCAAACAGCTGGGGAAAAGGTTTGTTAAGCTCTTTTTAGGCTAAAAGGTGGAATCATCCAACTTGCTGAATCAATCTTTTTTGGTGAAGAGGATGAAAATATAGCGATTGTCTGCTGCTTTGAGGAACCAACAAAACCAATGGATTTTAAACAAGCAGCAAAGTCTCCTGAACGCTGAACGTCTGCTATAAACTCCATAGATGGTAAGATAAAGCCATAGCTGATCCAAAACGGCCTTTTCCCTCTTTTATGTAATCCAGAGGCTGGCGTTTCATCAGTAAATGGCACACAGCAATTCCAAGGACAGTTTCGCCGATCCAGTGACATGCTTGCTTTATACACATAACATTAGGGCCACCATGAGAGCCCAAGATGTCACATTGTTAAACAGATATGATGAGTTGCTACAATATAAGCCCTAATACAGAGGAATTCTCATCTCACTCTGGCCAACCAAATATTGGTTTGATTTTTGAATATCAAATTTATAAGTTCCATTATAATGCTTATGCAAAAACGTGATGGAAAAAAAAAAAGAAGAAATATTCCATATTTATGTACGAATGGATACCTGGTGGATTTGTCATGTTTGACTGTGATTCTCCTCAGAAATGGATTGAAAGTTCTTTATGGCTTGGTGTTATTGTTGTGCTGCTTGGTGGAGGCCTCCAGTAGCCAAAACGTAACACCAGAAACAAAGCAGGGTGAGGACATGATTACAAGGTTAAAAGCAAAGTTTGTTCTCAGTCTTAGAAAATCAGTGTACTCTGTGTTTTTTTTAACTATTGAAGCGGTTTCATCTTTAAGTTGATGCGGCCATTTCTCCTCTCTCTATCTGCTTCTCTTTTTACATGTCAGATTTGCATGTGTGAAGAAAGTGGAAAAATATCTCAAATACTGAATCTATGCCCCTGTTTTGGAAAAACTACTGACTCTAGTGGGTGGAAGCATAAAGTGGAAGAAGAGCAGCACCAACTCTCTCCTCACTGTCTATTTTATCTCCTCCATCTCTATTTTTTTCAAGTGTAAGTGATAATATCCTCCCTTTTTCTACCTCTCACTGGCTTGAGTGATTTACTAAGGCGGTGTGTTTAAGTGTGTGTTCATGCATGTGTGTGTGTGCGCGTCTCACATTAGCCTTTTTCCATTAAAGCAATTTCGCCGCCCATTGTATTCCTGAAGAGGACCTGGGAAGTCACTAATGGTGCCTTGCATCCACACTTGCACGCGAGCACACACACCCGCGTCGCACGCACACAGCAGAACATCTCTAAGCGTGTGCTATCATCACCTGTCGCCTGATTGCTGTAAAACACACACATTAGCATAGAATGAGACACATTATCACTCCTGATTATGGGACACTAAGAGGTTTCACAGGGGAAAAAAAAGACCTCACACCTTTTCTCCACAATGCATGCTGCTAGTGAGATAAATGCATGTTGTCCAACATCTCTGATGCTACTGAAACAGCCTGAAGACTCTGCTGATGGATTTAATGGCCTCTTGTTGTTCATGTTCGTAACTGCTCCGATTTGTCACATCAATACCTTTTTTTTTTTTTTTTTTTAAATTCAGAGAACGCCGTGATCCAGCTGCCACCATCAAAACATGTACTTAGTATGTTTCCGGCTGTTTTGAAAGTGGAGTGAAAAGCGTCTGGCTGGTGGTGATTTTAGTTGGTTATTACGTATTTTAGTGGGATCAAATTTAAGTAGAACCACAGCAGAGACACACACACACACACACACACATCCGCCATGAAAGGTGGCAGCGCATAGTCAGCAGGTGGCCTCTTCTTCCCCCGTCTTAATGAGTACAGGAAGTGTCGGCCGTGTAGAGCGGAGGCCGGGGACACTTGTTTGAGCCAAAGGTCACCTCTCTCTGCTTTTTGCACTGTTTTCTTAAGTCCAGGGTATCTAAAGAGGTCCGGGCATTTTTTGACAACCTTCACTTATTTCAGGGTGAAGGGAGGGAAAAAGAGGAAGGAGGAAAGATGTCGGCTGGTATTTTCTTTTGTCTGTCTGATATTTTTTCACAAGCAGACTGGAAATGAGGGAAGGCTGCGTCTGTGTCCTTTTATAGCATGAAAAGGTCAGAGGGTGATGGGTGGGGAGAGTGAAATGGGAATTCCCTCGTTTTTGAGTTTGGTTTGTGGGATGTTGTGGAAAAAAAAGGGACTTTTCTGGTTTATTTCTGCAGTTTGTTTTCTGGCATTAAGTCAGGAATCCATAACCAAAAAATAAAGTAGAAGGCACAAGTGGGACCACTAAAGGTTAAATGAGAAGACACCAATTTGTTAGCAGTGCAGTAGAATGGCCAGGACATACCAGGAAACGTAACGTCTTTCCTCCGCTGTGGATCTGGTGCTAATTTTACTGTTTTTACAGAGCAGCTGTGGAGTTGATTCAGTTTATGAAACTGCTTTAGAAGACTTTCTACAGCTTGGAGTGTCATTGTGATATTATGTCAGAAACGTTCTTTACACCATGTTTTCTGAGGGTGTTTGAAATAGAAAATGTTTACAGAAACAAGAAATCCCCAAAACAGTCGTAATGGAAAAAAAAAGTTCCTTTTCTGAATTCAAAACCTGATATGAACCCTTTCTTTCAGTTCATCTAATAATGGAGGATTATACTGGGTCATGCACAAATAACTGCATGTTTACCGTTAACAAGGTTTTTTTCTTCAAGATTTTTTCCAGATAGCAACAATTATATGTTATTATCATGAATCCACCAGCTACAGTCTGAGTCTCTGGAGGTGGAGGGTAGAATGTTTTGTTTTCATGTGTAGATGGACAACAGATAACAGATATTCAACTCTTGATTTCTTGATTTTTCTCTTTTCCTTTTCTTTCTTTTTGTTTGAACAATTCCACAAATGCTCCTGTATTCTGTTGCCACTAGTTTTATGGTTCAATTCATTAAAGTGGAACTATTATGTGCATTTCAGGCTAATTTATTTTAATTTCTGAGCCCAGAAGGGCTGGGATTGATCGAGTTATTGTCACAAATTGCTTTATTTACTTCAGACCGACCCTCTCTGTAGGCTGTCAGCTCAGCCTGTGGGCAAAACGAGTGGATTGAGACTCTTCCGCATTAAGCCCCGCCTCCCGCCACTGCACTACATCGGGAGCGCGCACCGCAACTGCTTTCTCCGTCATTGTAACATCTCATAAACAGAAGGATTAGGCTAATATGAACTCAATAAAAAACACAAAATACAATGTCAACACATAGCATACAGCCCTACATGTTGGAACCTGAATCAGACCCTGAAAACGAAGTGGAAAACAGCAACGAATGCAGCAGGATGTCTCTCTTTGGTAAACTCACCAGCCATCGTTCAAAATAACTTTATCCGACGTTTTCCACCCACCTGATGTATTTTTACATGCCCTTGTTAACCAGTAGAAGGTAACCAATCACCAAACCTTATCCCCCGGGACGTCACAAGGATTTTGAAGTAGAAAAAACTCTCTAAAACGACGCGTTTTTTGTCGCCATGGAAACCGAACGGAGAGCGTGCTGGAACTCAAACTCAAACTCAATCTCAAACATGCGTTTAGGTGATGAAAAACGGTGCCGTTCACATGTCTGATGAGGATTCAACACTGTAACACTGTAGAAAGCTCAGATAACTCAAAATACAATAATAGGACCCCTTTAAGCTTTCAGGGGAAGACGAATGTAATCCTTAAAAGCCAAAATCTTGCAAGTTCAAGATATTTCCCAGCTTTAGCACACCTGCTTGACATGTAATGGATCATGCAACTTATCTGGTTCTGTTCAGTCAGGCATTTATTTGATTCAGCTGTTATGAAACTATAAAACATCTCAGATTTGCAGGACTGAAGCTCTGGAGGATGAGGAGTGCTTACTTCTACTCCAGTGTCTTCAGAACTTTCCTGTAGCATCACATTGCTGGCAGCAATGTCATTTTAATCCTTAAAACTATCATCAGTGATTAAAGTCCAAACAAAAGTAGATCCCCAGACAAAAGTCCTTCAGTGTATTCCATCACCTGCATCCTCCATTAAGGTGTATGCTTGTGCATGTTATGCATTCATTGAGAAATATTTTGATGACACATATCATTGAGCTTTGGTAACATATAATGGCAATCTTATACCGTGGTGACTGGTTTGGTTTATGAATGTCTTTTTAAACAACAGGCATTTTTCATGAACACTCACAAATGTTGTGCACGCCAGTCATCTTTTGGAAATGCTGTAGTTTTCAACATTTTGAGATGTAATGTGGTAGAAATGGAGCTTTACAACCTTGATTCACAAAAGTCTAATGAAATAAAATGAAATCCAAAATATGTTCTTAATCCCAGAAGGAAACTGCAAAAAGAAGAGAATTTGTAAACATTGAACAGAGATACTTAGTCATCTCGTCTGCTCACACACTGCAACTTCATATTAATACTTACGATGCCAACAAAGATTTTAGTCCGTCACAGCAATCTTTGTCTTGTCATTAGTATGTGGAGTCTTTGAAATCTAGATCACCGATCTGTTGGTATGTTCTTGTTCTTGAACTGGAAAGAACAAAACTGTAGTAGGATAAAAGTTGCGCAGACACATGATGCTGTAAACAGTGCCGTGTTAAGAGAACAACTGTGTACCCTGAGATTGAACTAGAGAGGGGAAGAGAGAGAAACAGCCCATCAACTGGTTTACCACACAGGCAGGTCTGATTCAGAGCGGGGAAACTCTGAGAAACAGCCTTTTCAGCAGTGAATGTTTTTGCTATAAACTAGAAATAAACACAACACAACTCATCCAGTTACAGTCATCTCTGCTTCACCGCTAATGGGTGAAGTGAAGAAAACTAACCCTGAAGCTAGTTTTAGATTCAACCAAGAAGTGATCACATCGTCTCAGGTCCATGACATCCGTTTTGAGGTGGAGGCAGGACAGTTTAACAGATGTTTACTATCAGAGATAGTAAAGACAACAGACCATGGCAGCACAGTGACTAAATCCTCAAAGAAATGCACATTTCAGGAGCAAAAAGATTAGATGAAAAGACCAGGAAAATTGGTTTTATTGTTGCTGGCTGCTGAATTAGTCCATAGCAGCCACTCCAGGTTCATATGTGGCATGTCCCTTGTCCAACTTAATCATCCACTTACTGTAAAATAAAGCAGTGGTTCTCAAATTGGGGTCTTGACCTCCTTTGTAGTCCAAAGTTATTTCAGGGGGTTGCTAGATCATTATTTATTAAAAAGAAAAAAAGCCTATGAATCAAATTAATTTGGGATTTTTTTTATTAGCTCTGTCAATAAAGGAATTAATCTGTGAAATTAATGTTAATTTAAATTGAAATAATTTTTTTTTATCACAATATTGTTTACTCACACCATATTACCAATCTGAATTTTGGATAAAGAAGATGAACAGAATCCACCCAAACCCCTTTATTCTCCATATTTACAAAGATTCTGACATTTTTCAAGCCTTGCTGTAGAATTTTTGTCATTGACAAAGTTATTACAGATGCTGTTTTAAGAATCTGAACCTGACATTATCTCGGTGAGAAAAGCCTAATGTTGGAATATGGGTGCTTTGGCATTGTTGTTAACATTCATTCATTCATTCATTTTCTAAACTGCTTAATCCATTCAGGGTCGCAGGGAAGCTGGAGCCTATCCCAACTGTCTATGGGTGAAGGCAGGGTACACCCTGGACAGCTTGCCAGTCCATCGCAGTGTTGTTAACATAATCCACTAAAAACCTCTTTATCCTCCTTGTCAGTGAAGGTCCTGGTCGTCTTCAAGCCTTTCATTTTGAGGATAACCACAGGATGGCTCGTGTGATACATCCCAGAAACAACCATTTAGTCGCTGCAAAGACTCACAAGCACCAACATATGTTATCTTGGAAGTCATGACTGAAAAAATATGAGATTCACGACAATAAAAGACAAGAGAGTCCATAGAATGTTAAACCTATAACAAAGTAAAAATAAATAAATAAAAATCAATTTAAAAAAAAACAAAAAAAAACACTTGTGTATGGAACACACACATTATACAAATAATATAACCTATTTTAGAATTTCCCTTTAAGATAGTATTTTTTCATCATCATAATCATCATCATCACCTTTGTCATGAAGATGTTTTGATATATTGATTTTGAAAGGCATGACTAGTCGACCTCAAAAATCTTTACAATGATGTATAACATAACAGCAACTCTTATTATCAAGTCGGAAAAATGATCAACAGCACAACAACTTTTCTTTCATTTTGTTAGAAGTTTAGTAACGCAGGTTCTGTCTGAAAGTCTGCTAACCTGCATCTAAACCTTACTAACAAAACATGAAATGATTTATCTCTTTGTTTGTCTATCTGTTTGTTAGCAACACAAAAACTACAGAACGGATTTTTAGGATTTTTTTTCTGGTCTCTGTCTTTATCATTATGAGATAGGACCATTTTCAGCATATATGCATAAATACAATTCTGCAATAAATGGTCAGGGTTAGGGTGAAGGTATTTTAAGCTTAGCCAAGAAATACAGAAGAACTTCCCAACATGTTTTACAAAATATCAAAGACAGTTCTCAATCTACAACAGGAAGAAAAATAACTGCAAAAAAACTAATTAAGATATAAACCTGCAAAAACACCACAATATAACCAAGACGCTGGGGATTAATTTTACATTCATTTTACATATAAAATGAATGTAGGACTAGGACATAGGGTGGAAAAAAACGAGCTGCTTGGTGGAGGTCTTCTTTGTTTCCCATATTTATAAATATTTATCAAAAACCTGCATGAAAACATATTCAATTCTATGTTTATGTTAAAATAATCACAGTTACTATGACACTTTTAGCTGCTTGGCCAAATTCAGAAAGACATATTATAAATATGCAGAAAAAAACCCCAAACAGTCTGGAGAGTTGTGACATCTATCTCATGAAGCAACCAGGAAATCATCTATCAAGACACTTAAACAAGAGACAGAGAAAATTAAGTGTGCATTCAGATTTTCTTGGCACTTTGTTACTTCATTTGCCCACCTGTCGCCCAGCACACACACGTGCACTCTCACATACAGAAGTCTGTGATAATGACATAATTGTCCCGGAGCACACAGCCATGCAAATAGGGAAGATGGCTTGTGTTGCCATCCGTAGGTCTCTGCCATCTATTTCCATTATTCTAATGCACTGCTACTGATGACCTGCTCTCACACAATTAACAGAGAGTGAAAGGCAGAAGCAGAGAGATAAACAGACAGAGGGAATGTGGGGGATTTGAGAGAAGCTCTTTTTTTTTGTTGTTGTTCATGATCTTTCTGGCCTTAGAAATGTGACATTTGACAACTTTTTACTTTCAGTTTTGTTAGATTTTTTATCTCTCTTTTTCCACGTCCTTTATCCCAGAAGTTAAGTCAGAGCAAGAGGAGGAAAGGACCGGGCGGAAATTGGCATTAAAAAAATTGTTGGTATTTTTGTGCAAATTTTTAAAAATGAAATCCTCTTCTTCATTTTTATTTTTTGCACTTCTTCTTGCCTCTATATTCTCTATGTGTGTGTGTGTGTGTGATCTTGAGAGAATGGGCTGTTGATTCTGGTCTGTTCCTTGGCTCTCCGTCTCATGGTCTTGGCCCAGGTCTGATCCCTGTGATTGGATCGGAGGGCTTTTGTGGTGGCTGATGGGACAGAATTAAGCCAAGTGGCACACAGTGAGCACGCTCCATGGCGGGCAGATGGACAGAAAGTGAAAGAGCTGTGATTTCTCATTGTGTCCCACCATCTTTTGGGGTGTGTGTGATACCCCAAGAGCACATCTTCCGTCCAAAAGCTCTGTTCTCAAATCAGTGGCCACCGCTTCCCGGGTCCAGAGACACGCCTCTCCAAGATTTCATCTTGGTATCAGACCACAACTGGGTTGTAAGCAGCTTAGCAAAGAATAATGTAGGGCAAGTTACGACTGCTCAGTCTTTGTCTAAAGCTTTGTCAAGACAGTGCGATACAACTATTTCACATTATTTCAACACAATAGTTGAGTATTCCTGATGTTGCCCTGCAAGAATTGAAACTTAATCGAATATATTTGCAGCTGGGATTATTACTCATAATTTCAACCACCTCATTTTAAAACAATGACTTGTATTAATTCATTGGATCAGTGCACATGCAGATGTGACCAGCTGTTAACAATGCACTCATATGCTCATGAGATTTAGGAAGTAAACAGATGCCAAAAATGTCTGTTTAAACATGTCCCCAAACCGATTAAAAAGACGCAGAGGGGTTAAGCGACTGAGGCAGCGAAAGTTCCCACAGATCATATTTAACCTCTTACCTTCGGAGCTAACCCTTGTGACCAACCCCTGCAGCTTAGCTCCAATGGGATTTGCACCACAAGTGTGTGTAATAGTTATTTGACCCACTGTCTTTTCTGTGTATACATGTGAGTGAGTGTGTTTTGGTGAATTCACCGATTAGAGCAGATTACTTACACCCGTATAAAAACAGGAATTAGTTCCCAATAAGAACGACTTAAAAGGCCATAAAATGTCAAAGATAATCATTGAGCCAAGAGGAACATCACATATTGTATATGTGCATAAACACACACTCTTACCATTACATGCTGAAAAGAAATAAATGCCTCCGCCCCTAATTTTTTTCATCCCTCCCACCCTTTAAAAAACTAGCAAACTGAGCTTTCAGTGTCTGTGCTTTAGTGCTCCTCTGATCTGGACATTAGTGAGAGGGCTTAGGAGTTTTAATTTAAGGAGGAAATTAGGCAAAAAGCCCGAAAGGCCTGAAGTTGTCGCCAGGAAGCGTTGACAAAGTGCTTTCCTTCAAGTTCATCCTGTCTCTGTAAATTAGTCAGGACATATTGTCGGATTTGTCTAATAGGAAAATTAAGAAAGAGTGACCAGAGGAGTCATCAGTGGTGCATGGCATCCTTAGTAAGGGCTGAGTGATCCACTTAGAAGGACCATGGCAGGCCTGGCCAGCTGAAGCCAGATAGATGCCTGAGCAGGCTGGCAGAGGACCAGACAACCCTTTAAATCTGCTACTATGGCTAATCTCTAATCTGGAGATTTACTCTATCTGTTCCCCTCTGTTTCTCTTTCTCTCTGTTTCTGCTCCTCCACTGCTATAAATGGAGCAATCTGTGAGTATTTCAAAAATGCATTTATCCCCAAAATGTGTTATTAAAGACTGTCTAATTCCCTGCACATCTCTCAGCTACTCCAGCCCTACCCCAAGCCACAACATGCACATGTACACACACGCACACACACACATACACACTTTCCCAGTTTTTTGCAGATGGTCGCATAATGCACAATCAGCCAAACAAGACGGCTGATTTTTTGGGAGGAATGTTGGACTCCTTTTCCTTTGGAGGGCATCCTTGGTGGACACTGCAAGCTAAAAGCCATTGCATAGCTGTATGCGGTGTGCCAGCACCAGTCAAAACTAATTCTGAATGTTCTTTTAACCAGACCAACACAGAGACCAAAACTGTAGAAGCTAGAAAGCATTTTACTGCTTTAGACAGTTGCTGGAAGAAAAAAAGTATGGCATGCAGTGTGCAACATATTATAACCTCAGATGCATAGAAAAAAATTAAAAGACCATAACTTGCACAGTGTTGGTAATAAATATTTGATCATTCAGTGACCGTTGTAACTATTTAGTTGTTTTCTTTTTTCCTTTTTGAGTCCTCCACTGGCAACAATTCTCCAATCCACATGGCAATATTGAAACTTGCATGATGAAGACATGATGTGTCAAATTTGGTGGTGGACAAAGACCTTCTGTTTATTATGGAAATGTATGCAGTCCTGCATTTTTTTTACCCATGCAACTAAATTCTAGTATATTTTTTCTATAATGTTCTTCACGCCTGGATTCATTTTCATTCGTCTCTTCGCTGAATGCACAGCGTTCACTGATACTAATGTGGTGCAGGTCAAGAGAGGAAGGGTCTTTCCTAATGTGCGTCTTCCTCTGAGCTCTTCCCTCAGAAAAAAATGTTAAAAAAAAAAAAAGCAAAAACAATTGATCCCTCCTCCCTCATTCCAGTTTCTCCATACTTAGGCCCTTGCAGCAATTATGCCCAATCACAGGGCCTCAATAGGAAGCAACCAGGGCTTGTTTGTGCCTCTGCGGTCATTAAGAGGGGGGCGAAGAAAGGAATTAATGACTTAATTGAAGAGGAGAGAAAAGGGGGAAATCACACAGACTCTGGGAGCAGAGGGGTATGAATGGGGTGCCTGGAACGCTCCTGGAGCAGGGGATTGTGGGATTGCTGAAGTGTGTCAAGATTTTGGTCGTCCTCCAGAGCAGATGGTGGCTTGTCGTTCGCATACCATCTATTCTCCTCTTTGTCAACCCAGAGCGGCTCCTTTTGTTCCTCCCCATTGCTTTGCAGCAAAAGTTCATGGGCAAAGAGAGAAGGAGGGAGAAAGGAAAAAAAAAAAAAAAGACATGATAACGAAGCTGAAACAGTGGTCCAGTTTGGTCCAGCTCAAAACGGCCTAAACATCTCTCCTTCCCTTCTGAAGTTTTGACCAAATCAAAAAGTATGCTGGTGTCTAAAGTGTTTCTGTGCCAGGCTTGGCACATTGCTATTCATTCCTGTCTAATGCAGCAGTGTCCCTCCACTGCCAAGCCTCCACTCCTGCTCCACAGACACCTGATTACTGTGGATAAACATGCAGTAGGAGATCCCCCTCCTCTCCTCCATCCTCACCAACTGAGACTTCAGAGACACGCTACCTCCAGGAAATTCTGGCTCAGCCTGCTACGATACAATTACTCTTACCGTCCAAGATTTCAAACAGATAAAGTAATCAGGAGGAAACTGAGAACAGCTTGCTGACTGTTCTGTGCTGCACTGATTTCCCCCCTTTGAGTGCAGGACAGAAAACATGCAACAAGGTTAGGGAGAGCAGCACTAGGCCCCGGGGTTGACAGAGCTGATGATGGAGGGCTTTTAACATGTTCTTTTTTCTCTTTTCTTTCATGTGTCCTGATTCCTGGAAGCATTCCTTCTGTAAACACCAACTGAAAAAAAAAACAAAAAAACAACAACTGAAGCTTGTTTGGAAAATGCCTCGCACCTTTCCAGGGTTGAATAAATAATGTATGCTAATGCTAACAATGTATTAGTTATTCAAATGTAATCCTTTTAGATAACAGAGCTGTTTACCCCCTATCACTCCCTCTGATCGTCCACTCTGAAAGAAGAGTGTAAAGAGAGGAAAGCAAAGGAAGAGAGGAGAGTGTATGTGGCACTCACAGACACCAGCCAACACAACAAAGAACCCCAATAGTGAGATTAGCATGACAGAGAATACCAGAACTTCACACGTTAATACACGACGTGAACTATAGCCACTACCCTTAGGGCCCTGATCCAATATGCATCTCCTCTACCTCCTCCTTCAATCATTCTCTGTTCACATCTCTGCCATTTCTTTTTCTTCTTAACATTTTTTCTCACTCTCTGTGCTCTCGTGTTCTTTACTCCTTTTTTTTTTCCCACCCCTCTGCTCTTTCTCAGTAGACGTCTGAAGGGTCCTTCAGCCCACAGGAGATGGAGACTGGTCTTACTGGGGCAGGGGCCAATGTGTGTGTGAGGGTGGCACAGGCGAAGAGGAGAGAGCTCTCTGTCTGGAGGATGGAAGGATGGTTATGAGTCTGAATGTTGGGAGAGGAGGGCCTCTCATTGATAGATTAAGGACCAGATTGGCTGTACTTGAGAACTATGGCACTCTGTCATAGGAGGTGAGACTGGAGAGCCAGGTCATGCATTAGCATGTGTTTTGTTTTCAGCTTCACTGTCCCCGAGTCTGTTACCCTGTTGTATCACTAACAAGCAGGGAGATGTAGAGGAGGGTAAAGCCTTCATCTTGTTTATTGAGCAGTATTTACTCAATGCATTAGGCTTATGTAAATCTTTCAAACACACAAATGTTGCCACCTAGTTAGGCTACTACTCACAAGTAGCATAATGCCAGACTCTGCCTCTCTGTAGCCCAAAATCCTTAAACAACCACAAAATATGGCTGATAGAAAGCAAAATATTAATATAATGTAATTCTAACAATATTAATAATGACAGTGAATACTGGGCACACAACTATATAATTTTTTATGGAGTGGGAATTTTATTGGTTAGGAAAACCTGTTTCTATCTCTGGATATCACACAAAATACTTTTATTGATTTATTTGATGAGGAAAAATAATTTCATTTAGATACTATTTTATTTGCTAAAACAGACTTCTGCTTATATGAAACAGTAGTAAGCCTTCATAAAAAAAAGAATAATGTTAAAATGCTTTACACTGAAAACTGTTTATAATGTGTCCAACAGATTAACAAGGAAAAATATCAGTGTAATTTTCTGTGGCTGAAAACACAACTTCAAGCATGCTACATCTAAAACTAGAAAAATATGGAAAATTGGGCTTTAATAATCTTAACAATCTTAAAAAATATTATGAACAAAGCTAGCTATGCATGCTTATGTTGTTTACCCAAATTGACATGGTCTATGTGTTTATTATTTAGAAAGGTTTGTTGAGGGTTGAACCAACAGTAAGTCTGAGCAACTTCTCAAGCATGAGCAGAAACTGAAATTTCAAATAATATCCAGAAAAAGGTGCATTCAAGACTTACCAGTAACACTGCATGAACAAATAAACAGTTGGCAATGAACAGTAACAAGACTTTACCTGTAGTTATGTTGGCTTGTGCAATCTGGGTTGTTACTGGAGTTAGAAATGACGTGAAAATGAAAAAAAAAAAAACTGTTTCTGAGGTATCCGTCTGATTTCACAAACTTACTTGAGCTTCAGCAAACAATATAAAACACTCATGACTATGATAAACAAGAAAAGTAAGACAAAACAGTTACCATCTACTGTGCATGCAGGTATTTGACCTGACGAGTTTTTCTTTCTTTTTTTTTTTTTTTTAAAGAATGAAAACTCACAAATAATATTATTGTATCCTATAACGTGTATCACTGTGTTCTATTTTTTTGGTTGTGGTTAAAATGGACAACTACCTACAGCTCTCCACATTTTATACAATGGGACAAAAAACGCTTGGGTTGCTTTGAAAGGTCTCAGTTTCCTCAAAAGGCTTTTAAACACATTGTCATGCCAGCTCCCATTGATGAGTCACTTTCATTTGTGGCTCAGTGGTGCTAAGACCACCTGAAGCAAGATCCTCAAGTTGATTCAGACTGGGGAATGTCTTTGAACCTCCCTGTAGCTTCTCCTGCCTGCACAAAAGATCAATGCGGCTGTGAAAATGCAAGCTGAATTGAGTTTACCCCCCACAACCCTGCTCCTTTTCCTCCTCAACAAAGGTAGACCTGAACTAGGTGCAATTAAGGTATTTCAGCAGTCACCATAAAACAAAAACCACATGATAGAAGAGCTCTGCCTTCACCATTTACAATAATCACCAACTAACTTCACACACTGTCACTCATCTTCAACAAGGTTAAAGATGTGAAGCTGACCTGCTTTAAAAAAAAAATTAAAATGTACATGTCAATGGTGATAACAGTAAAATCCCACTAAGGGGCCGTGAAACAAAGTCGTTTAAGCATTGAACAGACCCTACAGAATACAGACCCCTCCTCAATTTCCCCCCTTTGATAATGATATCAGTAATAGAGTCTTTTGTTTGGTGAGAGCTGCTGTTTCTCATTGGGAATAATAACAATAATAGGTAGCTATTATAATTTCATCTGTTGAGACTGAATGAATAACAATGTGTCAATCTAATATCCAGCATCCCTCTATAAAACACACAAATGCTGCATGTCTGTAATTGTGGGGTTGATGGTGAAGTGGCTGACCACTTCGGTCTGGCAGAGAGGAACGTAAAGGTCCTTGGAGTCATTGTCACTGGTTTAGCCCTGCATAGACTATTGGTTTATTAGTCATATGCTGTCTGAATCCACTCTTTGATTAAATTGTTTTGATACTAATTAACAGAGGAGTAATAATTCAATTAATGACACGGAGCTGTTTGCAAGTGATTTAAGTGTTCATGATGGTGATAGGAGGATTGTCTGGCATGTGGAGCGAGTGACCAGAAACAGTCGAATAGGTTTAAATGACAATTTATTGTGATGGTTGATGTACAAATCTTGTAACTGGGACGTCAAAGTGATCTAAAAAAAAAAATATCAACACATCATTCATAAGAGAGATTCTCTAAAGCAAAACATCCAAGGGCAGAAAGTTTTGCTTTTCCTGCTGCAACTTGTGAGAGTGTGTGTGTGTGTGTGTGTGTGTGTGTGGGGGGGGGGGGGGGGGGGGGGGGACTTTGCAATAAGCTGAAAACTTTCTGCTCCCATTTGTGCCAAAAACGACTCCAGCTGCAACTGCCAAAACACTGATTCACAATCTGACAAAACTGGATGATGACAAAAAGCACGTTCTTAACTCAAAGCACTGTGTCGATGCTTGAGATAGAATTTCTCTCCTTTGTGGGATGGATGATAATAGGTGAAAACAAAGAAGCGGGGTGTAAAATGCTTCAGCTGAGCGTGATTACAGCTGTGGCCGTCATTAGGCAGCCTCTTTAATGTAATTGATGGAGTGGATTCTCATAGCAGACCTCAATAGACTGGGCAGGGTCTCCTCGTTTATTTGGACTCATCTGCATTTGGTCTGTGTGTGTGTGTGTTTGTGTGTTTCGTGTTTATGTGTGTATGTAAGCATGAGGTAAAGCCAGAGTGTGCTGTAATTATGACTTCACACTCTTCAGACACTTAGAGAAAAGAGCAAAACAAAGCACAGTAATCAGTGTGTACATGTGTGTGTATGTGTGTGTGTGTGTGGTTTGGTGCATGGTAAGTGCAAACGTGGTCTCAGTGTCTGTGTGTTCAGAAACACATGCCTACGTGTGTGTGTGTGTGTGTGTGTGTGTGTGTGTGTGTGTGTGTGTGTGTGTGTGTGTGTGTGTGTGTGCAGCTACAGAGACTCATAAGTATGTGTGTGTGTGAGGCAGAGACTGTTTGCATTTGCTCAAGGATCCTGACCCTTCAGAAATGACACGTTTTCTCTATCTACCCCATCCTTTCCCCACACATTAGGTGCTTACAAAAGACAGAGCACTAATGCATCATCTAATTGGCCTAGGCTCCTGCCTCTGCCTCTCCCTCCATCACTCTATTAGCTCAGTAATTACCCATATGCCTCTGCGAGGCGGGCGTCCAGATAATGGCCGCCTCAAGGGCCCTTGAGCGCGGCAGAGAGGGGCCGCAGTCTGTCGCTGCGGGAACAGAGCAAGCTCTCCAAACTATCCCAGCACTGCACTGGGAAAAACACAATGGGGAAGAAGTTTGGCAACAATCCCCGCAACACAACCCAACCTACTTGTGATTCCCCCCCAACTCCCTTAAAAAGTTATGAGGAGAGACAGTCGCGGAAATACAGATTGGTGGCAAATTTTTCTGTGTGTGAATTAATCTCATACACTTTGTATTTTAGAGGGAAATGAAAGACTTTGGCCATATCTGATCTCATACTATGAACTGTGGATCCTATGGACACACTGGAGGACTCCATAGCTCTATATCAGCGTAGATGTGTGTCTGCTTGTAGTTCAGATTAAAGTTGTTTATAAAACTGGTCTAACTCCAACTCATCACAAGCTTGGCCGGGGCCACCGTGGCACAACGTCTAGCACCCGGGGGATCCCTTCAATGCTGTTCTTCTAAGGGGATCAGTGGTCAAATGTTCTCGACAGGTGAATATCACTGTCACAGGCCTAAGATGTACCATGGGAAAGCCTTAGGAGACATTTTTCATCGAAGAAGAATGGTCAAATTTAATAAACAAGCTGCATTATGGTGAGCTGTAGATAAATGACTCCATTCACAACAGTCACTCCCACACCCGCATCACCCACGGAGACATCACTTCTTCTGTGTGTCGTCATGGTAATATAATAACTTTGAATGCTAAAGACAAATTGCAAATGTTTACTACTGAAAAGGTATGTTACGTCTTATTCCACTAAGTAGAATTTGTCTCATGGATCTTTTAAGCTTTGGAGAAACAATTCAGCTGACACAGTTTTGATACAGCTTCCCATTGTAAGTAGAAATGTTTTAATGATACTCCCTGATACTTTTCTTGTTGTTGCTACCTGAGATGAGTTTTTCAAGCAAGATGAACCAATAGTTTCATCGTCTGTGGGTGTAAACGATGTCTCTATGGCAACAGACAAACATCATCACACTTCCTTGTTCTATAAAGTTGTTTTAAAGTCCAGCTGACAATAATTAACATAAATTACTTTTTTTTTCTGCACAAGGACTATATTTTATGTGCACTTGTTACAAAATAATGACTGACTAAACATATCTGATTGAACACCACCGCTAATTAGCTTGATGGTGTTGCATTCCTGTAAGAAGAAGGAATATGGATTTGCTTCATTATGACAAAGTCAGGCGAGGCAAATGTCACACAGCACATCCTATACATACATTTTTATCTGTTTGTTGAGTGAAGCTGGGCACTAATCTTTGGATTATATTTGTTTCCAAAGAAAATCATTTTAGATTTATTAGAGAGAAATTTATTTAAAGAGATTGAGAAAAAATGTTAGAAATTAAAACCATTTCATCAAACCTTTCTGATTGGTCATGTGAAATTGCTAGCTTACAAAGTAGACCAGGCTGGGCTACAAGTAATGAAATGTCTGAAATGAAATTGTTCTGTCCTTGTGTGTGTATTAGTGTGTGGAAAGAGCTTGTATCTTTATTGTTTTTAAATGTCTTGTTATCTACTGTTTGTTTTAATCTTTATGACTTGATTTTATCATGTAAAGCACTTTGTGTTGCCCATGACATGAAAAGTGCTCAAGAAATAAAGTTTGATTTGATTTGATTTGAAGATTTCAGGATTTCACTACCTCGTTTTGGAAGATCAGACCATTATCTGATTCTTCTCTGCTCCACCTACAAACAAATTATTTAGCAGCATCCTGTCATCACAGAGACTATTATAACCTGGTCTAATGAAGCTGAAGATGCTAAGGAAGGTTGCTTGGACGCCACAGACTGGAATGTCCTCTGTGAACCACATGGAGAGGACATCAATATCATGACTGAGTGTGTGACAGATTATATTAACTTCTCTGTGTCCCAACAAGAACAGTGAGAGGCTTTCCCAGTAACAAACCCTGAAAAAGCTGCTAAGCATAAAAAGAAAGCCTTGAGGGGAGGAGACAGGAGTAACTGAAGATGACAGTTTTAAGAAGTGCAAGGAGGAGGAGTGCAAGAAAAGGTTTGAAAGACATTTCCAGCACAGTCCAAAATTACAATGTGAGGGAAGTGTGGTCAAGAATCACGATGATCACTGGCTTCAAGTTAAAGAGGGATCAGACTGATGGAAGTCTGGAGAGCACTAAAGAGCTGGATATGTTCTTCAGTTCAGCCCAGTAAAACCAACCACACACCCTGATCAAGCCCACAGCTTTCCTGTCACACCTCCACTCTGTCACCCTGCAGCTCAGTCATGGACCTCAACAGTCTGTCTTCTGCTGTCAGATGAGGAAACAATTGGAGAGACTGAACCAGGAGGCTGCAGGTCCAGATGGTTTCAGCCACAGGGTTTTTAAAACCTGCTCAGAACAACTATGTTGGATTCTTCAGCAGTGTTTAATCACTATTCTGAGTCAGAAAAGACTTTGTGTGCCGTGGAAAACATTCTGCCTTGTTCCAGGACCTAAAAGACACCAACCATGTAAACCATACAACTACAAACCAGTTGCCGTAATACCTCATATGAAAGTCTTTGAGAGACTATTACTGGCTCTCTCCAATAAGCAAGTAAACACCTTTCAGGACCTATTACAGTTTGTTTATCATAATGGGTTTGGGGTTGAAGACACCATCATGTACCTGCTTCAGAGAGCCCACTCTCATCCGGCTAAAACAAGCAGCACTTTGAGGATCATGTTCTTTGATTTGACAAGTGCTTTTAATACAATTCAGCCTGCTCTACTATGTAAGATGGTGGATTCCTCAACAACCGCCTGGATTTTTTTGACTAACAGACCACAGTTTGTGAGACTGAAAGGTTGTGTGTCTGAGACAGTTGTCAGCAACACTGGAGCAACGATTCCATGACAATTGTTCACAAGATATTTGCTCACAACACAAAGAAAAAGAGAGAAATGCATACTTTTATTAAAAAAAAAAAAATCCTTTGTAGTTTTCCTCACTGCAGTTTGACACTGCAACCAACTGGAATAGACTAGTAATCTTTTTAAAAAAATAGAGATTATTAAATTTGTGAACATTAATAATTAGTATATATATTTTTTTAAATTGTAAAACAATTTGCGAGCATTTATCTTCTTCTTCTATTGATGTAGTGAGAATGTGTCTTGTAAGCAGCTGTCTGCACACCGGGGCGACACACTGTACTCTCACCATTTCTCTTCAGAGTGTACACCTCAGACATCCAATTCAATTCTGAGTCCTGTCACCTGCAGAGTTACTCACCTGTGAGGTGTATCAGTGATGGACAAGAAGCCCAGTACAGAGCACTGGTCAGTTAGTTTGTGAGATCATGCAGGAATAATCACCTCATCTAGAACACAAACAAAACAAAAGAGATTATTGTTGAGTTGAGGAGAAACAGCAGTAAACAAAGACAACAGACTCTACTGGTAATTCAACATAGAAGCATCTACAACAAGGAACAAAGCATACTTTTAAATAAGCCAAGACCATTCAGTGTTTGCACCACGGTGTTACATATCATCTGTAAGTCAGTTGTGGAAAGTGCATTCAGCTTTGCAGACGTTTGTTGGACCAGAGACTTCAAGAGCCTGAATGAACTGATCAAGAAGGCTCGTTCTGCGCTGGAGATAACTCTGGAGTTGCTGAAGCTCATAGTCCAGCAACAAATGCTGGACAAACATCTGAAGATACTGGAAGGTTCCACACATCCTTTACATCATGGATCCAAATCCAGCCTTCAAGGCCCACCGTACTGCCGACTTTTGATGTTCCCCTAATGGGTCGAGAACCGTTTCATTTGAATCAGGTGTGTTGCATCTGGGAAATATCCAATACCTGCTGGATAGTAGGCTTTGAGGACCAGGGTTGGGGGATCAATGTTCTACACAACACAATGAAGAAATGAGAGTGTTCAGTGAGCGACTTCAACTCCAGCGTAATATACACAAAGGTAACAGTAACAATGCCGACATTCATCATCCTCTGGAACAAGTCACTTTCTTTTCATCTTCTAATTACTTCTTTTTTTTTTTTTATCTAAAAAGCAAATAAACAAAAGAAATCACTGCTACAACATCGAAATTTATCTCTGGGATAAATGAAACATTTTTCATTTAATTTTATGAATTAAATTCTTTACAATACCTGAAACCAAACTATAATGTAGTTGCTTGCGTTGCTGTAGGTACACATGTTGACAAGCATGACTTGGAATTTAAAGGTAGGAATAAAGATATATTGTGTTGATTCTTAGCCTGGCCAATATCCGTGACAACCTCAGTGCTTATTGTCCAAATACTCAGCTATGATCAATTAATTGGTCAGTGTTTGGAAAGTTTATGAACCACTGGGTTCAATGTTGTTTAGAAATATTTGAAAGAAACTCAATCTGCATCAAAACAGAAATAATCCCACTTTTTTTTCTAATACTTACCTTCCAAGCCGTTATGTGAAATTTAACTCCATAGTTTTGGTGTGATCTTGCTCACACAAAATAAACAAAAGGTGCAAGTCCACACATTAAAAAGCCATACCAACCATTCCAAAATTGAAAAAAAAAAGTCTGATGCGTTACAGTTGTTGGAGTTTCAGTTTAGTCAAAATCATACTAAGGGTCTGTACACACATTTGTCCAAATAAAATCTTAATCAATGCTCTCAAAACATGCTAAAGACACCCATGTAATGTAAACGAAGTTAAAAAAAAAACTCCTCTATGTTTACATTTAACTTAATGAAAATGGACTTTTACACACTCACTTTATAGCCTGTATTTTTGCACTGTTTGCAAAAACAGCACAGCACATATTAATACACCCAAATTCCCCAAAGTTTCTTTTGTCAAGCGGTAAAACACTTCAGAAATTGTGACTAAATAACATGTTATTAATACAATACATAAACTCACAGCCCAGTGAAGTATTTCCAAACTATCCAATCAAATCCTGATTTTCTACACCTACAGTCATTTGATGAGATCACACTTCAAATTTAAAGCAAAACCTAAACTCCTTCTGTGTAGTAATTTCAGCTATTCTTACATGAGCCATGACCTCCTCATAGAGAACATTATGTGTAGCATGTCTTAAAGATTTTCACATGGAGTTGCAGTACTTTACATTCTTCTGTGAATGAATGGATTTTCCTTATGTGCACGTCCCATGATGCTCAGAGCATTTCCTTCCCATTTCTCAGCTCCTCTTCCTCCATGAATAAATATATGACCGTATTGACATCATGAACGTATTTCTCCTTTTTTCTGCAAGACTTCCAGGATAAAACCTCTGTACATGCTGATCTGTCTTTCTTGTCTTCTCCACCACAACCAGTCGAGGCAGATGACTGCCCTCTCTGAGCTGGGTCCTGCTGGAGGTTTTGCCTTCTTGTTAAAAGGGAGTTTTCCTTTCACACTGTCACCTAAATCATGCTCGGGATGGAGGATTGGATCAAAGTCAAAATTCAATGCATTCTGTTGGTTTTTCTTAACTAGGCTATTTCTTATGAATTGGCTTGATCTCTACTGCACATGAATATTTTTACATAAGAGCTGCTGATTTAGTTTTCAGTGTAACTACACAGTTCCCAAAGCAGAAATCATTCTGTAAACCATTTATTCTTGAAGTCAACGAGAACTGTAACAAGTAAAACCTGAAAATATCTAAAACTATCCCTAAGCTACTGTCTTTTTTTCCGAATTATCTAACACCACTCTCAATTTTGCATCTTTTATAAACAAAAGGGATAATTCTCCAATCTTCAGGCTTTATCCTCTTAATTAAAATCACAGAATATATCACAGAATAAAAGAAGCCATTCTCATCTCATCCCAAAGCAACACTTTCCAAAAGAGTACAACAAAGAGCTTCTTAAATAATTCCCTGGCTCTGCAGCATATAATATGGATTACATTCCTCTCTCCACCTCCCACTCTTTCTCCCTCAATCTGGGATATGGTCTCATCCATCCATCCTACCCAAGGCAGATTTTGTGACACTCAAGCTGACCAGGCAGCATTATCTGTTTTTAAAATCAGATAAATAAATAAATAAAGCATCCAGCAGTAATGCTAATATATGTCCTAAGAGGGTCTAAGGCTTCAGATCTGTGGACTTAATCTGGATTTTGGGAGGTATCTTCCCTTGGTCGTTCAGAGATTTGTGAGATCACTGTCAGTCCTGGGCTGACTGAATTATCTTTGCGCATTGTGTTAATCTGTTGGCATGCAGATTGTGGTGGACTAAGGTTCAAGTGGGAAGGATTAGGGGAGATCTGAGTAAAGCTGATGCAGGCTGCCTTCTCAAAAATGACCCACACGCTCAGGATCCTCTGTGGGGTTTTTTTGCACACTAACCAGGGGGACTACTGAAGCATGGTCTCTCCCTCACATACACACTCACACACACAAAATCGCCTTCATTCCACCCTTTCCATTCTAGATAATTCCCCTCTTAAAATCTCCCCTCAGACCAACCACTGCGAGTGCAGGACCCAAAATGCAAAAACCAGTGGCCATGCCCACTCCACAAATCCCAAAACCTTTTAGAGCTACTTGACAGAGAGAAATCCATCTGGAGAGGATATCTACCATCCATTACTTAGAGACTAATGTCTAGTTTTAACTCAGCAGTATTTATTTACATCATAACATCTAAATAAAGCCATTTTAATGCCCACAAACTCCCCCCAGTAATGCCTTATTCAGATGTGCGTAACACACAGTGAGAACATGGACAAGGTTTGTAACTTTGGTAATTGTACGTTGTCAGTTCAATAACCTAGCACTTTCTGTCAGACCCTCCATGATTATCTCTGGAGAGTGATAAAATCACTTCAGGTAAATGAGTGATTGGACTGGAGGACCGCTGAAGTACAACTTAGCAGTCCTTTAGCAGCTTCTGTTTGCTAAATGGAGCCATGCAGTTGGGAGGATGAGGAGGCTGGAGGGGTCAGAGGGGTCCATATGGACCAGCAATTGGACAACTCTCTGAGGGATGAGCAACCAATCACGTTCTCTACATATCCTCGACCCCTGGACCCGGAGATACAGCAGAAGAGCCAGGATTTCATTTCCACCAATCACTTGGCTTTGATGAAAGCTAATTGAACAATTCTAATCTCTCAAACGATTTTATTTGGTTTAAGTTCTTAATAACAGAAATAACAGTGCTGAAGGTGCTCTTGTCTGTATGGAAATGTTTGAAAAAAAAATCTTTTTATGTTGAGTTGTGTTGATCAAACAGACAGCTCAGCCTTTAAGAAACATTATAGGAAATGAAACTACTTGTGTGTCTGTATATATTCATTCACTATCCTAACCGCTTACTCAAATGACAGGTCGCAGGGAAGCTGGAGCCTATCCGAGCAGTCTTGGGTACACCCTGGACAGCTTGCCAGTCCGTCTGTGTATATCATGGAGGATCTGACATGTATCCATGTATATATATATATATATATATATATATATATATATATATATATATATATATATATATATATATATATGTATATGTATATGTATATATATATATATATATATATATATATATATATATATTTATATATATATATATATATATATATATATATACATATATATATATATATATATATATATATATATATATATATATATATATATGTATATGTATATGTATATATATATATATATATATATATATATATATATATATATATATATATATATATATATATATATGTATATGTATATGTATATGTATACACACAGACTGATGGATGAATTTTCCAGGACACAAAAACACGCAAATGAGAAATTAGGCTTTGTCTGCACAGCTTAATCAACCAATGTCTTCCATTGCTAAATCCTGCTTTATTAGAGACAGAATCTTCTGGCTCTTTCTGCCTGCATTTATAGAGTTAATAGGTCTGTAATATGGTAATTGCCTGGTCAGAAAGGAAGGAGACCAAACAATTTTAATTAAAGGATGAGTGGCTTTTTTTTTTTTTTGCTGTCCTCGGTTCACTCAATGTGAATCGGTTTTTAGACATAAAGACTCAAGGAGCATTTGTTCTGTCATCTCCCCAATTAAAACAAGCAGTCAGAGAAGGTCTAACGTCTCTCTCGGATGGGATACATGAATGAGCAAAATCCATGCAAATAAAACCGGATCAGTTGTAGCAACAGGATTCCTTGATTGTTTCTTGTTGGCTATTATTTTTCACAAACGTAATTAGGTCGAAACTTGGATGTGTTGAAGCTCTTCAATTCATCATCTGCATCATTTCGCTTAAGGAATATTCTCTTTTATTTTTCCAAATATTTTTAAAACAAGTATAAAAAAAAGATTCATAACAAATCAATAGAAAATAAAGCAAATATAAACAGGAACATGTAAGTGTGGTAAAGTAGCTCAAAAACAAAAAGACAGAATCATGATTAGCATTAATGTTCAATAATAAAAGAAGGACTATTCATACAGGAAAGGATCTTATTAGCTGGAGAAAAACATAATGAGACAGACCATTCCTCAGCTGCCTAAGCCTCAGGATTACTCAACCTTTGGTGGTGGAGAAGAACAATGTGGCTTTCAAAGACCATTCTGGAGAGAAGCGTCTGTTTGACAATTATATGCCTCTAAGCTGTTTAATAGGTGTTTGAGAGAGGTCTTTAAGACCCTTATTGAGGACTAGTGATCAGCATTTTGGGCATCTCAGAGTGTGTCTGTGTGGTGTGTAAGGGGCTATGAGAAGGGCTTTAGGAAGAGCCTGACATAAGAGAGAAATGACAGTTTTAAGCCTCCTAAGCAGATCAGTGTCTTTGTGTGCGGTAAACAGCGGCACTTGAAACTTCACCAGCCCCAGCTGTCTGAAGCTAAATTTGTCCTTTTTGTTGCCTTTGTAAAGAGATGAGGAAAAGTCTGGAGAAAGACATTTATGGAATACTTAAAAACTACTTTTTTTCTGTGTCTTGTTGAAATATTTTGTTGCAAAATGTTACATATCAAGGGATGGTGGTCTGTTAAAACCAAGGGGCCAAGTAAATCTGAGATGTAAAACACGCGAAAAAATATTCCAGACCTTTAATTTTAGCTAAAATACGAATCAGTAAATAAAACGTTAACTGCTTCTGACCTCTTTTGACTTCTTGAAGCAGCTTGTTTGTGTTTACAGATTGATTTTTAAAAAAAGAAACAGTAAATAATCTGTTTTCCCAAACGACTTTTAATCACCCTTTCAAATATTTGCGCCGTCGTTTGTGTTGAGTCGTGTCCTTTCGGATTTGAGATGGCCACAAACAACAGGAGTGGAAAAAAAAAAGGCACCGCCAGAAAAAAAGATCAACAAACAGACGAAGCATAGAGACAGAACAGTTTGAGGATGAACGCTGCTAATCCTGACCTCAACTAATGCTAATGCAAATGCATGTTTATCAAATATGTAATCGACATTAGTTAGAAAAACAAGGATCTGCCAGCACTCTGCTCTTTGTTCCGTGATTGTGGAAGAGGGAGATTAAGATGGGCTTTAGTGATGCTCAGATGAATGGAAGGAGAGAGAGATAGAGGGATGACTGGATTCCCTTGTGCTCATTGTTGAGGAAAGTGCAGAACCTTTGCAGCTTAATTTGCTCTTCTTCATCAATTGAGCTGAATGCGTCCATTTAGAGTTTATTTTAAAACAAGATTTTAATTCAGTCTTTTGCCAAAAATGTGTCTGATTTAGTCTTTTTTTTTTTTTTTTTTTTTTTTTACTATTAAAATGAAAGACATTTTCTTCTACATTCATGCTCTTTTAAATAAATAAATGAAGCCCTTTTGAATCTGAAGATGTATTGATTTTATTGTCATGGCAACTTGTCAATACATCACTAACTTGTGCTTAAAACACCACCAAGCAGAGCTTGCGCTGGTGGTAATAAACCCGTTCATCTAAAACAGCAGGAAAAACCGCATTAATTTAGACTTTATGTATCATAATTGGTTAAAATGTGGATAAATATTGCAAATACAAAATGACCAGGAGTCGCTATAATTAACGTTAAGTCACTGTTACTTTTTTTTGATTGTCTAATTTTTCAACGCCTTTCAAATGGTAGCTATTCTGTTCTCGAGGAGTTTTACAGGTGACAGTCAAGCTCTGGTAAGTCCTGTTCGATATGATGAATTTCTCTGTAAAAGGTGTTTGGGTTTTCTGTAAAGAAGAATTCAAATCTTACTTTGCTGAAAAACTACTTCTATAAGTTGTCCAGACCAGCCACAATCGTTTGCCCAACATCCTGTCAATCCTCATGTCACAGTATCAACAGGACCCAAAGCAGATCTGACAACCTGGGCACATCTGGCCTTGTCTGGTAAAAAGAACTAATAGACATGAAGCTTCTGGTTCAGATGGACATGTATCAAAACTTTATCTTAATTAATTTTTATTTACTATTTTTATGTACTTTAATGGCGTCATTTAGTTGAGTGTTGCATCAATGTGCTCCAGTTCAACTTCATCCTCTGTACTTTATGTCTCCTTGCAGCAGATAAAGAATGGGGACTTCTTGAAGTACAGTTCTTCAAAAGTTTGCAGTTTTTCTTTAAATTCATTTGCCAATTCCAAACTTGTTTGAGCTGCTGAATTATTGTAGTTACACTTGTATGATCTCTTTGAGTTGGGTTATGTAAGTCTACAGGTTACAGCAGTACAAGTAATATGTGAAGTGAAGTTAAGTGTGGAGTGATATGAAGCACTGAAATAGAAATGATTGTCCAGTGTCGCTGTTGTGCTTTTCTTTTATCCTTCTGACTGATCAACCACTATTAGAACTTCATCCATTTTGTCATAAATTCTGTCATTATCAGCCCTTTAAGGCTGGAGCTCAGTTTTAGCAAATAAACATTCGACCTACATGTTCAGAAGCATCATCACCAAGGATAATAAGCTGCAAGGCATTTTGGAGGACTGCAAGTCTGTCTGTACTGAAAGAAATAGCCCAAATCTCTTACTTTGTGGTGACTAAGAACAACACAAAATTCTTATTAAGAGGAAAGACCATATTATTGTAAACACTTTGTGTAATTTCTTGATAATTTAAAAACCAGTCATCATTCACTTTGCAGTTTGTTAACATTAGTAAATCTTTATGTAAGTGGCTGCCTGAACCAGCCTGAATCTTTTCACAGTTTGAAAGATCGTTAAAACTTCCAGTTTGACATATGTTAAAGGCAACACAGGTTCCACCTTTACAGCACTTAATGACTCCCCTTCCTTTTAATACATTTTGGTATATTGATCTGCATGGTTTCTACTGTGGTACTGCTGTTTGTCTAAGTTAAAAGGGGACTGTGAGTGGTCATACTTCATACAGTACACTTATTCCACTGGAATGTTTACAGGATGAGATGGGGGGCCAACTTTTACCAGTTTGTACTTCCCCTGGAAAATGGCAAGGTTGGGCGGTCAAATGGAGACTGCTTGTGTTTTATGATTGTACTGCTACTTCAGGGCTCTTTACCTTGTAGTTTTCACAGGTTTTTTTCTCTTTAATCTCCCCACTTGTCCCTTTTATAGAACCCATTTTCTCAGATTTACATCTCTTTAACCCGATAAAGCCAAACGTTACATATTTGATACATACCGTTTCTGAGACATTTTGCATCACTGCATGGTAGAAACCTTGCTCAAAACTCTGTTGTACAGCATATGATAGGGATCTCCTGCCCTTCAGGGAAAACCAGGAAGCAGAAGATTACACTACAATAATTTTCACCTATTTCATGGTGATAAATACTAAACATACCACAAAAAGTAAATTGTCAATTTTTTTAAAATTAGGTCACAAGGCCAAACAAAGACCTCCGATTTTAAAAATGAGACTTTCCTGCAGCTCAGGTTGGGCTTTAAAGGGTTAACTTATACAGTCTTGTCTCTGTGGCTTCCCTTTTTTTCTTTGTGACTTTGAGAAAAAGGAGTGGTCTTGTGTGCTGTTTGTTTCTCTGCTTGGTTACAGAGTTTGTTTCGGTAAATCAGGTCATTAGAAGACATTCTGACCTCACCAAAGGCATTTTGTTCGGCACGCTGTAATTTTTCTACCATTCTCTTCTTAGTATAAATATAAACCTTTGATTGAATAGCTAGATGCGGGGATCATTAACTTGTCATTCTATTAACAAACAAATTAGAGTGAAAAATCTCTCTGTGACTCACAAACTACATTAGAGACTTGATAGAGTCGTATTTATTCTCGATTGCTTACCTTATCTCCTTCCTTGCTCTATCCTCTCTGAGATTATAAAGTTATGCATGATTTAGTCAAAATGTTGTTTTGAAATTAGCACTATAGATAAATGTGTCTTTACTTGATGTATTAGTACATCTTGAAGCGGGGTGACACCTCCGGGTGAACCTCTGGGGCTTTGGGTGTGTTCCCTCTTTGGCACAATGCCAGACCCCCAATGACACCTGTGAGCCTTGGCAGAGTTCCTGGTTTTACAGTAGCTGTTAGCAGGCTTTTATGTAAAACAAAACACCAACACAATGTGTTCCTGCTCACTATACCTCAACGATTCCCTCACCCCAAGTGACTCTATCCCACTTTCTCCTGCACTCAAAGTGGCTGCAGCTCTTCCTGCAATCATATGCTACAGCAAACACTGTCACTATATTGGTCTTTTTTCTCACCATGTCAACGGGTTTTAATTATCAGTGAATGTCAGGGATGTCTGCTGGATCCACCTCATCCCTCTCAGAGCCAAACCCATTTCTTGTGTTGTGTAACACAGTTCTCCATTGTCTGAGCGCACTCATAAACATACTTCATATGCAGCATCTCTGAAGTGTATTCCATTGTTCCTCAAGTGGCGAGACGAGTGTTGCACCTCTCTAAATGGACATTGGCACATCTCCTGAAACAATACGGTTCCCCCACGCCACATCACTCACATGTGTTTAAAAACGCCAGACCTTGACCACTTACGCCTGGAAAGAAAATTACCTGAGCACAAAGCGGGAGCTCTTGTCTACACCCTAAAACACACCATAGCACTCTTGTGATTGCAAGTGGAGGGTCTATTATAAACAATTATTTTAGCCCTTCACGGACAGTTTGGTCTTTTTGATCCATTGTGTTGTTGAGTGAAGAAGTACAGGCAGTAATCAGTGGAGGAGACGTACGGTCAAGGTAAGGCTGCCGGGTGATCTAAACATACATGG
Organism: Telmatherina bonti; assembly: GCF_933228915.1. Lineage (NCBI taxonomy): Eukaryota > Metazoa > Chordata > Actinopteri > Atheriniformes > Telmatherinidae > Telmatherina > Telmatherina bonti. The sequence continues at coordinate 21,579,389 of NC_136614.1, read as the reverse complement.
GAGGGAGAGGGAGGGTGCAAAGACTCAGACTGTTTGTGGATGCACTGTAAGCATAAAGGCGGAAAACAAACAAAATATTCGGTTGTGATCAGATGACAGAGCTTGGTGAAATAATGTATTCTGATTTATCCAGTTTAGTATCGGGAGCACTGTATTCAGTTACAGCCAAGCTCCAAATATTTCTAACTTTTGGTAACTATAGCTTTAAACTTAATTTATAGATTTCTATCAGAGCTGATATTAATAAGGTAAATACATGTGAAAGTGGAGCTATTTGAAGTTTTTTTTTTTTTTTTTTTGGAGGAATATAACAACATTACAATATGGTAAACTTCAGCATCATAGCAGCATGATTAAGTTCATAATGTCTACTCTGACTTTTAGATATAATGTTTTTTGTTTGTTTGTTTTTTTCAGAGTATTTTTAGAAAGTAGATGATTTTACCCTTTTGGTATGTTTCCACTGTCACTTCAGTCTTCCTTCGAAACCTGTCTGAGAAAGACTGAAGAGGGTGGATGCAGATATGTGCCATGCTGAAGTATATGTACTTTGTACACTGTTACATTTCTATGTTTTTCTCAGACTGTTTCTTCCTAAAACAACAGCACCATGGAAGCTTATAGCATGGTTTAAAAAATGAGTTGCCTAAAAGTTGCTAAAAATTTAATGCAAAATCTACCTTAGTCTTGTTCCTAAGGCACACAGAGCTTTCTAATAAACATTGTGAGAGTGAAATCATATTCTTTTTTTCCCCATAGCTTTGCCTAAAAAATGGCCAGCCCAGCTTTTTGTGAGGACTAGAAACTTTTAAAAATATTTAAAAACTAGTGATTTGGAGAGCTGACACAGAGCCACTACACTGGAAATATGTTTACAGTTTGACTTATCTGTTTATTTTTTTTAGATTATTACATTGTACAAACCCCAAAGTAATATTTTGGTAAACTATTATTAAAATACTACGAAGAAATCCTAGGTTGTTCATGGTGATATTAACAAGGTGAATGCTGAATACTTCAGAAACCACTTAGCATGTTTTACAAAAGTGAGTATGCTCACAAACCAGCCTCCCCATATTTCCTACTGATGTACCATTATATTATATAAGCAGTGTTTTCCCCTTTGTTTTCCCCCCCCTTTTCAAAAATTTGTGAAACATAACAGGGAAATAAAACATGGAGACATGGAGTCAGATTTTTAAACATTTATTCTAGGTCTAATGTAATGTGTAGTCTTATGCAGCAGCTAAACTTTAACCAGGTCTAAGATCTGAACGCATCACACCAGTTTTAAAACCCTCACTCTGGCCTCCACAATAGATCCAGTCACACAATAGATTTTAAAATCCTACTGATAGTCTACAAATCCCAAACTGGTTTAGGCCCACAACACTTCAGTGATACAATCAGAGAACATAAACCGGGTAAGACTCTTTAGGTCCAAGGACTCAGGTGAGCAAGGGTTAGAGTTCTCACTAAATGAGAAGCAGTATTTACAGCAACTGTCATGCTGCAAACAAGTGGAACCAAACATAGACATTAAATCTGGGTTTAAAAAAAATTCTCATGTGTCTCTGAAATTTGAAATTTGGTTTAATTATCTACAATGCTGCTTACTTTAAATAATTTAATATTATTTTTGTATTATTTTTTGCAAACAATTTTTTATTTAGTTTTTTTTCTCTATATCATCATAATAATCTCTAATCAGGCCCTTGTAGCTACTGGGATGTAGTTTCAGCTCCCCTCCAACCCTGAACTGGCATAAGTTGTATAGAGGATAAGTGGATGGATGGATGGATGGATGGATGGATGGATGGATAGATGGATGGATCTTTACCATCCAGCTTTGATCAAACTTCCAAGTACATTTTATGGCCCTTTACAAAAATTAAAAGTGTTGCCATAGAAATGGTCATACTTGCCATACCTGATGGAGGTGAACAAGCAAGGTTTGTTATTGTTTAGGTATTTAATATTAACTGATGTCTGAGGTAATACAGTCGTCTCAATACAAAAATATCAGGTACATCTGTAAAACTGCAAGCTTAAACATTTGACTGAGTCTTAAGGTGTAAAGATTTGGACAGAAGTTCATCAAAAATATAGATGCTTATTGTACTTTTATTCAAACTACATACAGAATTGCTTTCATTGTTTTATTTTAGTTTTGTTTTCTTGTGCAAAAAAATGCTTTTCCTCTACGATTCCAAATTGTATCTTTTGATCACTTGTAATAGTAGAGTAACTAGTGAAATCACGTGTTTCTTGTTCTTTCCAAATATACTTCATCCAACAACATACCATACATCAGTACGATAAGGAAAGAACAAAATATTTTGATCCTATCCATATTCATTATTCCAGATATGACAGTCAAAGGGTGAGATACAAAGATGGAAAGAGACAGAAGGACAGAGATAAGAGACAAAAAGCGAGGAGGAGAGGTGTGAGACGTGTGGGTGGACACTGGGCATGGTGGCAATAGGCACAGGGGCTTAATGAGAGGTGAGCCAGAGGAGAAACAGAGCAAGGACAGGCAGGGAGAAGGTAGCAGAGAGAGAGAGAGGTGAGAAGGAGGGAGTGAGTGATAGATGGTGCAGCATGAGAGGGGGAATGGAGGAAAATAGGGAGGACAGGACTTTGGAAAACAGAAGCAGTAAACAAAAGCCAAGAATAGAGTCCAGGTGTGGAAAGAGAAGAAACAGGTGGGAAATGGGGATAGAAAGGACAATATGGAGGGGTGAACTGAGGGAAGAGTAGAGCAGGGTCAGCAGGAGTTGTCCTCCAAGGTAAACCTAACGAACTACACACAGGAGGAAAAAACAAAGACATGTGTAAATATTTTGGCTATTCAAATAACAATAACAAAAATCTTTCATATAATTTTGCTCTAAGGAAGAAATATTTAATAAAAGTGTTAAATTAACTTAGAATAAAACAATCTGCTGCAAGGAAAAAATGAAAACTGATTTAGGTGAATTTTATTATGTTAACAGGAATTCCTGCATGCTTCATGTGTTCAGTAAGTTTGGAGACCACCGGTGACATAGAAAATTAAACAGTTATGTTAGTAGATGCATCTCCATCCACTAACATCACTGATTCAAATATTTAGAGGATCCTTAGGTTTCAGAATTGCTGCAAGGCGACACAATGAAAAGGGCACCAAACATCTTACTGTTATTTTTCCCTTCCTGTAGTTGTTTTTTTTATTAAACCAGTTCCAAGGTCATTTATAATGTGTGTGTTAAGTCTCTTCCAACTGATTGGATGTCCAACTGGTGCACCTGGCAGAGGAACTGCAGGTGTAGTTCATCATGTCAGTGATGCACATTCATCTCAGGCTGTTTTCCACCACTGGTTACTACATGAGGCAGCCATTAGAAATGTTGCTGGACTGGTACTGCAGCTCACAGTCACCAGTTATGGAGCTGATGGAGTGTGCTAACACCAGCTAACACCTAGCTTGATCATATTTGCATGGAAGCTAGAACAATAAGGCTACTGTAATAAACAGTTGTTTATTATGGACATTTTTATTGCTTTTCATTGTGCTTCGAGGATTTTTATTTAATTACACCTGCAGTCAGAACTTGGGTCCCTAAAACAGTTCGAGTGAATAATAAATAGGATTTCACAAAGATTTGTGTCAGTTTTTTTGTATATTTGTTGTAAAGAAGCAGATCAATGACGTGCTATCAGCTAGGAACATACAAAAAAGCTAACTTTTACTGTCTGTATTTGTCAGATTTGGGTTGTATCTATACAACAGATGTTGTATTTATGTAATACATAACAGTGAATATCCACATGTAAAACCAGGTTAGAAAGGATTTAGTGGTGTGATAAATCCATACTCTTTACATAGATCTTTATGCAGTGAACACCATATTGAGTGGCCGCGTGAATAAATTGCTGGACAATCCAAACACAGGCTATGTTCAGAACTTTTCTGAATACATTTGCATTACTCTCTGAAGAATTTGGATGTTCTCTTGCTCCTGTAACATAACTAAATGTTCTAATGAAGCATTTTATACTCCAGAGGTGGTTTATAAATTGCACAAAGTTAATAAGCTGCATTAGTTTCTTCCATTTTTCTCTGCTTTTTCAACATAACCTAACATGTTCTGTATGTTAGAAAGGCAAAGAAGGCTTGCAGTCTGTCAAAGCCGCAAAAAAATTCAGTCAACAAGAAAATCAGCTCTATTTTAAATCAGAGAGGGAATCCAACAATAGCAGTGAGTATTAATTAACTGGATTTGACTATTTAAAACTGCTGGGATGACCATACACCTAAAATTTCCAGTTAAAGACCTTTTATTAAAAACTTCCAATATTAACAATGTATAGATTATGGTCAAATAGAGAAGAATCTTCAGTTTGCTCTGAATAAAGAGCCCTGTTTCTCAGACACAAAGGAAAATGTTGATGGGACAAACTTGGCTCTATCCCAACTGATGAAGGAGTTTGGGACATCACTGCGTCCCCCTCCACCAACCCACTATAAAGGTGATGTATGGCCAGGGGGATGGATGTGCCCTTGTCACAGCCCTGTATCTGAAAATACTGATGGATGGAGAGAAGGCGAAGGAGGATAAGGAATACAGGTGATGGGGAGATGACAATGATGAAGCATGGATGCACCACACTGCCACTTCTCAGACAGATGTTTAGCGACGGGGGCTAACACTCTAAGCGAGTGTGCCTACAGTATCTGTGGGTGTGAAGGGTGTAAAGGACAGATCACACATACGTGCAGAGATGCAGGCCTTCTATTCTACAACAGGAATTAAACAAACACTGCCATGAATATTTACAGAAGCTTGGACAGAGGATGTTAAAAAAAGAAAAGAAAAAACTTCTTATCCTACCATTGAACATAGTCTGTAAGTAAAATCTATTGGCTTATAACAAGAGACGGCAGCATCTCCTCTTTCTGTATCCCCTGTCCTTCAAGGCCTGGCTGTTGCCTCCAGGCAAGCCTCAGGCTGCAAGGCTCCCTTCCTGTGGCAGGATACCAGATCGGACTCAGACACACACACGGCTGTGGCCCAGGGGCCTCCACTCCTCCCAGAGAATGACACTCAAACTCCCAAGAGGCATATTTAAGTGCAGCAGTAAGTGATTATGTGTGTATTTTATCAGTGTGTTTTTGTGCAGTTGTGCAAGTGACTTTTAGCCTGCAGCCAGCAGGTATCCAAGGGCTCTTTCAAATTAGAAATGGGAAGGATTATGCGATTACCCCTGGAGTCAGTGGGTTTCCGAGCAAGGACTCTGGGAATATCACCCATATCTGTCAAAGTAGAACATGGCAAAACATCACAGCAGCAGTCATAAATCACACAGCTTGTCCTGCTCATCATTCACTGGCCACAGGTTGCACTGTGTGAGTTTTATACAAGAACAGAAGACAATAGAACGAAACAGGATCATAAAATAACTGAAGCAATTGTGTTTCAAGGGATAATTTACTCCCCAATCAAATCTAGCTCAGTATTTATTAGCATGAATATGAACCTCTGTAAACTCCAGAAATTTTCAATAACTGATATTTGATGTACACATGGAAATCCTGATGATATAGTTTTCTTGGTTAAATAAAAAATGATGAATGAAAAAAATGGTGGAGCTTGAAACTTTGAAGAAATATAACTTAGCAAGTTCCTCGCAGTTCTTTCCTGCTGCAGCTTTGCCTCTTCCTAGCAGATATGACAAGTTTGTGAAAAGTAAAACAAATTCACAGGGTCATGAATTGCAGCTGAATGCAGTTTTACATGAAAGGGTAAACCAGCGTGCAGCACACTTTCAGTTGGAAGTTAAGATATCAGTCTGCAACATGTCTCCCAAAGTAAAGTACATGTCATGAGGGGGACCCAGAACAGGCTTAGAAGGACAAACTGGATATATGTTTTGCTGCTGTATTGATCTTTCTCCCAATGGAAGAGCTGGAGGAAGTTTCTAAGAGGAAGATCTGGGCATCAAAGCCCAGCCGCCACAACGTAGCACACTGCTCACACTAGCTGTCACTTGGCTGATTCCTTCATCATTGCAATCTTGCATCATAAAGTAACTAAAGCAGTTGTGATTCAAAATTGCATCTTTCACAAAGAGTATGTTAGGCACATGGCGACAGAAAGAAAAGGGAGGGTCAGGCCAAAAGAAAAAGCTGAAAAGTGAAAAAAAAAAAAAAAAAAAAGGCAGACAGTGGGGAGAAGGGGTGATGCTGATAAAAGAAGGGGTGTAAAAAAGAGAAAAATAGGGCACATTTAATTGAGGACTGGATGAGCAGCAGATGTATTAAGGGGTATATGGAGAAGAGGCAGGCGAGGGAGGGGTCTGACCTGGGACAGGGAGCTGGAAGTGTGTTTGTGTGTGTCTGTGTGTACAAAATGCACTTGTGACACAGAGCAGTATTGACAAGTGGGACTGATGCCCCTGAGAAAACCTTCAGAATTCAATCTAATTGATTGTTATAGAGGAGTAGAGGACGCTGCCTCTGGTCCATACCCTGAGTCATGACACACACACATGCACAGAAATTGTACGATATGGAAACACTTAATGTTAATCCGCATTGTAGTCTAAATGGGACTCATTATGTAGTTTGTTTTCCATTTACTCAAAAAAAAGGATATTTTAGTTTAATTGACTGAAGACGTCTTTATTGCATGCAAGAAAAGTAGACTTTCTGCATCCATGCCTGAACCTCTTTGCTTTCAGAAAACTTCACACAGCCCACCAACTCAGCTTTTTTCTGTCTTCCTCTCTAACATCAGCCTGATATCATGAATGAGTGAATGAATCCACACAAGTCTGCTCATACACACGGGCTAATTTCATGTATATGTGTAATTAAAGAAGAGAAAGAGATTGTAGTAGTGTTGAAGGGGTAGTTGTGGTTGTAGTGTTGGGGGGGTGGATGGGTGGCACAAAGTCCATGTGTTGTATGACCTTGGTCACCGCTGAGGGGACCTAGTTTCTTGCCAAGCCAATCAATAAGCTAAACAGGCGGAGGATGGCTATTTGGAGCATGGGAAGCCAAACTCAAATACTGATAGTTTATCTGCTCGTCCCAGCACCACTTCTGTGCAAATATTGGACCAGCACATTTTTCACGGTGACTTGCATTTGGAAAAAAAAAGAAAGAGATTCAGAGAGGAGAATGGGGGGTGGGAGAACAGATATGGTTGAGTGGATATGTTGCAGAACAGGATCTCCCTCCTCCTTTCATTTGTCTGTGACGCCTTCTCTTACCACCCAAACATTTACCAACAAGTGCCTCTCATTTTTTCTCCATCTTTAAGAAGCTTTATTAATAATTTAAAACAAGACATGTTACGGATTTTTATATTTCATAAACATTTTATCAACAGAGTTTTTGCTCCATAAAGTTCAGATTACTATCTTTACAAATACTTTCTATAACTCAGATGTTTAAATGTTCAGGAACAAGCAGTAGTCCTCCCAGCCACATTTCTTAGTCAGGTCATCACACACAGTTCCTCAGTCAATTTTCATGGCTACAGGACACACAAGTTTAATAAATGCAAGTGATTTGATTCAATAAAATACTGAAGACTTGCTTGTTCAGTTCATGTCTAATTCTTTAAAAGTATTCAAGAACAGAGATGAGATAGCTATCACATATCCTGCTTTTGTTTGGAGCCAGGCTTGTGCACTTTGTCAGAAAAGCTTAAAAGTAAGCTTTAGGCAGTAGTTCATTGACTGATGTTAAAATTCCTGGTTTCCAAGAATAAGTTGCTCCTCATTGTACAGACTGAGCAGAGTCCTGCTGAACAGCTTCAAAAGTCAATATCTGTCCCGGCAGCAGAAGTAATAGACTGACTCTATTGACAAGCATTCATTTGTAGATAGTTGTCAGGGCTCTCTTGCTCTCTTGCTGTTTTTGGTTATTGTTTCTGCTATCTTGTCTTTATTGATAAAGCAATTTTACATTGGTCAAAAAACAAAAAAACACGCCAACAATTTACAACATCTAACTTGTGAGAGCTACAGAAAACGTTGCAATTCAGTTGCATGGCAAAGCTTTGCAATAGTTACATGTTTTAATCAGCTCTAGCTCAGAACAACATTGACGGGATGATAAGAAAACGGTACACTAACTGTTTCTGAGGATGCTGCAGTCAGGACTCCAAAGATTCGGCATCTATAATAATAACTTACAGCCCTCAGTCGCTAAAGGTAACATGCTAGTTTTAGTGATGGCAGTTTGTTGGGGTTTTCTGCTACTTTTTAAAAATAATTCGGCATGATATGAAGATGTCAACACACTCCACCGTGGTCAGCATTATAAATAATCTTAGAACGGGGAAAAGTTATGATCCACCACCACACACCAGCTTGGCTCCTGGAGTGTGGTTTAGCATGTGGCGGTGTCTTCAAAGTTCAGTGTGAAGTGAAAGAATACATTATTCACTAATTGCTCTGGTCTACATTTAAACAACTTTCGTGCAAAGAATGATTGGTGGTGACAGAACACACACACACAAATATCGAACCTAACAACTACCTTACCATGAGTCATATCATATATCAAAATCAGGTGTAGTGTTTCCTTTTTAAAGATTCAGTCTTAAAACTCAGTTTATTTCTTTTTACAGAGCAAAAATGAATAGAGCAAAATGGCAGAAACACACTCTAGGAACATGTATGTATATGTGTGCGAAAGAAAGACAATGGATGTATCTCTGAATGATCTGTGTTAGATGAAGGCAGCTGGATCTGATCAATAATGAATAAGTGACACATGCCAACCACTGTATCCCTTCCACTCTGGAGAGATACAAGTGAGTCCAATGTGTGTGCGTGTGTGTAAAAGTACAAAATGTGTGAAAGCAACAAAGAGAACCCTCTGAGACTATTCAAAGCTTAGAGAAAAAGAGAAAAGTAATAGATAGATAAAACAACAGACAGAAGGAGGGAGGGGGGAGGCGGGGTGATGTGAGAGGGGGTAGTTCTGGGTTTTTCCCATCAGGTGTAGAAGTCAAAGCCAGCTCGTGTTGATACAGTGGAGACTGGAACAATGACTTCAAGAGCAGCGTGTTGCAAAAAAATGCACTTGCACATTAATTATTAGAGAGGAGCGATCAAAGCACAACTGTGACATGAAATAAATGAATTAAAGCTGGGAAAAAAAATTGCCATCTGGATGAAGTGTTTCACATCCCAAAAACAACTAAATGCCCAGATGCCTGCTTTTATTTATTTATTTACTTTAATTTTGTTCTGTTTTTACTTATCCATTGGATATTTCTATAGCATGCAGGCTAAACTAGATCCACAATGACTGAATTTTCAATTGTCATTTTTTCTTTTTTATTACAATTTTTACTACCTGTACTTTCATAAACAAAGCAAAATGTGTGCATTTCAACAACCATTGTTGTCAAGCTGCATTAGTTATTAACCATATATTACAATTATTAACAACATAATGGTTTTTTTTAGCTTAGTATGACATAAAGAAAAGCAGGTTCGGGAACATATCTACCAACTGCTATAACTATGTAAATGATATACTTTGAGCTGTACAAGTGAAGATGGATTAAACATGTTTTTTAGGAGTCTCAGTTATGTCTAGATAGCGCCATTTAACGCAAGCAAACTGTGTAAAGCGTCTGCATTGAGAAAACAAATCAGCAATTTAACATTAATCTTTATAAGTCAATAAAGACTGGTACAGAATTAAAGCTGATTTTTTTAATTAAGGCTCTTTGTTTGGTTGGTTGTCAGTGTGTTTGTTTGAACAGAGCTACTTAAACTAAAATACCTGATGCAGTCTTCACATTACACCCAACCCTAATCATATAGTTGTGTGCATTAACTAGGAGCATAGCCAAACTTAGGTTGAATATTAAAGGCAGAGTGGAACACAGCGGAAAGCTTACATGAAAGCTTGTGTTAACATATGCAAGCACTTGTAAAACTCAACAATCAACACATCGCCTACTAATCTTTTGATCAATTCATAAATCCCAGAAAATTAGAGGAAGAAATGTCTTTTGTATCTTTCAAATTAGGCAACTAAATTTTTGGTCGGACAAAGCAATACAGTTCTTCATACATTTGTTGTGAATATTTATCTAAAAAAAAAAAAAGAGAGATAATTTTTCCTCTGCTTGTAAGGCATAGGAATTGCATTTTCCTCCAGGAATAGATATTGGGCAGTGTTTTAATAGTTCCTGAAGACGCTTCATCCTCTAGAGTCATTGTATTAAGATAAAACCATCAATGTAACGCAACCATACAACAGAGCTTCTCTCTGGCAGGTCCAGTCTAGAACTAACCAACAGCATCTGCTTTGCACACCACAATTTTTGACCATTTAGCCAATCAACCGTAGTGAGCCTTTTGAAGAGAGGGTCACTAAGAGGCAGAAGCTAAACCAGTATTTCAGGTAAAACCTTACAAAAGATGCTAAAATAGTGTATAGTATGACCCCAATAATGTGTTTTTCAACATTTGAATTTCTGAAAAGTAGACTATTTTTTGGACACTTAAACAAGCACAATGATGGTTCTTTATGACCTTGTGATGGAGGTGGCAGAGTAGCAGAGGTATGTGATTATAGATTGTGTGTTTGGTAACATGAATGGGCCACTTTCTGTCTGTCTGCAGCTCTGGCAGGCTGAACTGGTGTGATGTTTTCTTCCTGTTTCAGCTCTTCCACTTGGTTCTGGCTTTTGGCCCTCACCTATCTCTTTCCAATTTTCTCTTTTCCTAACTCTCTTCTCTCTCTCTATCTTTCCAGTTCTCTCTCGGTCTCTCTGGCTGACACTGGGCACTGCTTCCCTCCCTGACCATCTGGGCCTCTCCTCCATTTAAATGTGTGCATGTGTTTGTGTGCACAAGCCGACAGGATGTGTGAAGCAGAGAGCAGTTTCTCCTCAAGAGGACATATATGTGTATGTCTCTTTTAGTGTGCTTGTTTTCGGGTGTGTGAATTGTTTGTGTGTCTGTGTCAGTGTAAGGGTCTTCCTTCGCCAGGTGGACAGCTGCTACTTAGTAGCCTTACTGCCAAGCCAGCAAAGTAAGGGAGCGAGATGGTGGAATTAACTCTTAGTATGCCAACTGAATGGTTTGTCTGGATGACACAGAGCCATATGTGCATGCATGTTTTGCGTTACGGTTAAGAGTACTGATGTGATTTGTCAGTACTACTTTGATTCTTGATACTGGTGCATTAATCATTCATCATCAAGTCACCGAGCCAGTAGTTGTCCATACAAAGTACATGAAAATTCATGTGATACACTTCTCCAATTCCAACAAGTTTTCCAAAACAAAGAAAAAAACCTACATGAAGTAGTTTGTCCACATGTTTTAGTATGCATGTGCTGTGTCCCCTAAAGCAGGTGTGTTGAGCCATGACTCCCAAGATACATTGGTCTTCACAACTGCCTCATCCGCGTCGACTGAGCGTGGAACTGTGGTATATATCAGATGGGTAGCAGCAATCCTCTACGCCACATTCACATCAGCCTTTTTGATTCGAATCTTAGTCCGTTTGTTCGACAAGTCTGCTTCATTTGGAAAGCTGTGAATGCACCAAACAAATTCTGATTCGGACCAAAGAAGCAGACTCTGTACGTAGAAAGCAAGGAGCGGACAACAAAAAAAAAATTACTTCCTAGCTTTGGCGTAGCTTTGCATTGTGGGTAAATCCAAAGCAATTGTCTTTTGCCTCGTCTGTTGTTCATACTGCAATCATTGTTGCAGTGTTTCTGCAGTATACTTGCATAAGACTAAATAAAAAACCCAAAACAGCAATAGTTTCATGCTCCATGTGTAACTCGCAAGAGTTTTCTTCTTCACACAGGTCTTGTCCTCTTTTGTGCAGTGCTATCTTTGGTGAGAATGGGGATAAATTATTGTAATGGTTTGGCTCATTTGACCAGTGTAGCATGAATGCGATCTCGGTCCGCATTGATACACTCCCCTACAGCTGAGCAGAGTCCCCAATCGGATCGTGTCTAGTGGACTATCCTGATCATGAGAAATTGTTTAATAAAAAAACAAAAAAACAAAAAAAAAAAAAGCCCTCTCCTTCCAGATGCAAAGGTGGCAGCTCCTTGCAGGCATAAAAACTGCACCCAATGAGGCATAACTGCAGATGTGAATTAATAATCTGACATGGGATAATTTGTTTCAGACTTCGACATTTACAAAGCTTTTCATAAAATATTGCAACAGGTCAGATTTGTGCTTTTGAGTGGTGTAAAAGTAACACTGGGCTTTAATCTTTACTTACTGGTCATCTGGTGATCAGCCTGCCATGAGTTGCCACATGTTGCCAGAGCCTGCCGGAACTGTTGCCACAAGCCAGCGCAACAGCCCTAATAGCTCTGACATGGTTCAGCACCTTGTTTTTCCACTGCCGCATAGTGCAGCTGCAGGAGTTGGAGGAGAAAAGTTTTCCCACCTCAAAAACTGCTCTGTGATGATAATGAAAATGGTTTTGCAAATGTATAAACTAAGTGTGGGATTTCATTTAAAAGTAGTTAGAGTTATCAAAATTAATTGCACCTGAATCACATGACAATATTTGCCACAAAAGTAACAAAAATAATTTTATTGGACAGCTGAATTTAATGAGACAAAGATGTTAATATTGTAAACTCAAGCCCTGTTCATGTCTGGAGAAGTGCATTTAAATTCAAAACTTGGGGGGGGGAAAAAAACACACACACACACACACACACACACCAACCACACACACGGCGAGTGAAGACGACAAGACAGACAACACCAGCTAGGGGGGACTCCCTAGCAACTGGACAACATGGCAACAAGTTTGATAAAAGCCCGGACAGTGATTGTGGGCTTCACAATAAGAGCAAAAAGTTTAATACAAGAAATGGCTAAAAGCTAAATAAAAACAATCTATAAAACCCTGTGAATCCACAGCCTGGGGATGAGCACGAGGGGGGGCAGCCTGCAGGAGAGAGAGCAACCTGCCAACTGAAATAAACATGCAGAACAGCAAAACAATAAATCAAAATCAAAAATGAAAACTTAAACCATACAAAATGTTGAAGGCAGGTTGCCTCTGTACCGAGTCCCAGCCGTGCCCAACGACACCCAGATATGGGAGGGCCGAAATGGTTAGTCTTCAGAAACCACAGCCGCTAGGAGAGGTCTCTCCCCAGGGTGAAGCGGGTCCACTCAAATGGTTGTGTGCCAGACAAGACAGCAGTGGCCAAGGAACCTGGAGCAATGGCATGTGGTGCACACCTCCCCAGTATGCCTAAGGAGAAGGTTATTTACTTTCCGTATTGAGCAAAACCCTGTGGACATGTAGATAGCCTACCTGGAAGGCAAGTGCAGCCTACCCACAGAGGTTTATGGCCAACTGATGCTGGAGAAGTAGATGGTTCAGCTCACCCAGCAGCCACAGCTGGCAAACTCCCATGCTACAGGGAATCACGGTGAGTAACCCAGAGACAGAATTGCCAAACAGTCATGAACAGATTTTACTTACAATTTGTCAGTGGCTCAAACTGACCACACTCACTGCTATGCTGCAGCAGGACAGAACCAGGAGACAGACTGAAGAGCTGCATACCTGCCCATCTATAAAGGCACCCTGATTGGCCTCAATGGCTTGCACCTGAGTAGGGCAGATTGGTGTGGGAAGGGGAAGCCTTCCTCACCACACAAACTATTTCAGGCCAAAACTTAATACGCGTAAAGCTCAAGAGTCATTTTAAATACTTTAACTAACAACCTCATTGTCATTTTCTTTTACATGTTTTTGAGCTTTAAAATTTTTAAATGTTTCCATCCACCTTCTTCATTAATAGACATCAATACCTGACAGTAAACCAGGGAGGGGTTCAGTTAGTGGCAACTCTGTGGATTTCACTTTTAGTGTGCTCATGGAGCAGAGGTGATCATCTCCTGTTTAACTGCAGCTTGGAGCTGGGTGCTGCATGAAGAACAAGTCTGTCATGAGCACTGCTGGATGGGGGAGGAGCCTGCGTCAGCACCAGCTTCCGATTGAGCAGATTAAACTATAAACTAATCTGATGGCCGTTTTGTGTGTTGCGCCATCTTGCAGCAGAGCCGTTCTTAAAGTGGTAACCTGGTATCTGCTACCGTTTGCTGACACTGTAGCATGGTTTGGATATCTGGGCTGACAACATTAAGACAGCTGCAAACAATTACTGATGAACGCATCTTATCTGCCAATCTATAAATTAATTTGCTCTTCGTGTTAATTAGGAACTAGTTATGACAACAATCAGAGCATGACCACAAACATCCCCACTCCATCTCAGTGCTTTAATACTGTACTAACAACTACTTCAGTTGTTATCGATCACTGCACACCAATGATCCTAGTATATGTTAGAATTAAATATTTATCCAGTTTTTTTTTTATAGGAATTCCAGATTATTTGATCAATCACCTTGCTTGTGATGAGCAACTAGTCTTTCATAGTGGGGAAAAAATGACCTCGGCTCTGGATTGGTTGGTCAAATAATTCTTTTCAAACAAACATTTACTTTCTTTTTGTTACAAATTATTTGTTGGACTCTGATTTATTATTGTAAATGCAAAATCGTCACTGACCTGCTTGCACACAATGAAATGGTGCGTGCTTGCATGCATGCGTGTGTGTGTGTGTGTGTGTGTGTGTGTGTGTGTGTGTGTATTACTCTTGACCAAACTTATCAGCTATGAAATTGTCATAACCACTGGTGGTCTTCCAAAAACTATAGGAAAATTTTTTCTGTGTTTAAAGGGTCACTGAAAAATACTTTGGAATGCAAACAGTAATTAAATGCATAATTTTTTTAACGGGATTTTATTTCAATTTATTAATTATAATTAATGCATTAAAAGTTCCACTTCTAGGGTTAATGCTTACTTGAGACATATCATTTAGCCGCTTGCTGGAATAGTCAAAGACATGTACGTATAAGGGTAAACACAAAATTGAATCGAATTATTGAATGTTTTAGTTGGAGGGTTTATTTGAGGGTTTCCACATTGAAGCATACATCATTCTTGAGTATTACCTTTAAAGACACACATACAGAACTTTTTTCCATTTCCCCTATCATGCGCCCCCTATCAATGGCTAATTCGGCATCCATATTGCATCCTACCTGACCCTAGCCCTCTCCAGCCAGCAAAAGACGATGACTCTTGTTTTGTCCTTTTCCCTCTTTTAATCTTCTTGCTTTACTTTGCTGAATAAGTGACATAGCATGCTCAAAACAGCCAGTTTTTTATTATACCGCAAAGCGAGATGTGATGTTACGTGACGTAGCGTCATTCAGAAAGTTGTATAGTGCGGTTTTTCATTAGCAGGAAGCCGCTCACCAGCGACAGCTCTGGAAATGTGCGGAATGAATTTTTAAAAGTCAAAAAATGATGGAGTGGGTTTTTAAGAAACCCCAGAAACCAGGCCTCAAAACGCTCAACTGTTTTTTGAACTTCAGAGTTCAGGTACAGCTTAGTCCTTTTAAAGGCCGCTGGGAAGTTTGAGCCTATCCCAGCAATCATTGAGCAAGAGGCAAGGTACACCCTGGACAGGTCTCCAGTCCATCACAGGGCCAATCAGGATTAAAAACAAATATAATCTCATGATCGTTACTGTCATGAATGCAATTCTTAACTTTGCATGAAGTAGCTTTCCCAACCACTAGATGTTGCACATTGCTTAAAATCTTATCGTCCATTTCGGACGCATTTGCAAATTACCTGTATTTGGGTGATTTAGGGTTGACAGTCGAATCCAACTCATTTTTATTTCATTCATGGAACAAGTTACAGCATAACTTATGACAAGGCATTCAGCAAAGCAGAATCAAAGCATTCCAATATTATGGTTAGAAATCCAGTTATTCCTTACAATGAAACGTACAGTGGAGAGGAAAAACTCCAATTCACCAAGTAAGAACAAGGCTCAGAAAAAGCAGCCATCTGTCTCAAACGGTCATCATAAACACATTGTACCATCACTGACTGGCTGTGTGTGAGCATATACAATGTGTATGATCTACATCTGTGTGTCGCTAAGCCTGGCAGTCAGATTTAATACTCTTATCCATCCCTGCGGTCCTGCCTTTGTCTGGTCCTTAAATGGAGGTTAAGTCTCCCCAGTGCAGGCCTGACTGGATGAGCTTAATCAAACCATTAGGGTCCTGAGCTCTGAGGAGCATCTCACCACCTCCTACTGAGATCTGCTTTAAGACTTGGTGGCAGTGGCAAACACTCAAACCCCTGGATTAGATAAGCTCTCAACGACTTAACGGCGTCCCTCTTGCTTTCTCTCCTCTTCGTGCTCTCTGTCAAGCTTTTATTTATCTGTCAGACTAAAAGCACTTTCTTTAGAGGCGTTTTAAAAGGAGTCTTAGAGTAAATGCAACTGCAAAGTGCAAGCACAGGGATACAGCACGCAGAAGATCAAATTAGAAACAGGAAATACAGCGACACTTGTAGAACAAGGTTCAAACTTATGAAACACCTGCGATACCAGCTCAAGTTGCCCCTCATGGCTGAAATGTTGCTAAATTACAAAGTGAGTGATGGACATGAACTGACAACGTGTTGTTCTGTATGTCATGACCTCCATGTCTCTCACAAACTTCTACCATGTCCTTGAATGTGCAAAATTCCCTGACTCCAAAGACTTGGACTGCTTTTATGGTCATCAAACACTGAGTCTCCCTCAGAGAGGTGCTCTACACTAGTTTTCCATGGGCTCCATCCTTAATTGATTTTACATACAACATACAACCGTGGATTGTCTCTCTGAAATGTTCCTCTACAACCAGTGTGCAAATGATGAGCAGTGACAATGCCTGCTTCGTCCCTGGCCTCTTTTCTTGGCTGCTTGTGTTTCAGTGTTCTTGCATTGATAAGCAGTTTCAAAACACATTCCTTCTTGCCCCTAGAGGACGAGGGTATTAGTGTTTTCGGACGAGTCTGGAGTCCACTTCCTCTTCATCCAAGAGAGAGAAGCATATCAAAATACCTCCCCTCAGTCTGACTTGATGCTTCATGTTTAGAGATTAGAAGCAGTGGCTTAATTTGAAGGGAAAGCTTTGGTGATATCAAGAAGAGCTCACCCTCCCCTGTGTTTAGCTTGTAGGAAGTCGATTCAGATGTCCCCCATTGTAAATCTTTCACTGTGACATTTGTTTGAATAAAAGGGAGAGTGAGAAAGAAGGAAATAGGACATATTCTAAAGCCTTTCTGTTCTGCAGGAATTAAACAAACGCAAAAAAAAGGGATAAAATCGGCTTAGACTGTTGAGACAAGTACATCTAAGAGAATACACAAAAGGAGGGGTGTAAACGGCGGATTCTTCCCAGCTAAAAACTTATCAAGCACAGGCTTTGTGCTCAATCCATTTAAGTGAGTCCCTAACACGCCCCTATTGTATGCCTTTAATGGTCGAAAAGTGACTTGTGCAGGGCTATCGCCTCTTCATGGGGATTACAGCTAAGTGCTTAAGTTGTAGTGAAACCCGGATTTACTGATGGCAAAGAGAAAAGGGTGAGGGAGGGAGGGCAGAAAAAGGACCCTTACCAAGGATTTGTGTCAGGATTGTACTGTTCTCCTCATCTGTCTGTAGAAGGAGAGGACAACTGGTGTTCACACGCAAGCCAGCACACAGCCGCACACACATGACAAGGCTTTTGCACAACATCTTTTCACCATGGCCATTCGTGTTTTGCTTGTCGTCTCTTTGCATGTAGCTCTCCATCTCTCTTTTGCCCCTGTCTTTTTCTCTCTTGCCCTTTTTCACTCTCGCCCCGTTTTAATTAATTTCTAGCTGTGCTGCCGTATGAGACTTGGCCCTAGAAGTGTCTGCTCCTGTAATTTCAGCCCTCATCTCCTACAGTTGCCAGAAAATGACTCAATGCTCCTTGCATTTCAAGAAGGAGAAACAAGGCCAGTAAAAGAAAAAAAATCAACAATGTAAATTTTTAAACTCAATACAATAATTAGATTAAATTATTTGAAAAGCAATTTTTTTAAGACTTAGGGGACATTCACACTAGGATAGTCTGGGATACTTGGTTTGGGTGGGGATTTCAGAAAACTTTCACACTTTATTTATGTTCAAACTGCACTAAACTCAAGTGAACAAAACCACCTGGACATCGTCACATAATTAAAAATAGCTGCTTACTAGGGGGCGATACTCCCACAAACAACCACTTATCACTCATGAAAAGTAGTAAGAAGAAAAAACTGGGATCCCTGATTGGCCAGGAGGCTTGAAAAAGGAAGTCTTTCCGCTTCTGCCAGCTCCTTGATTGCAAGTAAAGACTAAACAATCCAGCCAGAGAAGGCAATCTTCGGGAGAGTCCTGTAACAGCGCGGGGACAGGAACCCCACAAAAACACATTTTTGCAGGTAAAAATTATGTTGAACAAATATTAAAGGTACGGCTGTGGGATAATATTTATTTAGTGTAGGCACATCACAGGATTTTATTTTTTCTCCCTTTTTTTTTTTTTTTTTTTTTTGTGGACATGACAATAGCTTTCTTTATCACCAGTTTCATACACCAGAGTAAGCCTGATTATGAAACCTTGTCAGAATGTTTTCAACCCTTGTGCTTCTTGCGAGGGAAGTTCCTGCCATCCCAGGTTCCAGTGCAGATAGATTATTCCACTTCTGGTAATGTGATCCATGAAAGGAGAATGCTGGGAAAAGGGGATGGTGGATGATATCTGGTTAATGAATCATTCTTCCAATCAAATCAATAAAACTCCCAAATAGCAAATAAACAGACTGGGAGGTAGTCTCGTCGTTCAGTGCAATATTATGCAAGTTTAAAAAAATGTTAAGAGCACATTCTGCCGGAAAAAAACTTTAAAATATATTTATTACCTATCCATCACTGTCTCCCCCACCCATCAGGTTTGGTTGTCTTAAACCTAACACATTGATGGGTGGGTGGAGGTTGGTAAAATTGGAACCATGCAGCAGTCTGGTTTTAGGATTCTTAATTTTACCGCGGTGTGCAGGACATAAATGTTTTTCTGTAAACATTGGCTTTATTTCTCCTCCTACCCGAACAATTCTGCGCTTCACTGGCAGCCAGCAGACCTTCTTTTTGGATCTTCTGTGTGAGATGTTATGGTTGGCCAACCTGTCTATGTTGAGCTGTGCTCACTCTTATAACCCTTCATACTGCATCCTCATGGTTGAAAGTTAGCATGCACACCTAGTGGTTGTGTTACCATCAGTGCCATGTTGAGCTGAAGCTGATTAACTCAGAACTACCTCAGAGTCATTTGACACTGAAGTAAACATGTTCCCATCACACCACCATAATGTTGGGTGTCTGAAGCTTTTTTGACCAGTACAAAATTAGCTTTTGGGTTTTCTTTTGAAACACAATTTTACACAACTGTTGTTGTTGAAACTCAGACGGGCCTTCATATAATATTTAAATCTTGTTCAATTTGTTCATTTTTCTCACCCTTGTGTTTGTTGTACTTTTCAGAAACTGCATTTGGGGCTGTTGAGATGAAACATAAGGAAAGGATGCTCTTGATACAAGCTGCGCAAAGTTGCCTCATGCATCTAATTTCTTTGATTGTTTCTAAGTGATTTAATTGCTCACAGAGGCATTTTTTTCTCTTTAAGAACTAAAGATGGAATTTACTTAAACCTTAAAATGATCTGTCCAGATGAACAACTGCAAAATATTTTGCAGCTGTTTCACAGACTGTGAAACATCTAAATTGTTTTGAAACATAAACCAACAGCTGCCCCTTTAAATAGTAAATTAAATAAGCTAATTTAATTAAGGAGCTCAGTGCATTCTGTATGTATCAACAGAGGAAGTAGATGCTTGTCATCAGTGGAAAAGCTGTGAAAGCACCACCTCTTCCAGACATGAGCAACATGATACACATTAATTTCAAAAGGTAGACATCATGATTACATGGGTGACAGACGTGTATGCAAGTGTCATAGAGAAATGCTTTTCCTTGAGCATTGTGTGTTTGTGTGTCTTTTCTCTGAGCTAACAAACTGTATGAAGGTAAACTCCGGACAGAGCACCTGCTTTTATTGTCATGCTCTCACCCGCCCACACTCACACACCTTTCCCTTCAGCACACAACACCCAATACTGAGTAAAGATGAAGAAAGAGGCCAAGCCCTACATGAAGCAAAGGCTACCTATTCATATAAAGACAGTAAACCTTCTGTCTTTTCTTTCACTAACCCTTGATATGTTCCTCAAAGCCACTGAGGCCCCATTGTGTGCCTTTACCTTTGTTGTCTTGTGTTTAAGCAGGCTGATTATAAAGATGATGATGGTAATGATGACGGTGGTGGCCGTGGCTTAAGGAGAAGCAGCTGCTTAGGGGTTGAGAGAAGCGCAGACAATCAGCCTGTTTACTCAAGAAAAGGTACACTTTGGATCATCAAGGTGGTGGCAGCTGAATGGTAACTGAATTGTGTGTTTGTGTGTGTGTGTGTGTCTTTATGTATAGTAACTCATAGTTTGCAATTACAGCTTCAGGTTGATTTATTTATTTATGTGATACTGAATAATAATTAGAAATAAAATAAATGAATAAACTATGGGAACATTCAAAAAGGTTATTTAGATGAATTGATATCTGTATAAAAAGTTTGTAGTTGTAGGATATCCACATTCAGCAAGCATGGCACATCATCTGCAATAATTCTAGGTTTTTGTTACTGGACTTTAGCATTGAAAACTTCACTAAAACTCTAATCTGTGGGTCTACACCAGTGCAGTCCCTTTCTATTACCAGAGGCATCTGCTGTGTTAAACATCATATGTTTTTCCTGAGTAGATTTGAGAAGGTACATCCATACCATGGACCGTATATGAAAGATGGACGGAGCCTATGTGGAAGTGCAGTTCCCCACTCATCCACTAGGGGCTTGCTCTAAAACAGAGCGAATCCCCACAGACCCCTATGTTAAAAAAAACCAACTTCACAGCATAAATAAACATATTTACATTCTTGTACAAGAATCCATTTTCAGTTTAATAGGGCAGGTTTGCCTTGACAACATTAGGGGAAGTAAATTTTTTACAAACTCCCCCGTTTAAAAGTAATATTAATCTCGACATTTGACACATTTAAGGGCGTGTCCTTTAGGCTGACAGGTACCCGATCTCCCACTTCAAGTAAGAAGAACGTAGAACAACCGTAGTTTTTAGCAGGTTAACAATGTGATTTAGCTTTAACCCGCTTACCTCCGTTAGCTTCTGTTTTCTCCGGGTTAGCTCGGTAAGCTTTTAGCTACAGGCAGCTCGGCGTTCGCTCGATGTTAATCATCCACCATGACACTCACAGCCCTCCTCTCAGCTCTTCCTTTTTGCCCATATTTGTATTTTATGGGCGAGACGACATGTATGCCCCTGCCAAAATGGCGATGGTAGGAACCGCCCACCGAGCTTCAATTGAGCTCCTCAGAAACCTATTGGTATCGTCATGGACGACACCTCAAAAGGGTAAAAAGACAATTCAAAGTGAGTAAATTCAGACAAAGTTGTAAACAAGTCATGTTTATTATCAATCTAACCAGGAGTAACAAAAATCTTTTATGTATTTTTCATAGTCAGACACAGTGGAGAGGGCTACTGATGTTAGTTTAGGTAAGAAACAAATTCTGTCTTAACACCTTGCAATAGTATGGACGATAATCAGCTGTGAAACTTGCATAAAGGACATTTATGTTTCCCAAAGTTGTTTACATGCCATTGATTCAGGGAATATACCTTGTTAGGTCTTTTGGGTTTGGCTATTACCACTGAGGTATGATGAAGAAGTCAAGTCTTCTATGATGCAACAACCTAGCTTTAAACTTTAGAGGTCTTCAAAGATCTCTAATACAGAGGTTTATTATTATTATTATTATTCTATCCAATATACACCATTAGTCACTAAATTAAAAACCCATTGACAGCTTGTGTTGTATATCTTTTGCATTCAAATATTGTACTGGAAAAACCTGCATTTTAGCATCCATATTCATCATTTTAATGTTTGTATGAAGTTTTAATGTTTTTGTTTGTAGATAAAAGTATATTGTGAAAAACTTGAAAATAAATGTTTGTTTTTTCCCTAATTTTGTTTGTTTGGTCATTATTTTCAGATAAAGGTAGAGATAAAAAAAAAACACACACACACATTTAAAAAGTATTGTAGTCAAAGCAAAAAAAGTCTCTTCACCTAGGCCTCAATTTCCTCTGACAACAATCTATTGGATCAGATGGCGTCTGTGGGGCACTGCCAATACACAAGGCCCAATGCCACACTCCTCATTCCACAAAGGATCTTTTACCAACATCCTGCAACCAGAAACTTCAGGACACCCTCAGAAGTTCTGTGTCTAGACCTTGACCAATTAGAAATCTTTTGGCTTCAATGGAATGATCTAATCATAATGAGGCAGTTGGTCGTCTTTTTGTCCTTCTTGCTGAACACTACTGGGTCTGGAACTAAGTTGATGCAAGAACTGAGATTATACATTAAAGATATCCCAGACTGGAAAAAGTAAATAAAGGTACATTTACAGTAATATACTGTTAAATTTTAAAATTTAAAAACTTTTCTTTATTGAAAGATTTTTACTTCTACCAAGAAGGTTATATTTTTGCATGTGTTTGTCTGTCTGTTTACCAACTTTATTTTTTCTGAGAAAAGATCTTGGTCTAACTTGAGGTGCATTCGCATCAGGAGAGTCCACTAGACTTCGTCCGATTGGGGACTCGGCTCAGCTGTAGGGGGGTGTATCTATGCGGACCGAGATTGCGTTCATGTTGCACTTTGGTTAAAAGAGCCAAACCATTACAATAATATATTGCCATTCCCATCAAAGGTGGTGTTGCTCTATTATTTAGCAAAAGAGAGGACAAGACCAACGTGAGAAGAAAACACTGTTGCGAGTTAAACATGGAGTACAAAACTATTGCTGTTTTGGGTTTTTATGTTGTCTCATGCCCTGTGATGAACTGGCGAGCTGTCCAGGGTGTACCCTGCCTTTCGTCCAAAGACTGGTGGGATAAGCTCCAGCTTCCCTGCGACCCTTCATCGGATTAAGTGGTTAGGATAATGCATGAATGAATGAATGTTGTCTAATGCAAGTATACTACAGACGAGACAACAGACAAGGCAGCAGACTCAATCCTATTTCTATTTATTTATCCATAATGCAAAGCTATGTCAAATGCAGCATTGTGGGTATTTTTTTGTAGTCTGCTTCCTGTATTTGGTCTGTATTTGAAACTGGCCGAGACCTGCATTTGTAGGCTAACCTAGTCCGCTTCTTTGGTTCGAATCAGAATTCATTTGGCGCATTCACATTTCCACAAACAAAGTGGACTTTCCAAGCAAATGGACTTTCATTTGAATCCAAAAGGCTGATGTGAATGCGCCCTTAGATTCCATGTAATTTTGGGAGAGATGGAATCAATTGTGACGCAGGATTTTTTTTAAAGGATTCTTCACAATATGGGTGGAAATGGGCTGTTTTGCAGAGATCTGCACTCTCTGGGTGCTTTTCTAGTTTAAATATATGACTTGGAGTTTAGCATAAACATCAGGGGTCAAGCTGATTAGACCTTAATAGAACTCTAATATCTAAGAGTAGAAGGCAGCGTGTTTTCACCTTTTCTCATAAGGCTTTCAAGCCTAGTGTAAGGCAAACAGTAACCTTATATGGACGAAGGGACAGTTAATATTTTCTATCTGTAAATAAACTGGACACAAATTCTGAAGACAGTAACTCTTGGATTTCTAACATTTTGCTCTTCAGGCTTCTTCAGTTTTATGCAAGATGTCAGATGAAACCTGAATTCAACTCTCCAGTGCTTCCTGAGCATCATAAATATTTGCTCCATACGTCCACACAAACATGGGGTTTTAAATCAGAACGAAGAGTCTGTCAGAAAAGGCACTGATTTGTTTTCATTTTGAAAGGCTGTTCTTGTGTTTTGGGAAAGCAGACTGCAAAATCCACAAAATCATTATTGTCATAGAATGATTACATTATCTTCTAAACTTTAGCTTTTCCTTTTACTGCGACATGTCGCTCTGGTCGCTTTGTTCTCAGTTTTGTGATAATTAAAGAAATTAATTGAATATTTCTCCTCTTGTTTCAAATGGTTTAAACCAAAGGTTTTTACTGCTTACAAAATTCATCAGCCACATGTGTCTGCATCATTTCTAGTTGCATGACCTGCTCTCCCATCTTACAGCCTGTTTCCAGGATTTGCTGTCCCTTCGCCAAGGCAACAGTGATATTTTTGCCCTACTTAAGCTCCAGATGCTGAGATGCTCCTTGTACTGTTACTGCTGCAAGAGGGCCAAAGAGGTTAATGCACCCAGGGAGGGACAAGCAACCAGCTGTTGGCCTTCTAATGTTATAAACCTCCTCCTTTCAATCCATCACTGCTCTCCTCCATTTATCCTATTCTTTTCCTCCCTCCCCTCAAAGGAAGAAAGCAAAGGCGATAAAAAGTGCTCAAATGGTGAAACATCTGCTGGGAACATTTTAGCACTGCCAAGAGCGTCTTAACTCCTCCTGAGCAACAATACAAAGCCATTCTTTGGACAGGGGCGACAGGGACTTAGAAAGAGATAAGAGAGATAATGGCTGGATGGAGGACTTGGGGGCTGCAAATGCACAATCAGAAGGTCTGCACGGAGCTAGGGGTAGGAAAAGAGGAAGGGAGGGAGGAGGATCTAGGAGGCCAAGGGAAAGTGGTCTGGTAAACAATGGTTTTGCATTAACATGGTAATCTGAAGCATGCCTTTATTTAGATAAAGATGTAGGTTATACTGGGGGAGGAGTGTGTGTAGGAGGGTTTTTGTCTTTATGTATGTCTGTAAAGCATGTGCATCCATGTTACAGATATGAGAAATGTACAAAGGGCTCTTGTCCATATATGCATTAAAGACATTTTGAAGGGGTGAAACAAAAGGCCATCTTCTTCATATAAAAAGGGCCCAACAATTTAGTCAAAACTTGTGTTAATTTTTAACACAGTTTTTAATCGGAAGTATAATATTTGACAGCAATGCTTTAGGGTGTATTCACATCCAGATATCCAGTGATTCATGAAGGATAACTTTTGTTTGCACCTCATATGAACCAAACATTGAGCTACATCAAGTCCTCGTGGCCTTGATTTGATCGTATTGGCTCTGACCATAAGCCTTATTGTCCCACACATATATATTATAGATGTGTTTAACAACACGCCCCTGCATTGAACCAATAATGTCCTTTGAGTTGTGGTCTGCTTTCTGTATTTAGTTCATTAGAAAAGAGTTGTGTTTGCAAGTGAACTACAGTACTCTTTTTTTCTTTTTTTTTTTTAAGGGTGCATTCACATCAGGTAAGTCCACTAGACTAGAGGGTCTGATTGGGAACTCGGCTCATTTATAGGGGGTTGTATCCACTCAGACCGAGATTACATTAACGCTGCACTTTGGTCAAACGAGCCAAACCAATGTGATATATCTCCATTCCTACCAAAGATGCTGTACTAGTATTTAGCTTATCAGAGAACAAGAGCTGTGTGAAGAAGAAAAACTCTGCTGCGAATTAAACAAAGAGCAGGTCACTGTTTTGAGTTTTTTTTATTTTGTCTTATGTAGGTATACTGCAGAATTACACTGCAACAATGACAGCAGTATGAACAACAGACGAGTCAGAGGACTCTTAACGTGGTTGCTATGTATTTACCCACAATGCAATGCTATGTCAAATTCAGGAAGTGCAGGATTTTTTTGTAGTCCGTTTCCTGTATTTAATCCGCTTGAAACGGGCCAAGACCTGCATTTGTAGGCTGACAGAGTCTGCTTCTTTGGTCTGAATCATAATTTATTTGGCGCATTCACAGCTCCCCAAACAAAGCAGATTTTCCAAACAAACAGATTCTAAACAAAAAAGTACAGTTTGCATATTAACACTTCCCCAAATTAACCAGACTTTCTAGGCAAACGAAGCCACCCATAGAAGTGAAACTGAAAATTAAGCACATGGATAATGTCCAACATTTTATTTTGACAAAGCAAATGAAGCAGTAAGACTTTGTCAGTAATCTATTACTAAATATTATTTATAGTACAGGTCAAAAGTTTGAACTCACTTTCTGAATTAATTTAATGGAGATTAATATATAGTATATGTTTACAGTCAGGTTACTTGATCAGATTCTTGTTTTTATTCATTAAATAATTTAAAAGGAAAATAAAAGGAAATATCTTTAAAAGAAATTCTAGTTACAAAATGAAACTGACAGAGCAGTGCCAATCAAACATTTACACTGGGACTAATAAAATGCTATAAGATGGCCCACTCACATACCGTCATTATCATCATATGCTCTTGTCATTTAGACTAAAATTTAGAAAGACCAACAGCTCGGTTAACATCTGGATCTGGACTAGACCTGTAGATAAGATTTGAGTGTGCTGTTGTCAGATGGCTTTTTTTTTTTTTTAATGATAATAGTATCTTTGCAATCTAATTACACACCTGTATAGTGCACATATGAATGGACGTACTGTATGTGCAGATAGATCCACATTTAATGCATTTGTTCCTCATGTGAATGTGTGAGCAGTGTGAAACACGCGTATGTCTCGGCGCCACTCGCCCTGATAAAAGCCATTTGACACTCAGCTGTTTAACAGCTCAAACAGTCTTTGCTCAGTGGATTAATCTCATACATGCACTAAAACACACACACACACACACACACACACACACAGCTTCAATGACCTCCACAGCCCCTCTGATACACCCCTCCCCAATATAACAAGGAATAACTTGTGAGTATGAGCGTGCGCATGTGTTTATGTGTGCATGTGCAAAGAGCAGCATTTCCACACACATGTCCAGCAGCCTGCTGAGGGCGTCCTTCTCCATGCAGCCCCTCTCCTCCACATTTTAACACTGCAGCGACAGGTGTTGGTCCAACAGACAATAGAGCTCCTCCAGAGCTGGCAGCCAGCTCACCACAGAGACACAGAAACAGAAGAGGGTTTTGTAGTTGTGTGCACAACAGAAGCAAAAGAGACTCTTTCTAAATCTATTCTTTCTACCAAGTCTTGCCTGAATTCAAAGGTGATAATAAGAGGTTTTTAAAAAAAGTGAGAAGGGAGTTAAAGATATTGTAGGGATGAGAAATGGAGTAAGTGAACTTGAGTCCTACAAAGAAAGGGAGAGCTAAATACAAAAGGAGCATGAAAGACATAGAGCTACACCCTGCTCACAGTTCTTTCAGCTCAAAAGGAGACTAAAAAGACTGTTGAAAGTTTTCAGCAACTCTTTGATTCTACTAGTTTGCAATGTGACTCCCAATGAGCACAAAAAGGAGATGTCAGAGCACTTTTTTTTTTTTTCGCCAGCCACACAATACAAACCCCGGCTGCCAAATTGGATTTGATTCAACATGTTTGATGGTTTCTGTCAGTGTATTTTTAGTATGGGTGTAATGTACTGTATGTTTCCTGGGTGAGAGCATAGTCTATGCTTTGCTTCTGCATAAAGTTCAGAGATATAAACAACCTCTTCCAAATTCTTAGAAAGCATTACCCATGCGCTTTTTGTGTTTCCCTGTTTGTGTGCCAGATTTTGATTCCCACAGGTGTTGGCGAGCATGTTAACATTTTACAACACTAATAAAGTGTTGCTGTTTTTTTTTTTTAATAGTATTTCAAATCTTGAGAGTTTGAGCTAGCTTTGCTACTGAAGCTTACTACTTACTACCTCTTTCATCTCTCTTGAATTCACCACCTACTACAAAGTTTTCTTTGTAGTAAAAACCAAAAGCAACTCTGACTTTTAAAAGAATAACCAGATATTATTTATCTTTGCCAAATTGCTTTTACAACTTTTCTCTGCTCTTAAAACAAACGTGGATTTGTTTTCTTTGAGGCATCTCTCCAAGTTTAGCTGTGTCAGTCACAGAAACGGAGAGAACAAAGTTCCAGAAGTCACTCAAAACCTGCACAAACACTACTGAAACTGGAGGTATGTTAAACATTTTTTGTAAGATAAATAATGCTTATCTTGTGGTATCTTGCACATTTTCAGGTTGCCAGGACACTAGATTGCTATTGTCATTGGAACAAAAGCTGATCCGTGGCTCAATCTGAAAAAAAAGTTTTGAACATGAGATAAGTACAATGTAGACATGTACGCTCTCCACATTAACTGAAAAGTTCCACATTGACCATGAAGTTGTCTATAATTATAAAGTTGAATAAAACTCTTGGATGAGGCTATAAATCTGAAAGCAAATTGTGATTGTTGACTTTTTGCAGAGCAGATGCTTTCAGGTTAACAGAAGTAATTATGCATTTCTTCTGGATGTAGCATGAGACTAAACACTGGATCAGCAGCCGCCACGTGCCACCACCTTCAGAAATGAATGAATGACATCATCCTTTGCAGGAGCATCAGACATAAATTATTTTTACTTTTTTTTTTTTTTAAATGAGGGCTTATATTTAGTTGACCTACAAAAGTTTTGTTTGCTTCTTGTGTTGATGTTCCTTTAAGTGGGCAATTTATTCTCTCATGCTATTAATCTTGCATGAATTTGATGTTTGGGATGCCTTGTGATATTGAAAAGAGATTGTTTGTGTGTGGAATGGTTACCAAAGTGTGGGTGCTTAGATAGTCAAACGGACCAGGTGCAAGGCTGGGTCATAATCACAAGCATGGGTTCTGCTCAGGATACACAGGGTCTCTTTCTCGACTCTCCAGGGGCCACTGTTTCCTGGTGCCCTTTGTCATCAGAGGAACACGACATCACAACAATAGAGAAGATCAAACAGTGTTCATTCGCTGAGTCAGGGTTAAGAAAAACCACCAGTCGACTCAAAAACATGTGTGACTGAAGAGCCTCATTCAACAACACGAGATATGAGTTCAAGTCATGCAACGTAGTTGATAACATTGTCTTGTAAGATCATTTTCTATTCATTATTTTGAACTGCTGTTTTGCTTTGGGCTGTTTAGCATTTAACTATCTCTAATCTTTTTCCAATACTTTTCAAACATATCAGATTTTTTTTCTATTCCTACCAACAAGTCTTTATCTTTATTTCTCTTCAGAATTCTCCATTCAGCCTGTGATAACCTGCTGTCCATCCCCCCCCCTCCCCCCGCCTGGTGGGGCAGGAAGTGGAGCAGCTCAGACGTACTGTACGGTCCCTCGCGTCTGGGCCGGAACCAGGATGTGTTGCTAGGCGCAGGGATGATTGTGTCAGCACTTGCTGGCCGCTTCGTTTCCTTACAGGTGATCTCCTGAATGGACAATGACAGATATACATTTCCTGCTATTTTTCCAATTCTGCAGGAGGGGATCAGAAAAACACAGGACTCTGTGACCACGGGGCCACCTCTGCAAGCAAGAAAGCTGGCTCCTAAAGTTAGCAGAACTTCAGCCTGGGTGAGACAAAGACACAATCAGACCAGTCAGACACAAGAACTCTGAGTGGCCTGTGACCTCGTCCTGCAGGGGAGCACAAGGGTTTGGTCAGTGGTGGCTTCAAATCCGGTAGATGGAGGCTGGATGATGAGGAAATATTGAGGAAGCTACTCTTGATTTCTGACGCGTTTGATGAACTCTGATGGGTAGAAGGTCGAGGAGGATGAAAGGGTTATGGTTTGCCAGGAGTGGGGCAGAGGATGGGGGTGAGTTGGAGGGGGGAGATGGCGTGTGGCAGGATAGCTGAGGTCATTCATTTGATTTATGATTTTTCAACTTTTTTTTTCTTTTAACAGGGGAGACTGCAAAGTATATGCACAGCAGGGAGGTGGGGGTGAGAAGGAGGGATGTGGTGGAGCATTGAAGTGGGGAGATGGTCATGCTCTTTTGATTTATGACTGGGGGTGATTAATGCCTGAGGATATAACCCCTCGGAAAAAGTGCTAGCCCCTTGACTGAAGTTGTGTTTTGCTATATGTCTAACAGACAAGCTATTTGGCCTCCTTTTGTGTGTGTGTTTGTGTGTGTGTGTGTGTGTAAATGTGTGTGTTTGAAGAGGGGTCAACTGTTGTTCATAAAACAGGAAACATGCTTTTTATTCGCAAACTACAAAAAGTTTAGAAAGGCTAAAAGGACACTGTGTTTTCCAAGTGAGGCAGACATCTATCATGATGTGATTGCCATATCTGGGGAGAACAGTGCAAATGTTTTTTTCTTTAAAGGAAATTACTCACTACTACTTGAAAAAAATCCCCCAAAGTGATTTCATACCTGTAAAAGAAAGCTGCTCCCTAAAATTATATTTAATCGCTAAGTGAAAAGAGCTTTCTAAATATAAACAGCTTCCGCTCATTCACACTGCAGCTCTCTGGGCCAGACAGTCAGTCTGGAGTTTTTAAATGCAACACAAAGCAACAAATCATAGCATTTCTTGTCTAGTTATAGTAACGTATATGTATCTTTTGCCCTGTGGCACAACTTAAGACAAGGCGAGTGGATTTGCACAGCACAGTTCAACACAAGGTGATTCAAAGTGTTTACAGAGACATTGAAACATTGGAAAATAAGATGGATAAATTAAAATTAAACAGTGGATATTTGGACTTTTAAATAAAAAACTATTCAAAGATGGCTGTCAACAGGTAATGTTGGTCTTTAATCTGGACTTAAGTGAATTGAGAGTTTCCATTCATGTGATGTTTTTCAGGAGGTTTTGCCAGACATGTGGTGCGTAGAAACTGTCTGGTTCTGATTCTGGGAACTGATAAAAGACCAGATCCAGATGACCTGACAAGCCTGGCAGGTTCATATTGGGTCAAGAGATCACTGACGTATTTTTTTATTTTATCTCAAAAAATTCAGAACAGCCAGTTCTGCAAAACCTTTTTGCAATACTTTTTGTTCAACCAATGATGAAACATAGAAATACCTTTATGTGCTTGTAGCATGTCTTTGCATCCTTATCCGCCACAGAATGGCACACTTAGACATATGAAGAGGTGACAGGAAACACTAAAGTCAGCCATGGTCTCGGACCTCTGCTCAGCCATCTCATTTTTAGTGAACATAAATCACATGAAATCCAACAGTTCCTCTCGTCTTCAAAGGCCTTTGTTTTACAGCTTCGGTACTGAGGTTATCAGCAGGGCAGCAGCAATAGTGTGTATAATAGACCTACTTATGCTGCCTGATAAGATACATAGAGTCTGTGACTCTCACTTTGGGCTGTCAATAAAACACGAGAATCAGGGGTGTTTTTTTTCAGACTTTGAATTATATCGCATCAATGTGACAGCAGCACCATTTTTTCGACCTGTCTGCCAGGATAAACAGTGGAAGAATTGTTTGGGTTCCTGTCTCTAGGTTTCTACAACTGACCCTGTCTGGGTGATTGAACGACTCTGTGCTGCAGGGTTCCAGTGCCATCATCCCTGACTGGACCAGAAGGTTATATGCGCAGCCGAGTACAGTAGATATTGATGTTGTCAATAAAAGTGTCTTGGAGTTATGTCAGCTGACTAGACATTACAAGGTTAAGCGGTGTTAAGCACACCTTCTCGTCCTCGTTAGACTCTGTTTGCCTCTGTGTCAATCACGCCATATGTCAGCCTCTTTTATGTTTGCTTGTTGACTTGCAGTGACAACTTTTCTTGCTCCCATCGCCATGCACCCACCTCCCTACTAAAACACAAACATCGAATCGTAGGTCACCCTCACGGTTCTGCATGTGTTGAACCAAGGAGTGCTGATGAGGAGGAGGGGTTAGGTTGGGGGCATCGGCTATCGCTAATCACTAACACTATGGCTAACTGTAGCCCTGTGGAAGCAGTAGCCTAGCAGCCATGTGATCTCCAGCTAACCTTGCCCACGGGCCTCTTTTGTCTGCATGCCGCACACGGCTGGCTCCATCCTCTCTCTATTATTGAGCGAGTTGTTCGTGGGGTGGGGGCTAAATCAATGGTAAATCACTGGCACTGTTCTCAGGACAGTGACCGAAGCCCAGTCTGTTGGCCCCCTTTACCTCCCGTCCACCAAACTCCCCCTTTTTCCTACATCCCTCGACCGGCCCTCCACCCCTCAGAAACCCCTCCAACCCCTCCTGCCTGATTGACACTTGAAAGGTGGCCGAGGACGGGGCCGGAGGCAATGTTCCACGCTCTGGAACCCTCCGTGCAGAGGAACAGCTGGTGACATCTGCAGAGAGGCTCACAAAAGGCAGTTGAAAGCGTGCAATCACGCCCCCTCCTTCTCTTCTTCCCTTGTTTCACTCACCCTCTTCTTCTCTGTCTCACCCTCTGTCTCCCTAGCCCCTTCTCACCCTCGTCGTTCTTTCACTTTCATTCCCTTTGCTCCTGTCTCCCCCTCTCTCTGCCACAGATGTCCTCTATCTCCTAAGAGGTGGCCCTTTTGTCTGAAGCAGTGATACAGGCACCGGAGCACCTTTGAATCGTATGCTTTAAACTTGAGGAGGACACACTGGAGCATGTGTGTCTGTGCAAAGAGGAAGAGCAGGGACAGAGAAGAGAGAGGGAAAAGAGAGCGAATGTTTGCATGTTCTACAACAGCAAAACAGAAACACAATTTCCTCTGTAAAACGAACTCCCTCGAGTCATTTGATTTATTTATCTGTTTCTTCACTGAGAATTCAACCACTGTCTTTGTGTTTGATCTTCTTACATGGAAAACTATCGGCTGTATTGATATCCACAAGCACACACCCAGTTAAAAGCTGCCTTTTAAGAGGTCCCATTGTCCCCGTTCAATGGCATTACCCTGGCTCAGCTCACAGTGAGTGCTTGGGAAGCGGAAGGGGGTATTGACTCCCGTTAAAAGAATCCAAACGCGTTAACTGATGAGACACACATTGCCCACAGGAATGTCAAACTTCCGACTCGTTCCCTCTCTCTACCACTCCCACCTCCTCTCTATCCATCTTTCTCTCATTCCGGTCATGTGTCCTACAGAGTCAAAGGTCAACTCCACGATGTCTGTCCTCTACTGAGTGTGTATTTTCAAAGTATACATTTTGTATGCTTTAGACTTGCAAGACTTTAGCATTAATTAACATTTCACACTAAATGATTGCAATGGAAAGCAATCTTACACCTGGACACAAGGAGCATGAACAAATTCCCTGAAAAGCTGCCTTTCCTATCCGGCCACACCTCACACTCCTTCTCCACCTTCCATCTCTGTTACTTTCTCTCCTCCTCCTCTAAGAATGCAAAGGAGAGGTCAAAAGGTCGGCGTGCTCCAGGTGCCCTCCTGGCATCAATATTTCAGAGCTGTGTGAATCCCTCCTTTCAGGGAGTCAGTCTCGCTGACTGAAGGTATCTTCAGGACCCAGGGGCTGGCTGACGGACGAGCACAAAGCACCCGTCAAGTTCCAAGCCGCGCCACCGCATACACTGTCCGTGTTATGTGTGTGTTTGTGTGCAGAGGAACGTGTTGTGTGTTCTTGTGTGTGTGTGTGTGTGTGTGTGTGTGTCTGCGGAAGGCTCAGGCAGCTCCCCTGCGGTCTCCTTTGTTGGACTAACCTGCAGTTTCAATGGAGTGGGAGCTGTGAGTGACAGAGGAAAGTGTAGCTGGCGGTAAAGTGAGATATTGACCTCTCAATCGCCGTGTAGGATGAAGCAGAATTAAGCAGCCAAAGCCTATGTGTGAAAATACAACAAACAGATATCATACAATAAAGGTCAAGGGAGGAAAGTGGAATCTGTCAGTTTGCTTGAACAGGTGTTTGTGGTCACACGTAAAACTTTTTTGACTTTTTATAAGAAAGCTGCTTCTGTTGGGCGAAGTGGCAGTTAGCTGACCTGCTAGCTGGATGCACCGTAACATGAAACAAGATTCCCCCCAATGATAATATTCAGTTTCAGCTCTGCCAGCGCGTCCTGTCTGCCCCTGTCCCCAGCCCCTCCAAGACAAAGGGGGAAGGAGCCTGGCAAGGGAACAGTAGATTCTTGTTATTATGACATGTGGTAACATGAACTCCTTAGAAGACTTCTCCTGTCATCCCGACCTGAGGTCCTCTTTATTCCACAGGCAGGGGATGTAGAGGTCACAACCTCCCGGACAGATTATGCTGGAACATGTTGCGCTGTGTTGAAACTGACTTGAATAAGTTTATTGGCTAAGCTGGTGACGGCCCTTTGTATGAACTCCCTTGGGAGACTGAATACAGATTAGTGCATGGATTGGCTATTCACATCAGACTGTACTTAACCTCACAGCAGCCTTCTCAGTGTCTTTCTTTTCTGTGACGAAGTCAAACGCTATTTCCTGAAATAATTAGTTTACTTTTATCTTTAGTATTTCCAGTTGAAAGGTACTTAGATAAAACAGTTGCAGATAATCAGAGCATTTCCTATATGAGGGGTTTCTTCATAACTGAAGGCTGACCATGTTTTTTACTTTATTGCATCTTCACAATCTTGAATGGCATCTAATGGTGGCAGTCCCTGCTCTGCAGTGATTCTGTAATAAGCTTTGCTTAGCGACACATAGACCAGTTCCCAAAATGCTGCAAATTCCAGTTGGAGTGACCCTACAGACTGTGGCAGATCTTCCAGAAAGCAAAAAAAAAGTGATTACCAACCTCTTTTCTATTCAAATACAGTGGATCTTTTAAGTGGATGGAAAAAACTTGCTGAAGATCAAGTTTAATGTCAAGAAAGCAGGAAACTGGAGTTGGCGGGTTAGCTGCAGCTAGACTTCCAAATGAAATTCTTGTATCACCTTCATACATTCTGATTTAAGATCAGAATGATTTTTTGTGACCATTGGAAAGCAAGTAAAGAGTCTTACTAAAACATGCCACATTTTAATTTGCAAATAAAAAAAAGTTGTAAACTAATAAAAATGGTAAAATAAGAAAAAATTGGAAATGTGTCTCAGACTCTTCTTGCAGAGCTGGTCATGTCATCTGGCTGAACTAACTTCTGTTATACAAGTAAATCAATAATCTTTAACAACAGGGTCAGAATCCCACAAGCGCTTGCAAACTTTTTCTGGGGGTTTTTGAATAGTTTTGAATAAAATATTTACATATATAAATATAGAGCAAAACTACTTCCTCACCCAACTTTTCATCTCCCCTGGGAAGGGTGGGTGGCTGTTCATCTCAAGTTCAGGTCTTCTACCAGAGACCTGGGAGCATTAGGATCAATTTTTTTCAGTGTATTTCTGAACATGGAGATTTCATCTGAAGAGAAGTTGCAACAAGCATCCAGATTATTATGTGTATAATTGTGTGATAACCCAGAAGTATCTGTGTAGAGATATTAAAGGCTTTTTTAATTTTGTCATTAAACACATAACAACTGTTATACCTCAACATTTTTTCTCCAACAGGTCAGTTTGCAGGACAAAAAAATGTGCCAGTGACATTTGGCCTCTGACAGAACCAAGCTATTTTTGAAGTCCTGTTCTTTGCACTATTAATATTCTAACTCTGTAGTTCATGGCAGGGTTCAAAGGCGCACGCCACGGTGTAGGAGATGACAAGTCTGTTGTGGCACAGAGCGAGCCAGAAAACTGACAGCGACGTAGCCGCTCTCTCTTGTTAACGAAATAAATAAATGTGCTCTGAAAAGCCAATAAGCGGCAGGCGGGAAGCAGAGCCAAGGATCGCTGCGTCAAAAACAACCGCTTCAGCCATTAATCTCTCTAACTCTCTCAACCCCCCTTCTCACTTTCTCTCCCTATCGCTCTTTCCTCTGAGAGAATTACTGCCATAGATGTATAATTCACGGTGGTTTGGCTTTAGAAGGCAGCGGTTCTGTTGGAAAACACGGTGACAGCCAAGTTAGCGCACCCTCTCATTCAACTCAGCCACCTGTTCACTGGGGAGGGGGCAGAGAGGGACGCTTGAATTATATTTCATCTTTCCTCCCAGTCTAATGACTTTGTTGAACACGCGGGGCTGGAAATTGTCTCATGTATTAAAGATGACAACTTAAAGAAATCCTAAAGCCCTGACATGATTGAGCACTTAGGCACACACTTTCGTTGTTGGTTAGATTGCTTGTGTCAAGTTTAACTTGTCAGCTTTCTATGCCCAAGACAGCTCATCATTTCAAGTCCAATCACTGTCATCAAGTTTAAAAGAAACCTTTATGAATTCATGTGTACTTAACTCTCCGTGTCTCTACTCATAACTTGTGTATTCAAATATTAAAACCTCCTTGTTCTTTAAGAAAGCTTGAAGACATTTTGCTGTGGAAACTGACTTTAAGATATGTGTTCGTGCATGTATGTATACTTGTGTCAGTGCAGCTGTTCACAGGCATGCCCACGTCAGTGCCATTTATTAGCGTGGCTTCATTTTTGGAGGTGAGGAGGAATAACAAGTTAGAGCTTTGGCAGCCATTCGCACTCGCCCATCTGCGCGGCCCCTGCATCAGTCTCAGGGTTTCCTCGCAGATGATGAGGGCTGTCAGGGGCTTTTTAACCTCCTAACTGCTGCTCCCCACCGGCCCTAATCACACATTAATGACATCAGGAGGACCCCAGGGCTGGCCACGTTGCTGCCTGCGCAGGCAGAGTACTGATGAAGAGGGCAATTACCGACCGGCAAATAGTATAACCTCCACTGATCTGTACAGGGGTTATGGGCTATTAGCACACAGGTTACGCTCAGAAGATACAGCAGAGATTTAAGGAAAGATCTGGTGCTGAGAGTAATTGGGGAGGTGTGTGTTTGTGTGAATGTCCATTGGAGAGGAGGGGGTCTTCTGTGGAGGCGGTTTCATGATTAGTTTTTGGTCATTGTGTTCATTAAGAAGGCTAGACTTGCTACTAAACATTTGTGTGATAACTATTTAATATGCTCAAGAAGTCTATCTGTAAAAGTACCTCTGAATGGGAAAACTATCCATATTTCATCAAAAAGTCTTTGATTTTTCCCAGACACATGTACACACTTTTCCCTGCATACACACACACACATTCACGCTGCGCTCTCAGTCATGTCCGTTTTCTCGCTCTGAGATGAGTGAGAGTGTTTGTATGAAATATTAACAGGCCATTTGCTCCTCTGCTCCTCTGTTTGAGAGCTGGATGTTGGCCCCGTGTCTCTGGTTCCTCTTTGAGGCCATCTGCTGGGTACGGGCACCAGGGAGGTTTCCAGGAGGGGGCCCTGTCACCCAGACAGGCCAGCCCAGAAAGCAGCATCGCCCTGGGGATCGATACACACGACCTGCTGGGTGACAGAGCATCAAAGCTCCCCAACCTGCCAGATCACTGTACACGCCACAAGGGCCACTGATATGTAAACGCTGCTGCTTACCATTGGACCCTTGGGGAGCTGCCGTAGTCTTTGTGACACTTCTGAGAGCCTGTTTTCATCGCAGTTTATGTGCTATTTATGTTTGCCTTTGTAGAGTAGTGGTTTGGTCTCAGAGCTCTTGACAAAATGCCCAGGATCCCTTTGGAGAGGAATTTCTTTTCCTTTAAAGGCTGCTTCTCTTGTTTGAAAAACCTCTTGAAAGATGTGTTTTATTCTCTCCTAATTATATTCTTAACAAACTGTGTTAAAATATACACTAATTACAGTGGAATTAAAGCAAAGGGAAGAATGCTGTTAAGAGTCAAGCATCCAAAGAGACAGACACCACCACTTTCCCAGAGTCGAAACTAATCACAAAGTGTGTTTATTTCTTATATATCATGTCACTGAAGTATCACAATATTTAAGAAATACTTTCCTTGGATCGTGTCTGTATAAATCTGTGCTTCGGACATTTGGTGTCCTTGTTTTGGATAATGGATTTGTCAGTGGTAGTGAAAGGGGATGGGCCAGAGTTGGACTTATGAGGCCCCTGGGTTAAGGAGGCTGCATTAGCTCACTTCTAAGTGATTACTGATCAAACAGCTGGTATGTGCACACACAAACACACAAACACAGACATGCCAGCAGGCATACATTCAGTATGCCTACACTAATGCATGCACACTCACATGTACTTAAAATGGAACTGTTACTGTAATAAAATGTTGTGTGAAAGTTAAAAGGCTGGAATGTAAATGGTCACAAATGAATGAGGAAATGAGATGTTATGTATGTTTAAGCTCCTGTATTATGTATGTTTTGCTAATAAAATGGATTTTTTTTACTATTTTTGTTATTATTTTCTTATTCTATCAGGTAGTAAGTAAGTGGATGACCTATATTTAGCCTATATATGAACAAAATTTATGCGACTATTTTGAAGAATGAACAAAAAGAAAATATCTAATATTCTTTGCTCCCCCCCCTCCAATACACACACAAAAAAAGGCCCTCTCTCATACAGAAGAGAGTCACACACTGATACTTGCTTTCTCCCTGCAGCATGCACACACAATATATCTTCAACTATTCTCTCTCAGATACGCAGATCTTGGCCGTTCTCTCGTTGGCCAGAGTATGTGCCAGGATGCCGGTGCCATGCGTGTTCATGTGTGACACTGGCAGCACCTGGGGCCTCAATAAAAATACAGCCATCATCAGAGATCTTATTCACAGACCAGCACACCGTTACATCTCAAATAAGAGGCACACAGTGTGATCTACCGGTCCTGGTTCCTGAATTTAGACAAACATTTTACTCAAATATATTTTATAAATCTAAACTTAGTCTGTTAGTTGTATTTTTAAGTGTTAACAATTTCTTAAGAACTGCCAGTGAAGATAGCCTCCTATTACTGTGAACTACATTAAAGACGTAGTAAAGCCAAAGCACTAAAGCCAGAAATGGCTCATGGAAGTGTGACACAATGAAGAAGAATAGATGCGATAGTGTGTTAATGGATGATTTCAGTGTCAAATTACACCCCATGGGAGCAGCTATACTACTTATATAGACTATACTCACAGTAAGGCACCTGCTTGCTCTTTCTCTCTCTCTCTCTCTCACACACACATTCTCTCTCTCTTTCTCTATCTCACACAGAGAGATATATTCTGTTGCTGAGAAACTGGAGAGTAAAATTGTAAACTTGCAAAGCTGTAAAATTTGGACTGCATTTAATTTCTAAGAGATTTAGACTTGTGTGTGGCTGGGTTAACTAAAAAGTATGTGAGGAAAGAGCAAGAGAGAGCGTATGCAGTGGTTAAATAAGGCAGATTGAGGTGTTAACATCATTACTGCACATTTCCTCCCATGAAATAAAGCATTGTTTCCTCTGTTGCTGTCCCAATGGGAATAGCGTAATCCCAGATTAAAAAGGATGGGTTAGCAGACACACAGCAACACACAATGAGCCTTTTGTGTTTGCGTGTGTGTGTGTGTATCTATGTGTGCTAAAGCGTTTTTGTTTACTGTACAGCTTAAACACCTGCGACAGGGGGAGAAATGTTCTCATGCGTGCACTTCAGCAATGTGCAACCCGCTATTCAGAACCAACGGCACACGCAGATGTGAATACGTGTTCACAGAGGAGCAGAATATTTATTAAAATGATCTGTGACAATAAAGAACTGGAAATTTACAATTTTCTGTCAATGTGAAACTGACAATGAATCAAGCGCAGACTTAAAATACAGCACTTTTATACGTATGCAATATTGTTTGCATCCCATGATAGAAATGTTAGTTATCCACACCCATATGGGGTCTCCCGGGCTGTAAGCAGGGGCTATGTCCCCTTCTAAAACTCATAGTTCTTGGTCAGTCATGCAAGAGAATCTGTGGGTCACACAGCAGGCTGGAAAAAATCAGCTCACAAGTTGCTCACTGTGACAGATGTCCTCAGGAAGACTTCTCCATCTTTTTTTTGCACCCTCCCACTCTGTTATCCACCTCCATCACCCATCCCTCCCGGGGCGGGAGGGAGCGCTGAGAGGTGATCCTGGCCTGCTTAACCTACTTCCCAAGACCTGGCTTGGAAAATGGGTACGAGAGTGTCCATGCTGATGCTGAGGATAACCTCACAACGCATGTCTAAAAGCCCTGTTTTTATGTAAATGCCATTCCTGTACTTCCTTAAAGCTGCGACAGCACATCTTAACATGAAGTCCCAGAATGATGGAAATGATCACTGAGTAACTGCTTACCTTATTTAACCATCATATTTATATTAATTTAATTTATTTTAGGTGCTACCTAATATTTTTAAAAGAAAGCAGACTAAAGACCATTGTAAAGTACAACCTATTAGGTGGGGGTTCAAATCTTCATTCACTGAATTACAAGATTATTTGATTAAGAGAGGTTTTACCAACATTTTTTTAGTCATGTATTTTAATAAATATCATAAAACTATATTCCAGCCAGTTTCGCTTCTTTGGGTTTGGACCATTTTAGATGGGCAGAGGATATTGGTATGAAGTTATAAAGACT
Source organism: Telmatherina bonti (assembly GCF_933228915.1). NCBI lineage: Eukaryota > Metazoa > Chordata > Actinopteri > Atheriniformes > Telmatherinidae > Telmatherina > Telmatherina bonti. The sequence continues at coordinate 21,539,062 of NC_136614.1, read as the reverse complement.
GCGCGGCATCAACTTCTAAGATTTTATCGATCAAGCTGGTACATTTTCGTTTACTGCAGAAATGTAGCAACTTGCCATTCAATGAGTAAAATATTTACTTTAGTCTCAGCCTCACTGTTGTATGTCAATCTATTACTTAATAAATAAATAAATTGTAGATACCTATTACTGAGATCAAAGGCAAGATAGAAAAAGGTATCATACTTAAATAGCATATCTTGGTTATATATATCAAACTTCTTTGTTTATCCACATCTTTATACTGTAGCTGTACAGTATTTTCAGAAACTGAAGCTAGAGTGAGTTGTAAATAAATGCAGGTACATGTGGTCATCATCCATCATTTGGCTGCAGTTGAAGCAAAAGAGTACTAAACTAAATTGGGGATAGAAATGGTTACTAGAGAATGTTTATAGAAAATAATTTTAATTAAAACATCTTTTTTTGTGTTCTTGTTTATATATTAAAGGATTTATTACATAAAAGCAAAGTTGTTCCAGCTTCACACAGACTCACTGATGGATTATGAGTCTTAAATTGAGCAACTCTTCGATGCTGTTTGCAGTGAGACAAAGATCAAGCAGTCAGATGAAGGGAGGAAGTTTTCTGCTGAAGAGAAATTAAACAGTGGGAGGGAGCAACAAAGGGATGAGGGAGACTTTTAAATAAAGAGAAATTAAACAGATGAAGGGGATGGTGTCTTTAAATACCGCTCAGCACACCGTACGGCCTCCCTCATCCTTTAATGTAATGAGAAGAGGTGGAATAAAAAGGCTTGGCCCTAGGATGAAAAGGTGAGGGCGTTTTTAATTCTTCTTTTTTCCCCAAAGAGGTGAAAGCCTTATACTAATGGAGATTAGATGTTAAATCTGACACACAGAAGGTAGAAGCTTTGGTTAGAGTCTGTTCACCTCATTTTACTTGGTTTGGCCAAAGTTTGCAGCAATTATGTCATGAACAGGAGAAGGAGGAAGAGAAAATATAAAAGAACAATTATTTTGCATTCAGACAAATGTTTCCACCTAAAAATATCAAAACAATGTTACGGCATCATTTCTAAACATGACAGGAAAACTACGGCACACTCTCCTTTCCATGCATGCCTCATGGTGCATCACAATGTCTCTCCCCTGCACTAAAATTTTGTATGGATACCATTTGTTGGTCAAGCAGGTCATTAGTTAGTGCCAGAGAAGGAAAAAAAAACAACACTAAAATCTGTGTGTGTGCGTGTGTGTGTGCATTTTCTCTGTAATAATAATCCCCATGAAATCCAGATTTCTCAATCCAGTAGCTCAAGCTGACACTTTAAATAAAATCATTCTAATCCCACACATGGTAAGAGAAATGAAAATGAGGAGATTAACATGGTGATGATGGTAGTGATGAGAGAGGGGGGGGGGGGTTATACTCTCCTCCTCCTCCAACGTTCTCGCTCTCACCCTTGTCATTCTTGAACCTGACTGCTTCATCCGGTGACCCTGACAGCTTCCTTGTTAAAGTCACCGGCAGCAAGATGCTTTCAGCAGGTTTGAAGAATTTCATTTTACCTCTCATCTTCAAGTTGTTTGCCCTCTTAAACATCCACCTGGGAAAACAATAACTGGACACTGGCAAGACGCCTGATCAGATCAAATGATGGGAACGATCTCTAAATTCATGGGTTGAGTTTGAATGTTTTGAAGTAGCAGAGCTTTGTGTTTTACCTTTGCAGTCATATTGAGACATATTGGATCACTTAATGATTTCCTATCAGAGTAATGACAGGACATTAAAACACAGCCAAACACAGCAGCTCAGATTAAACTGATAAAACAATCATTTTCAGATATTAAACTAATTTGGTCCACGATTATGCATATATATTTTCTATTCTAACTCATACACATATATTCTAACAATAAAACATGCAACTTTTCAGCTTAATTATAATCATTACCTGCTGGGAGAGAAGTAGAAAACTAAGTGACAGATGAAGATTAGAGAACGGACTAAGGAAAAGCCTGTGAATAGCAGGACTTTCAAAATCGCTATACATTTTTTGTCGACTAACAAAGGTTGTCCTGAGCTCATGTTGGAGATAAGTATGAATGAGAGTGTGAAAGGTTGTCTGCCTACATGACCCGTTCATGGTGTGCTCAGTGTCAGCTGAGATTGACTTCTGATTCTACTGTCCCTGAAATAAGCAGATACAGAGATGAAATACCTTGAAATTAGAAATTTTAAGTTGAAATTGTTCTTCTGGTATGTACCAAGACCCCCATTCTGTTGTTACATAAACAAAAAAAATAGTTTCATGCTGAATATGAAAGAAAACAAAGTGATCAAAATAATCACTTGCCCCATGAAGGGTTAACTAAATAAATCAAAAATATAATTATTGGTGAAAGTTGGGTTGATATCTTCATTTTCACTCAATTAATTCTTAACCTTTGGTTTTCTAGAACAGAGTCATCCATTGTAATTTCAATGGGTGAAGCTTAAACTTCAAGTGGATAACCAATGCACAAGTAGTGTATTGGGGGGGAGAGAGAAAGAGAGAGAGAGAGCAAGCAGGTGTCTTTGTGCCTTACTGTGAGCAGTCTATATAACAGAGATGCTCCCATGGGCCGTAATCTGATACTTCTCCTGAGGGAAGAATTCTCTTGAAAATAAAGGATTCAGGAGAAGTTCATTCATAATCGTCAAATTCCAAGAAGAAGTAGGGATTAATGAAGTGTGAAGTTTGATTAATGGATGCACACAGCTATAAGCAAACCTTATAAAAAAGGAATTTTTTTGACACATAATGCTTAAAGTGTCTTATCTATCGCTTGAGGTTGAGACTCATCTTTTTAATGTCAGAACAGCCTTTGCCATTAACTTAAAAAGAAAAAATCTAACATTTTTGTGACTGCATTGCCAGAAAAAGAGATAAAACTGCATCCACAGAGCCAAGATTTCTGATAAAGCTGAAAGGGGTAAACTAGATACAAATTCATGATAAACAGGTAAACTCTTTATAAACCCATTATAAACTAGATATAAACTCATTATTCCCAGTTATGAACCAGTTATAAACCATTATATACCAGTAATAAACTATTTGTAAACTCAATATAAACCAGTTATGAACTAGATATAAACTCAATGTAAATAATTAAACTCATTGTAACCAGTTATAAACTATATATATAAATCTATTATAAGCAGTTATAAACTAGATATAAACTCATTATAAGCACTAATAAATTATATATGAAGACATTATAAACAGTAATAAACTAGATATCAATTCATTATAAACAGTTGAACTCATTATACTTCTATTTCTCTGACATTTTTGTCCAAGCAGTGACATATAAACCTTCTGAGGCTATTTATATTCTATAGATATTTATTAATCTTTTTACTGTTGAACGTATGCCAATGTGAAGCTTTGTTGTCCTCTCAGAGATACATAGGATTGACAACAGTTGGATAAGTAGTGTTTTGCATCATTTTTAACTCTTGCATTGTGGAGATGTTTCAGACAAGAAGACCATCGTCCAAAGACTGGAAAGAATTTCTACACAAGTGTATGATGGATTATTTTGTTATTGGTAGCAACATAAACATTCATACAATCTTTAAAATGTCTTTGCAAAGTTATTCCCTTGAAGCATAGCACCCAAATTTCAGTGAACATGAACTTCCACACAGAGCTTCATCAACATGATGATGAAATTTACTCTGATGTTATAAAATTCTCACCACTAGTTTAAATGGTTTAAATTGTTTAATTATTTAATTTCATTTATTAATTATAATTATTGGGTTAATACTTACATGAGGGATATCTTTTAGCCGCTTGCTGGAATAGTCAAAGACATGTACGTATAAGGGTAAACACAAAAACATTGAATGTTTTAGTTGGAGAATTTATTAGAGGGTTTCTACATTGGAGCATACATCATTCTCAAATATTACCTTTAAAGACATATATACAGAACTTTTGCCATTTTCCCTGTCACGTGCCCCCTATCGACAGCTATTTTTGTCCATTTCTCTTTTAATTTTCTTGTGTTTCTTTGCAAAATCAGAGACGTTGCATGTTCAAAACAGCCTGTTCCTTATTTAACAGCAAAGCAAAACGACATGTCACATTTCGGATGTAAATATTGTATATTGCGGTTTCTCAGCCTCGGGACGCTGCTGGGTATAGCAGCTCTAGAAATGCACGATATGTGTCACTGTGTCATCGAACAAATCCGGTAAGCAGAGTTTTAAGGTCAAAAAGTTACAGAATGCGTCTTTAAGCCTGATAGAACATATAAATATATGATGTTTCTTGTTTCTTGGCCTATCCTTAAAGGGACAAACCTGATATGGTAATGGCATATAGACACAGTACAGCACAGAACTTAAAAATGATGAAATTATGTTTCTATGTTTCTATTAAAAACATCAACTAAATACCCATTTCTGTTTGTTAGCGTGCACCATTTGGCTTTTGCAAACTCCTCATTACCCCACAAAAACACATAAAACTCTTCAGTTTTCACAGTTTAATCCAGCTTTTGTCCTCATCGTTCCAGCTTCCCCATTACTTTATCTCTCCATCTCTGCCTCTCCATGTCAACCTTCCTCCGCTTTCTTTGGCTCGGTCACCTCACCTCCATCTCACACTTTTCATTTGGACATTTCCCTCCATGCCACTTTTCTCTCCTCGCTTTTTTTGTTAACCCTCTCCCACACATTTTATCTCCATATGATTCATTTGCCCTCTCTCTACATCCCTGACTGTCCTCACAATCTCTCCCTCCATCCACCCCCTCTATATCCACCTCTTAAGCACATCCTTTTTTCTCCTTCTCTCCTCCATCTCCACCAGCATCCCTTCCTTTTAAAGGATAATCTTCAGCTAAGTGGACAGCACTTCACCATCTCTCGTTCCCTCTTAAGAGACCATCCGATAATCTCAGGACTCTCGGTCGAACACCCCGCACAAGAGGGAGGGGTAGGACAGCTCAGGGGGTGGAGGGGTGGACTGGCAAGCCCAGAATGGAAGGGCCTAACTGGGTCAAGACAAGGCCAGTGCCAGGGCCCTGTGGGGCTGACTGGACCATAGTAGGATGGAGAAAAGACCAATGCCAGACAAAGTTGGAGAGATCATCACAACAGATGGATGCAATCTTCCCATCCTTCTATTTATTTTGTTTTCTATGACCTCAACTTTGAGATGCAAAGAAATAAAATATGTTCATAAATCTGAGCCTCTCTGTTGTTTAATGCTCAGATAAAAGGGCATCGGTTGGACACACACACAACGCGCTAAACAGAGGAACTAAAGATGTATTGATGCTGGCAGGGTCAGTTAAAGGATGTGACATACACACATGCCACACACATGTCAGGGTTGTGCTGATGATACAAGAATCACTTGCCTCCTTACTGGGGAGAAAAGAAAGCCTTAGTCAGGTTACAGAAAACACACGCTTGTCTGTTTTATTTATTTTTTTCTGCCCCTGTCCTCTTCACAGGTCAGTGGATGAAAAGAGCCGCTGTCATTTTCCTTTGGGAAGCGTCAGTGACAGGCAGACTGACCACAATAAACTTCCGTACAGGAAGAATAGATTCCTGCAAGAAAAAAGGCCAGAAGGATCAGAAACGGCTCCAGGCAGCACTTGTGTTGTGGCTTAGTTAAAGACACTGGAATCAGTCGATGTGTGCAGCGAGGGGAAGCTGGGTTCGGTGGATCAGTAATTCAGTCATCACTTGGTCACGTAGTAAGGTGAATAGTTTAAATATGTATAATCAAACTTCTGTTTTTGGTTGCCTGTTGACATTGTTTAAACAGAATTACTCACTAAAAAACAAAACTAACAAACAAAAAAAAGAGCCAAACACAAAAACACAATAAAGCATGAAAGCCTTCTGCTTGTTTCACAAGGATGGACAAACTCAGGTTAATCTTTGTTCTAATTTTACAAACCTCCAACAATCTACAGAGTTTATACAGCATGAAATACAGATCCTGATATTACACACTGCAGCACTGTACTGGCAGCTTTCACCACTAATGTTATTTTAACCCCTTAACATTCCTGCAAATCTGCAGACACACTGAAAAAAACGTCCCGACTGCGACCCACTGGAATGCCAAAGGGTTAAAGATCTGCGGTATAACCATAAAAAAAAGATCAACATACAGAGTTCATCTGTAGTTTATACTGCATCTATTGTAATTGAAATATGTACTACCACCACTCCGGATTGTTCAGTCGTGGAAAACATCTATTTCTATTCAGTGCATTGTTACCGAGGATAAAAAGCAAAAGTGGAAACATTTGGTCTCATACTTTGGCCATTAAAATTTTAACTTTGAATAGATCCCATATATGACATTTTTGACATGAGAAATTTCAAATGAAAGTGTTTCTATGCAACAGTTGAGTAACACAATGGAAAGACAGTGAGCCTTTTTCTTGGTTTGATGTTCGAGAAACAAAATTAAAGAAATCTGGAAATTATAGTATGACTTCATATATTTCATAAGCACAGGATTAAAAACAGAAAAACAGACACTCCTGCATGGGTTGCAGCATTTCTGAATGCTATTGTTCATGAACACAGCTTGTTTCTGGAAGTACAAATACAAGTTAAAACTATTATGTGACTAAAAAAAATATTAACAAAAAAGATATTTAAACTGTAGACTCCTCTGGCAACTTGTTTTATTAACATAAAAACCCACACAACAGAGGAAAAAGACTTGAATAGTTTGTACTCTTTCACCTCCTATTGAACAGATCTCTATTCGTTCTTGCAGCTTTTACTTCGCTGTATTATTACGATGTTAACAGTATCAGTGTCAACAAAAAAGGTGAAAAAAAACCATAAAGAGAAAAGTAACAAATGTATTGCTCCGACCTCGGGTTGGCTTTTGTCCGCATCATCTTGGAAATGCATAAAGAATTAAGGGTGCTTTAAGAACACCAAAGACACGCAGAAGCATCCTTGAGATTTTATTGAATAAAGGGCCAAGCCTCTCGAAGGATCCTTGACATGGGAATAGTCTTTTGGCTAGATATTTTGTGGGATCCTAGAACTGTAGCTCAAAAGATCCTTCAAGAAAAGCCTTGCATGTTTCAATAAGACTATGCCAAACTGCAGACTGAATGTTTTCTAAAAGTATGTTTTGCTGATGACATCAAGCTTATAATGCACCATAAAAACTTAACAGATAAATTGCTGAGTAGGTCATTTCTAACTGAATTCTGTTCATATTGTTTTTACCAGACCTTTTTTTTTTTTCAGAAATGGGAAATCAAACATATTTCATTATTCTAGATAATCCATACAGCTTACTCTGCTGTATAAAACATAAACTCCAGTTTGAGACAGACTTAAATCATCTCACAACATTAACAGGTCAGAAGAGGAGGCATTATTCTTAGAGCTGCTCATACCAACAGAACAAAGAGACAGTGTCCTATAATGGGACTTTACTCTGTCCTAACATTGGACCACTAGCAATACATGTGTCACTGAAGCTCATTTATAGTCAGGTTAGGCCATGCTGAAAGCATGGAGGTGTGGTGTGGCACTCATACAAAATGTTTGTGTGTGTGAAAAAGAGTTTCTGTTCAGACATACATGAGTGGATGTTTGGCTTTTCTGTGTTTGCTAAATCTTTTCATGGCATGTTTACCGCACTCAAAAAGGTCAAGATAATTCATGCAATTTTGTGTGTATTGTGTAGTATGTCTGAGTACATCGCTGTGATCTTTTATCATTGTAAAAATAACACTTCAATAAGCACATACCTCCATATTCTTGTTCTCTTCTCTCTTATACTGTATTGGATCAGGGAGAGATTTGGATCTATGTGAATATATGCTTATCTACATGCAAATACTGATTTGCTTTGACTCCTGCATCTATGTGCTTGTGTTTTGTACTCGACTAAACAAACAGTTGTGCTCCAAAATTCAAATGTTGCTGTCATGTACTGTAGTTCCTTATACTCACACACTCATGCAAATTAAAACACACTGTTGCATATCAGTGGATTTTTCTAAATTAGATGCTTAAAAATGAAATTTTAGCAAAGTAATTATGAGATTGGTTATAAGCCAAACAATACACAGCAACAAAATTCTTTTCCAAAGTGGGTTTTGTCTATGATAAGACCTTCAGATTGACTGCCAAGAACCAACCACTGTGTGGATTGTTTGTTTGGCTTTTCCCTGTGCAGCAGCAGAAATTTTTCAGCAGATAACTCAACACCTCATCTATTCTTTGTTCTCCTTTATGTATCTATTATAAGCTTCTACACTTGGCATCTTTGACCCGCCTGTAAAACTCTCTTTTTCTTTCCAGAAACATTATACCTCCTCCAGAGAGGGTCATGAAGGAAAGGTGTGCCTCCTCAGCCAAATTCGGCACACCCTGAGGTAAGTGGAACAGAGGGAGCTGATTGGCCCAAAACACCTGTGCCAAGCAGGCACACGACAGGATGAGGGTGTCGGCATCCTCCTGGTAACCACTTGCTTCCTGCTGTTTTGCTGTTCTCTTTTTCTGCTTCTCCCAGTTTTGAAAAAAAGACAAATCTCTCTCATCCCTCTGTTCAAGCAGGAAGACATTACAATCTGGAAAAAAAAAGCATTAAATGAAGATGGAGAGGTGTGTTCGCGAATTGCTCTAAACAAACAGATGACTGCGTAAAAGGCCACTGCAGCAGCCAAAATTCCTAAAGATAGTTAAGTTAGACTGGAAAGTATAGGCATGATAGAGGAGGAGGAGGAGGATGAGGAGGAGGAGGAGGGGGAGAGCAGTTCTTCTCCAGGGTCATGCTCAGAGGGCGTCGGGCAGCACGAGAGGCAGGATGTTATGGTTTATTCAGCCCAGGAGTGGGGGCGACGTGGACAAGGTGCGCTGTGCCCTCAGCACCATCCTAAACGTGATTTATAGCAGCGCTGGCAGACACTTCAGTCCACGGGGAAGTCTTTGAAAATGCCGGGAGCGTGTATGCGCGTGCAGGATTGCATTAATGTAAGCCTACGTATATGCACAGTACATACTTGTGTGAAGCCTTTTTATGTGTGTGTTCAGTTGTGCACATGAAAACTTTATAGGCATCTAAGTTTTAACCTGTAGTTGGAGCTTGTTGGTGCATGGTCCAGCAGAGGATAGATGATGTAGCTGCACTAATTAATTACAAGCAACACACACATTAAACAGCTCCTAAAGGTAATGTAGAGAAGTCTGACGTCGAAGTCTTCCTGTAGGAATAAAGACTACCACTCCAACAAAAAGATGTGATGCCATCAACTAAAATAACTATTTCAACTGCTTTCCTGAGGCTTTAGTTTTTTAAAAACACATATTTGTTGGATGCTGACAATGTATTTTGAAATACTTGCAAGAGGGGCAAATAATCCACTTATGGTATCACCTCTTATAACAACAGTTTTGGAATTAAGTCCTGCTTAAGTTTTGGAAGTTAAGCTGAAATGGGATTTTGTGTTGATTAAATACAGTAACAAGTGTTTCCAGTAGATGACAGATGTGGGTTGCATGCAGGCCAATTGAGCAATTTCATTGGAGTTCCTGAATTCATCCAACCAGATTTTATGAAACAGAAATTTAGAACAAAAAGCACAATTTCCGATTTCTGCTGGAGTTGACTTTGCTACAAATACTCATAAGAGGGGAGGGAAGGGGGGAGCATTAACCTTTATGACACTGAGTGCAACTAATTGCTTGTTCAATGCGTGTGCTGCAACAGTCATATTCCTTACTCTTACAGCAATTAATCGCTCACCAGTAAATGGTTAGGAGCTCAAATTCATGGTTTGAACCACATATTAAAATATGCATATTTTAGGTTTACACAACTTTATAATACTTCATAGTACTGGTTATGCCATGTTGACTATCTGCCAGAAAATAAACGCCTAAGATAAGTGGCCATCTCAAAGTTTACAGTCAAAGGATTTTATAATAATACGTATAGGACATATAGACAGATGTATGTATTACAGGTTGACTATAATTAATGATGCAATGATTTCTGTTGTTTGATCGTGTGCTGTTTGAGGCCCTGAAGATCACAATACTCCAGCACTGGGTTTCAGCTGTTTTGATGTGTACAAGTCAGGCTTTCAGCCACATCACAGCGCAGACACAGCTCCAGTCTCCACTGACGTCCAATTGAGCAAAGATAGCAGAGGATAGCAGAAACATTTCAGCCCAGATACTGTTGGATCTCAGTGTTACATTTAACATGGTTGATCATAACATCTTATGAGACCAGATAAAAAACTAGGTGTCAGGCACTGCAATAATTGTTTAAAAGACAGGCATCACTTCATGTATATCAGTAACTATAAGTCTGAGCAAACAAAAATGCAATGTGAAGTTCCCCAAAGCGCCATCTTGGGGCCACTGCTGTTTAACATCTATGTACTCCCAGCAGCTTAAATTATGAAACACAACTAAATATGTTACCAAAGCTATGCTGATGACACACAAAGGTATATAACCATCTCACCTGGTGTCATGATGTGACGTCTCATGTGTCTTTAGTTCTTGTTCACTTGTGGTTTTACAAGTCCATTGTGTTTGCTTCATCGTTTTAGTTTGTCTTCAGTTTATTCTGGGGTAGGTGATCTTGCTCAGAGACATTTTTTTTACTCAGCATGAAGTGGTTCCTCATCTTGATAGTAGTCTGTATATTTTGTAATCATGAACAATAAGAAATATAGTCAGACCCCTCAGTTCACTGTAAATCTGTAAACTCTGACCAATCAAAACTTAAGGGCCGAATTGAAGTTGTTCAATTCTTATATTTTGTAAGCTTCTTCTCCCGGCTCCCCTCCTCCCCCTCCGGCAGTGCATACCTGATAGCCACACTCTGCTAATAAATAGCGTGTTGGGATGAAAATACAAAGTAGTGAAGAAGAAACTCAGAAGGCAAACACAGCTGAGAAAATGCAGGAAGGATTTCCCCACCCGGCTTGGTTTATTTGCATCCTTCCACTAAACAGCTGAGAAAGACAAAATCGTTGGCGGAAAAAGCTGCGAATTAGAAAAACCCTCGGAGAGCGCAAATCTCTGCAATGGCCTTTAAAAGAATTCATGGATCCAAACAGTGATCCGGATCACCACCAAAATTAAATTAGATCTTCTTTTTCACATTTCCAACAACTCCTGAAAATTTCAATAAAATCCATCCATAACTTTTTGAGTTATTTTGAACACTAACAGATAAGCGCTGGTCAAAACATAACTTCCTTGGCGGAGGTAAGAAGAAAGCCTTGGATCACCCAAGGAGCAAAACCAAACGGGGAGGAGCCAAGACACAGTGCTACTTTCACATCTTGCTAGCTCCCCAGCTTTACATACCCCTACATCTTACATCGCTGGCTCCCGTCTCTGCATTTGGGTCCACACCTCTACCGTTACCGTGACACCTGGAGACTGTTCTGGGGTGTCCAAAGTCGGCCATCGAGGGCCGCTTTCCTGCAGGTTTTCAGTGTATTCCTCCTTCAACACACCAGACTCAAATCAAATGGATCCAAAAACCTATGAAGTTCCGCATAATGGCTCCTTCATTTGAATCAGGTGTGTTGAGGGAGAAATACATGGAAAACCTGCAGGATTGTGGCCGTCAAGATTGTAGAGCTGGACACCCCTGCTGTGGTCCAGTCCAAACACTGATCGAATGCATTGATCAAAATAAAGATTGGATGTGCCAGAAATTCCTTCAGTTAAATGAAGACAAAATTGAAATAACAGTTTTCGGTGCAAAGGAAGAAAAATTAAAAGTCCATACTCAACTTTGGTTGGTTTTGAACAACAGTGTTGTTCAAAACCAACAACAAAGCCCGAAATCTGGGATGAGTCAAGATGGTTGTTAAGTCGACCTTTTATCACTTAAAGATCATATCATGCGTTAAAGGACTGATGTCTCAGCGGTATTTAAAAAAAGTTCTCCATGCATTTGTCTTTAGTACACTACTGGAATTGCTGTCCTTACAGCTCTTCCTAAAATGCCCATCAGACAGCTGCAGATTGTCCAGAATGCTGCTGCTTGAATCCTCGCTAAGACCAAGAAAGACGCTTATGTAATTCCAGTCCTCTGAGTATGACACTGGTTTTCTGTTTGTCGAAAGAATTTACATCAAAATCCTACTGAGAGTTTAAGGAGAGCTGAATGTTTTTGGGCCAAAATACATTCAGGATCTTCTAGTTCATTATAAACCAAAAGATCCCTCAGGTTATCAGGGTCTAATCCTTTCTGTTTCCAGAGTCAGATCTAAAGAGGCAGCTTTCAGTCTTCAAATGTGCTCTTCAAATTTGGAACAAACTCCCAGAAAGCTGCTGAAACAATCGGCAGCTTTTATGTTTGACACCTTTTATTAAAACAACTGTCAATTCCTCACACTCTTTTTCTTGCACTTTATCGTTATTTAATTTTAGATTTTTTTTTTTTTAAATGATTATTTAATTTCTTTTAATTCTTTTTGAGGTTGCTTTTTTCTCTGCACCCCTCTGTCATGCTTTTGGTTTATGAAAAGCACTTTGAAATGTCAGTACAAATAAACTTACCTCCTGATTTCTTTGACAATTTTAATGACTTGTAAGTGATGAACTTTCCAAATTTTCATGTTAAGAGAAATATTGATAAACCCATCACCATCTATACCTCTCAATATTGTAAATACCTGTTAAATTAAATAACTCATTTTGAGTTGTTATTTTTTTGTTGTTTGTTTGTTTTATTGCTGTTGTTGTTTAAGCATCAAACAGCTTTTTCAGTCTTTTTGCTAACTGACCTAACTTTTGCATATGTGTCATGTGTTTTGTGAAGAACTACAAGTTTGCATAATTTGACATTCATTGATTCTTTTTTCATATAGCCAGGGTACACCCTGGACCAGTCCATCGCAGGGCCAACACAGAAAGACCACACACACACACACACACACACTCCCATTGACAATTTAGAGTAACCAATTAACCTAACATGAATGTCTGTGGATAGTGGGAGGAAACCTGAATACCTGGAGAGAACCCACGCATACACAGGTAGAGCATGCAAACTCCACACTGAACGACCATCACTTAACCCCCCACCCCCAGCCGAGACACCAACCAGCAACCTTCTTGCTGAGGCACCTGCCACTGCTATTGTTTCTGGCACCTGTGGCACCTTGCTGTGCAGCCCTTCATTGACATTTGACAAATGGTGTAATTATCATTTACTATACATTGAATTTAAATGATTTGCAACAATTTTCTATTGTACTTTTTATTCATAAGTTCATCAATTTATTATATGATTATGTAGCACACTAGATGAGGCATTATCAAAATGGATGTTAACTTAGTCTATTTATATTTAACTGTATTCAAACAACAATAAAATGTCATATTCCATAAACTAATAAATAGAACTCTTATCTTTTTCTTAGAAATCTTAAAATCTTTTTTTCCAACTAAATACAGCTGTTAGTTAATGGGTGAAAAGTACAATGCTTCTGTAAGTGATTCATTTCCAGTTTCATCCTGTACTAGCATAATAAAAAGGTTCCACTTTGACAGATGTCATTTTCAGTCAACAAACAGCAACACACTCCATAATCTGGATGTCTGTGTTTTCTATCTGCCTGTGTTTAGAGGCCAATTATAACTCTTACCCTCCTCCTGACCTGCCCTGAGGCAACCAATCTCCTCTGGTGTGAAAGGTCAGCGAGATGTCACCAGAGAAAGGACGCTGTGCTGTGGAGGGGCTGCCGGGTGCAGCAGGCCAAACATCCACACTAGAGGTCAGAGGTTACACAGATACATAAAGCAGACAAGAGGGTGCCAACAGGTACAAGAAGTGTGAATGTCCATTATTGTAAGAGGAGAGCAGACTGTTGCAGGGGAGCTAAACTTCTAACCGCAGACTGTGAGAGAAGCACTTTAAAGCTACTTTGTCCACATGTCACCTCATAGACTCTTTTGACAGACTGGAGCAGGTATCTAGAATGTTTAATGCCTTATAGAGAAAGCTTTGCATGTGTCAGAGTGAGTGTGTGCGCGTGTTACCCAACCATATAGTCGTACAAGCTATTAACATGTCATTAACCTGCGGTTTATTTGAAGCCCCCTGTCCTTGTCCATCAGAGCCTTAATGTGTTTTCTGTCCCTGATTTCATTTTGCTACTCTTTGATTTTACGACTCGCCTCTGTTATTGTAGGATATCTTCTCCTTTCCTTGTAATTTTATTTTATGGCATGGAGTGAGTCGAGTACAATACGCCCCCCGGGGAGGACCACTTACCTCCACGCCAACAAATATAATTACCACTGATCAGAGAAGCGAAAACAGACCGCCGCTTATCTGCTGCAGCCCTTGCCTTTTTTTTTTTTTCCTCTCCTTTTTTCCACCTCCCCGTTTAAACTGGAGCCTGATGGGGGGGATAAAGCAGCAGTGGACTTGCTGACTAAAATAAAGTCATAAGTTTAATGTTTTAGCCTGTTTATTCAGTCAGTTGATTGGGGGATGCAATGCTTCTGTTGCTGAGAAATGTGGAGGCGCACTTTACAGAAAGTAATTCAACCCTCTTAAGAAATATAGATCCTGCTCCGGAGTTTGCAGTCACCACGTTATTGAAAGGTGATCGGCGTGGATTTATCCTGCACCCACAGCAGCAGCAGGGAGAGACACCGGCTGCGTGACCGCGGCCTTGCAGCGAATAAAACAGGCGAAGTAAACAGCTAAAGTCCTTTCATGTTTACCAAGTAAAGTCCTCTGCTCCATGTTGACAGGTGAGAGTTCATAGGAGCAAAAGTTGCTTCCCTCCCAACGGAGCTGCGAGCTTGAGTGTGCAACCCCCAAGAAATGGTGAGCGTGTGTCTCTGTGTGTGTGTGTGTGTGTGTGTGTGTGTGTGTGTGTGTGTGTGTGTGTGTGTGTGTCTCTGTGTGTGTGTGTCACACAGAGGGAGAGATAAACAGAGAGAGTTGCTGAGGGGGCTCTTTGACTTTGAGCGCATAAGCCCTTATTTCATGGTGCCATTGTTTGTTTTAAGGACGTCAGGCTTAATACAGTTCCAGGCGATTTCCCAGCATGTCTGTCCGCCCAAGCACCTCCAAGGCGCTGCGTCTGTGTGTGCGCGTGCGCGTGCACCCTCATGTAAGAGCGCGCCCTTCATTCTAGTTGACTTTGGCCTAACTCCTCTCACAGGCAGATTTTATACTTTTAATATTGTCTCGAAGACACAAAAATGACTTTGCTGAGTGCTGTCCCTTATTTTCTGCTAAGATAAGTCTAATCTAGGCTAAATTCCAGGTTTTTACATGGCATGCATGGTAAGATTCATTGTAATGTTCAGTGTCACATAATGAGTTTGACTGCAGCCGCATTCCCATCAGCCTCACTGAGCACTATTCTTTTAATTGCTCGTTATTTTTTTTAGTCAGGCCTGACTTGTTTAATGTTTGAGCAAACATTTTATTTAGACATTGAAATCATGGCTTCTTAATATCTAGAGAAAAAAAAGTGCAATGGTGTGTTTTAGCACTCGGACAGTTTGTGTGTGAGTTAGTGATGTGTGTGTATGTGTGAATATGGGAGGGATGAGACATGATTAAGGACATGTATGTTTCCGTGTTTCCATCATGCATTGAGTTATTGCAGCGTTTGTTTTGGACATGCTCTCATATTTCACTGTTTTGGTTGTGTTTAGATCATACATTCGCCTCTGCAGCAGTGGCCAAGACCCATTCATGCAAATCAAGAATATTTGAATTCGAGTGTGTGCGTGTTCAATACACTGCCATAAAACAGGCCACAGTGGATGCACCCCCCATCTCTCTCTCTTTTGCTTTTTTCTCAGTCACAACCTCTAATATTCACTACTTCTAGCCTAGAAAGGGGGGATTTGGGTCATGGGGGGGGGGGGGGGGGGGGGCACACTGTGCCAGTTATCATAGTCATTGTGGCCAAGGGGTAATATCCCTAATAACAACATACATGTACATTTCTGTTCTTTGACAGCACCAACGCAGGAAATATATGTCTTATATGGCGTTCATGTCGTGACGGTTCTTTTCTAATTTCTTTTCTTTTTTTTTTCTATTCACGAATGGGTTTTATCTTGGCCACAAAAAGAAAGTGCTCATCTTCCTCCAGCATCCTCATCGCAGTCATAGATAACGACAGCTGAATACATTAAGTCCTGGACATGAGGCCCAACAAGGACTTCAGACTCCTACTCACTTATTACACTCAAATCCTCTCCTCTCCTCTGTCCTGTCTCCTAAACCTTTTTATTCAGCGACCCGGAGACCTCTCCGGAACAAAACAGCTTTTAGCGCTACCATCTAGTTGCCTGCGTGCCTTGTTCCTGTGTGTGTGTGTGTGTGTGTGTGTGTGTGTGTGTGTGTGTGTGTGTGTGTGTGTGTGTGTGTGTGTGTGTGTGTTTGACAGAAAGAGAGAGAGAGAGAGAGAGAGAGAGAGAGAGTCTGACTGTCTTTCTTTTTCACACTCGCTCTCATTTCTCCGAAACCTCTCTGAAAAGAAACGGAGCTGCTGTAGGAGCTCATCAAGTCATTATCTGATTAAGGTCATTTTGCTGCTGTTGAAGAGATTGCTTCCTCTGCTATTTGCTTGCAATTGTTGAATTTCTATAGTTAATAATAATAATAATAATAATAATAATAATAATAATAATAATAATAATAATAGTTAACAAATCGTCCTTATTATAATGAGAAAAATGCGCTTTCATCCTCTCCGGTTACTATCTGTGCGAGCTCGTGCTCACTGCCGCTCAGATTGTGTTCTTTAAAAAAGAGAGAGAGAGAGAAAGTTAATGACACCTTTGGGAGACGTACTTTTTACACGACCTCCTTCCCTCTGAATTTGGACAGTCTCATAAATATGTCAATAAATTCAGCCATCAGTGCGCAATGACAAAGCGCAGAGTCAGTCTTGGGCATCGAGATGTGTCGCGCTCGACCCAAACGAGGAGGGGGGAAGTGAGTTTGAAATAAATACACGGGTTGATCCACCTGGAATGGGGCGCGATAAGAGCAGCTAGTGTTAACCGACACGTTTCCTCTTCACCTCACCAGAGTCTTCCGTTTCCAAACACGCGTTTCTTTAATGTCCCGGCCTGTTTTTCCAGCCTGTGTGCGCACCGACGGCACCCAGGGGAGCCAAGGCCAAATCAAGCCACGGTCCAGTTTAGGGAGCAAAAGGCGGGAGGGGGCGGGCGGGACACCTGCTTTGGAAAAGCCACTCCAGACTCTAAACTTTGCTGACTTTGATGCAATTCTTTATTCGTAAAAAAAAAAAATAAAAAAAAGAGAGAGAGAGAGAGAGAGAGAAACACTTGCTTGCGACATGGAAAAGAGTCTCGCCTTTTCCTTTTTGGCACATGACACAGGAGCATATGGAAAATAAGAATTCGTTAAGTCATTTAGGATCCTGTTTGTGCAGAGGATAACAAAAAGATTGCATTGCAACAAATGAAAAGGAAAAGCTGCAAAATGGTTTTAATCGTCTGCCACTGTGCGTAAAACCTTTCCTAAAATAAAATAAATATAACTCAGAAATGTCATCTAGCTGTTTATAATAATAATAATAATAATAATAATAATAATAATAATAATTTTAAATTTTTAATATCAACTAAGTTTACATAATCGTTGTACAAAGAAAATATTTATTTAAATATAATTCTGCGTCTTAAAACGTTTATTTCTGTTGTAAAAAAAAATGCGCAAACTCGATTAATATCACCTGTTGTCAAAATCAACGGCTAAAGTTCCTGTTTTATTAAGTGCATGAGCCGAGGTGTAAATTATTAGTCTCTATTTATTTTAGAAAATGAAAGAGGACTTAAAGACAAAGTCGTCATCATTAGAAAAATCCAAAGCTCAAGCGGGTTTTTCCTGTGGAAAGGATAAAATGTCATCAAAAGGTCCAGAGTTACAGGTGGGGATGACATAAAAGTCTCATATAGTTCACTGAAAATCATTTGCAAAACACACAAGTGGACTTTTCTAATCAGCTCTTAAGTAATTTATCACTTTTGCCGACAGTTGCAGTTTTATGTGCGCGTGAAATTTCAGGGACATCAGGCTGCGGATCGGACTGACTGAGAGACGTTTCACGACGATATTCAGCTGTTCATGATCGTTTCGGAAAGAGATATTTTAAATTTCATATTGGCTTCTTTTGAATAATCTGAATTCCAAAGCGGAGCTGCGAACTTCTCGTGCTGTTCTTCTTGTTCATTAATCTAGTTTTGCCATCAATGAGAAAACTGTGCGTAAAACATCTACATGCAACTTAGAAGCTCCTTCAAGTGACCCATAACTATTCGTTCATGTAAGAATCTGTGCACTAAATGTGCATCCTTTGCAGAAAATTATAACAAAAAAAGCCTTAAATATTAACTGTTTCAGAGCAATAGGATTTTTTAGTTTCATATGGTCTTAAAGACACTTTATTACTTTTAAACAAAGGCTCAAAAACACAATCGAAATATGCATTAATCAGGCGCTGAGATATAAAGTTTGAGACATAACGATTTAATCTGTCGTTTCGCAGAAAAAGAAAGAGAAAAGCTGAAAGATTTATAGAAAAAAGTCTAACATTTCCGGAGTTAAGTCGAATAATATTGCATGCATATGAAAACACTGACATTAAATGAGTTGGTTATGAAATGACATGTTTGCTTTGTCGGCTGCACTTCACATTTTCTAGCATTTCATTTTTACGACTGTTTATGTGACACTTTATCAAAAGACAATATTTTTTAGAATCAAGTTGTGCTGATGCTTAACAGATATTTATAAAAGTTTACCAAAAAGACCTGCAAATGAGAGTTTAAAATTGAACATCTTTTTTTTTTCTTTTTTAATCACTTATCTATGTGGTGTGTGTGTGTGTGTGTGTGTGTGTGTGTGTGTGTGTGTGTGTGTATGTGTGTGTGTGTGTGTGTGTGGTTTGTTGCTGCGTAAGGAGTGTAATGTCAAAGTGCACAACGATTCTTACTCGCGTGGTCGGCGATTTGGGAAGAAAGAGATTAGTAAGAGTGGTATTTCCTTTTTTCTCCCCCTCTCCCTCACTTTAGCTGTATGATCAAGTCCCATTCTCTGGTCAAGTTCAGTGCGTTGTTCTCTGGCCCGCACGGACGCTTCTTATTGGTAGGTTGCGACAGTTACATCACGCCGCTCATGACGCGCACGTCTTCCTGTTTCCTTCAGCCGTGTCTTAAAGTGAATCTTAGTGGCGGAGGAGCGCTCCAGCATCCAGTCCTCTGCATCCAGTGCGCCTCGGAGACGCACACGCGCAGCCTCTCTCTCTTTCTCTCTTCAGTTCTCTCTGTAGGTCTCTCACTCTTTCGGCCACAGCGGAGGATAGAAAGAGAGACCGACTCGCAAGAGCTCTTTTTAATCTTCTAGATTTCCATCTGTTTTGCGCTTTTTCGCTCGTGCCGCTCACTTTATTCTTGCTCTTCTTTCTCTGAGAAATTGGTCTTGTAAAACAGCATCCTGCTATCAGCGGTGCACCCCCTTCGTGTTTTCCCTTTTTTCTTCCCGTAGGAGTTCAGGTTGTCTCCCTCTTCATCTAAAGGGTAAGTAACCTTGTCCTCGCGTTTACGTCCCTCCCTTGCTGTCGTTCTGCCTCGCCGGTGCAAGGTGGGCGGAAAAACAAATCCCCCCCAAACAAATCAAACATCGTAAATAAGAAAATTCGGTCTGATAATCAACATCTAATCGTACAGATACGACATTACTTGCTGTATTTTGTCCCCTCATGTTGATGTGTGGCGAGAGTTGGGTGAGCAGCCCGGGTTTTGGTGAGGATGATTTGCGAACGGTAGCCCAGCCTTCCTCATCAAAGCAGAGATCAAGTTGATTTGCAACTTTTGCGCAGTAAGTTTGGGAAGCGTGCTTTAAAAAAAAAAAAAAGTTCTAACGAGATGTAACACGAGTTCTAGTTGTAGATGAAAACTTTTTGGATTTTGGATTTATTTTCTATTTTTTCTTTCTTTTTTTTTTTTTTTTTTTTTTTTTTTTTTTTTTTGTTCTTTTTACTGAAAGTCATGAATTTGCTTCGACCTCAAATCGCCTTTGTCCCACGGGGTAAATGTCAATGTCATGACAAATTTGTGCATTTTTATTTGGAAAAAAAACCCAACAATGACCAGACAGAGGTGGATATTGTCAGTCCTTCTGGCTTGTTTTTTTTTTTTTTTTTTTGGTTTCTGTCCCGTGTGGCCACTCTCAGGGACAGTTGTGATGAGGCTCTGCCGGTTTGTTTTGACTGCGTCCGCAGCTCTCCTCTGTAGTGTAGACGGCTCGCTTGTCCGCTGGAGTCCGAATATGCAAAGGGAGTAGATCTCAGTGTTTCATTCTTATAACACATCTGGACTTCCAATTTGTCTCATATAGCATAAATACTTCAAATTTGGCTACCTGATATATATATATTCCGTTTTGATTGGTTTTTCCAAAGGTTAAACGAGTCATAAAGGGGTAGGGGGGTTAAATTAGGACCGAAAGATTTATAACTATTGGAACATGGATTTTGAAATAGGTTAAAGATAATTAAGTAGCCTACACATCTTTCCTTTTATTTGTTAGTTGTACGAAGGTTGTTTTTTCTCATTTTATGTATTGATTTATTAGGTTTTCTTTATGTGAGAGTTTGAAAGGGGGAGAGAGAGTGCGCATGGGCAATATTGGGACAGGTGCGCCATCGCAAAAAGACAGGTGCTAGTGACTATTTCAGGCTCTTTGTTAAGGTCCTGAGGTGATCAAGTCAAGTTAACCCTTGCAGAAGTTGGGGTTTTTTTTTCCGTGTCTGAATTGCTGGCAATTACCATCAGGACTTGAGCAGATTTATAAATCAAAGTTTTATTTCTGTTTTCACTTAATCCGCTGAAGAGAAATTGTTCTTCATATCTCAACATTGTCATTTTTCATATTCTAAAATTTGCCATTTTTGCCATGCTTCCTCAGACAGAATAAGCTGCCAGGGCATGTCACTTATATCAGTCTGTGACAAAGCCAAT
The DNA here is from genome assembly GCF_933228915.1 of Telmatherina bonti. Lineage (NCBI taxonomy): Eukaryota > Metazoa > Chordata > Actinopteri > Atheriniformes > Telmatherinidae > Telmatherina > Telmatherina bonti. The sequence continues at coordinate 21,518,014 of NC_136614.1, read as the reverse complement.
AGTGACTGTGTCTATGTGTCTGTGTGCAAGTGTAAATGTGTGAGGCTTAGTGACAGAATAGACGTATATTAATGTGCAATGATAATGTAAAGTAAAATCAGTAAACAAATAGTCAACTAAAGACTGCTTTGTTAAATGTCATTGGACTCAAATTTCTCTTTTTGTTTGTTCCTTATCTCAAAAATCCCATTAAAATTCATGTTAGAAATGCATCATAGGAAAACCAAATGCATGTAATATTCTAGCAATTTGTCTGAAATCAGTCAAGATCTCAGTAGTAATTGGTTATATTCACAAACTATCAAATGAAAGCAATTTTAGCCCCTCTCACTATTGTTCTAAGCCACCGTTGATCTTAAAAATGACTTGGACTTTTCTGAAGTGTGAAGAGATTTTTTTTTTTAAAAAGATATATTACTTAACTTTTGTGTGTTGTTGCTGTTAAGATAACACAGACATTTATATATTTATAATCTCTGTAATATTTTAATCACTTCTATAGGGGCATATGCATTTAATTACTTTTGATGATATTTCAACATTTGTTATTGGAAGCGTCCGATGTGGCTGCGACTAAGACACAGCCACCGTTGCTTACATAGCATTATTGACGCAGTCCTGTACTGACAAAACGTTTTGCTTTCAGAGGGGCATTAGGGTTTTTGTAAGAGCGCTTTAAGTTGCTCTTTGCCAGAGTTGACCCTTGTGACCTATTCATTTGAGCAGAATTAACTGCCTTTGCCAGATGAAAAGACAAACAAAAAACACAGAAGTGAGCTCACGCTGGGACCAAAATCAATAGGCCTATTTTGTGTTTCTTTTTTGTGTCATTTTAGCTATTGAGTAAGATATGATGGCCATACCGATCAAAGTGAACGCAAGACTTGCGTTTTCAGAAATTGCACAATGTGTAAACACGGTTCAAAGTATTTTGAAATATTTAGTTAAAACTAACCAAGCTCATTTATCTTCTCAATAAGATTTAATAAACTGTTAGTAATGATGGGTGAAATGTGCATCGCATCTCCCTGAATTTAATATTTGAAAATAATTTGAAGCCTTTCTTTGTATTTTAAATTTTGTGAGCTTGTAGCTTCTCCGTGGACTCACACTGCACAATCATGGAAATGAGGACAAGTACTTAAGTAATTATCATAATTTTATGCAGCTTTGTGTTCCGTGGGAACTGGTTCAGTGTCGCGCGGCATGTAACAGGGGACAGGATAAAATGTAGGACTTTGCCCTGGAATGCCGAGCCAAGGCCTAATTCTGACCCCATCTTGCCTGTTTTCTTTGCCCCTGTGTCACTGGTTTTTACTGCTTTGGTGTAATCACTGATGTTCCTGTCCTTACATTGACATATGATAAAGACTTGCCTGCTGGTTTAAGACAAAAATGTTTTTCTAGAAAATAAGTTAATGCAATTTTTTTTTATACGTTTTCTCAGTTAAGACTGTTTTAAATGTTATTGTATTGCTGATTTAATTCTAAAAAATTAGGCAGAGTGAACAAAGGCTGTTTGAGCATATTACATTTTTTATAAATATTTATTTATATATATATTTATTTATTTTTAAAAGAATATGTTTAGTAAGTCATGTATCTGAATATCCCCCCACAGATACTGAGAGGCTTTGACCCTAGAGGACTGGGTTTGTGGGATATGGCCCAATAGCAGCAGCCCGTGATGCCGGACCATGACAGCGACTCCCTCCTGAACAGACAGACGAAGCGAAGACGTGTGGACATTGGTGTTAAGAGGACCGTGGGCAGCACAGCCTCCACCACAGCAGCAACCACTGATAATATTGCTCGCGCCAAAGCAGCCATTTTCAGTGCCATGAACTCTCTGAGCTCCCATTCTCACCACGGATCAGACAACGACTCCATGGAGTGCTCTGTAGTGCAGCCACATGGTGGGCCTGGCGTTGTATCAGCCAGCGACAGTGAATCGAAGTCAAACGTTCTCCGAAAGTTACTGAAGAGGGCAAACTCATACGAGGACGCCATGATGCCCTTCCCTGGCACCACCATTATCTCACAGCTTCTCAAGAATAACATTGCTAAAAATGGAGGAGGGCCCGAGAGGGGGGAGAGAGGGGACAGGGGTGATAGAGGGGAAACAGGATTTCCTGGATCAGGGCTCTCTAATGCAAGTTCAGATGCCCCACAGGAGGATGCTTGCAGTAATTCCTCCCAAGACAGCACCCCTCAAGAGTGCTTATCACCATTTGGCCGCCCCCCTGGCCTCGCCACTTTTGACATCGAACGTCTAAACGATGAACACCTGCGTGCCAAACGAGCCCGTGTAGAAAACATTATAAGAGGTATGAGCCATTCACCTAGTGTGGTAGTGCCAGCCATAACCCGTCATGAGCGTGACCACGATATGGATGGAGAGCGGGACATGGAACTGGACTGTCCACCTCCTCAGTCTCAACAGCAAACCCCCAGCAGCCCCCGGGGCGGTGAGGTGTGCACTAGCAGCAGCCGAGAGAACAAGCGTAAACAGCGGCTGCCTCAGCAGCAGCAGCAGAGTTTCACCCAACTGGCATGCCAGAGAAAGGAGCAGAAGCAGGAGGAGCGACGGCAACTCAAGCTGCAGCTGGAGGACATGCAGAAACAGTTACGGCAGTTGCAGGAGAAGTTTTTTCAGATCTATGACTCAACTGATGACTCAGAACACAACGACCTCCACAATGACATAGGAAACATGTCAGAGGACAGCCCAGCCAGGTCTGACAACGGTGGTGATGACCGAGGCGGAGATGACTTGCGCTCTGACAATGAGATATCTGATCTGGATCCAGGCCATTTCTTAGACAGGGCACGGGCTTTGCTTCACGAGCAAGCTCTGCTGGCCGATGGAGAGAAGCCAAGAAGAGAAGGACCTGGCCGGAGCAAAGGACAGGGAGGTCCAGGCTCCTCCATGCATGCTGAAGGCAAACAGCTGGCAGAAACACTGAAGCAGGAACTCAATTCAGCTATGACCCAGGTGGTGGACACAGTGGTTAAGGTATTTGCCAAGCCTCCACGCCCCACTCCTCAGCAGGCCTTTCCTCCACTTTCCATACCACCTGAAAGATTTCCCACTGCAGTCAATGGAGACAACCCAAATTTCCACACCGCCAACCAGAGGCTGCAATGCTTCGGTGACGTCATAATTTCCAATACGCTAGACTCCTTTGCCAACATGCCAGGGATCCCAGGAACCACCAATGACCAAACCGAGGCTCTGCCCTTAGTTGTGAGAAAAACACCTTCTGAGCACCATCACCAGACCTCAGCTGTGGGTGCCCATGGCGGTCACCACCACCCAGCCCTTCATCCCTCCTCACTCTCTGCCTCCATGGGCTTCAGTCCTCCATCCTTTAGACACCCCTTTCCACTGCCACTCATGGGCTATCCTTTCCAAACTCCCCTTGGTGCACCCACAGGAGGTTACCCAGGTAAGGATCGCTCCTCACCAGACTCCATGGACTTGTCCAGGGAAACCACCAGCCTTAGGACCAAGATGACATCAGGTCACCACCTAGGGCACCACCATCGCTCTTGTTCACCAGCACACCCTGGCAGCACAGCAGAGGGACTCTCTTTGTCCCTAATCAAGTCTGAGTGCAGTGATCTCCAAGACATGGCAGACATCTCACCTTACTCAGGCAGCAATGTATCCTTTTAAAAAATATTAGTGCATGTTTTGAAATGCTTGAAAAGCAAAGATGAGTAAATGTTGATGTGTTATTCCTGTTTTGTCTAGTTCAAACCAGCCTCTGCCTGATATCAGGCGGTAATTCACCCTTTAGAGGTGTATGCGGAGCAATACATCTGAACCACAAAGCGTTAAAAAACAAATCTTTTTGAGTCTGTTTGAAACTTGCCTAAGAAACTGAGAAATTGTTGATGAATCACTTTTCCTCCCACTGCTGTTCTCTTCTCCATTGTTGCATTTATTTTTATACACATACCTCTTCCTTCTCGCAGCACCATACAGTCCTTTCTTCCATCTTAAAACTGAAGTCTTTTAAAAGCTTTTTTGTTACATATGACTTACCTACAAGCATTAGGTCTCAGTGACATTTCTCAGCCAAAATATTATTTTCTTCTGCATTAAAGAAAAAAGTAACAAGGCTGAAATATTGTCCTGAAACTTGGCATACAACAGTGATACATAGCCTACACATAGGTCAATCCTTGTGTGCCCCAATCATGCCCTGTGGATAAAGAGCATATCCCCTATGGGAGGCTCAAATTGTATTCCCTGGGGACAGAGAACTAATAGCTTAAACAGTTACATTCTGTTTATTCTCTGTTTGCCATATACCTCCTACTACCTGAGCATTCAGCACCCTCTCACCCTTATGAAAGTTTCATACTGGTCCCACTGGTTGCCCTTAGAAGTCATTGTCTCCAAGTCATTAACATTTATTACATGCTTAAGAAATTAGACCTTCAGCATTTGTACCTGTTGTGGATTTCTTAGTTAAGTGAACACCTTGTTTTATCCTTTTGTGTGCACCTGAGAGCTAAGCCTTTTTGTGTGTCTTTTCTGTGTGTGCATGTCACAAAAGGTTTGCCTGAGGACTCAGGGAAAGATGTATATTTATGATTGCTTGTGTTTTCTCTTGTGTTCCTCTTATCATCCATCGCTGTTGTAAAAAGCCCACAATCATTGTCGTTTCTTTTCTCTTTTTTTCATTTCATAAAGATCTGTCAACAGCCCGGGGGGCCCTTTGGCTGTTGCTTGGCAGCCAAATACTTCTTTTTTTGTTTTCCCTCCCTGCAAACCCCCTCCCTCCTCCTCCTCTCCGTCTTTTCTTTGAAGCGGACGTTAACAGGTGTTTGCAGCGAGCTGTTTATCTTTCATTACCTCGCCTTGTCTTGTCTTCTGACCCAAGGGTGAGCGCTTTCCAGAGATCCATAATCCTTTGCTTCTACGGGCTCCCGATGGAGGGATGAAAGGAGAAAAGGGAGAAAGAGGCATGCAGAGACTGAGAAAGTAGAAAATAATCAAACAATAACCACATATGCCAGATGCTGTGGCTTTCATTGTAGCATTTATAAATTCAGGGCATTAACAGATGTACTCTCATAAATGGAAAGAATAGACGGAGCATCATGTCCACATGTGATGTTTGTTTGTTTTTAGGTGTTACCTTTGACTCCCACAATTTATTTCACAACAAACTTTGGTATGAACAAAAATACTTGTAAATGTAGATTTCTCATATTATTACTCATTTTGCATTTGAACGCTGTATCTTTACAGCAGTTTCCTCGTTTTTTATTTATTTACTCATTTAAGCCACCCAAGTCAGTGACAGCTTGTCAGACATTTTGAGAGGTGTGTTCAAGTTCACCAGCTCTCACCAGCATGATGGAGCAGATGGCCGCTATCAATTTCCTCATTTGTTCACGGTCCGACTCCAAATTTTCTTGTCCTTACACCTGGAATTAGGAAGTGGAGCAGCTATTTTCCTCTCATGACTTTGGGCTTTGGGGAAGTGTTGCGAGAATGATGATGTCTTGTCAGATGTGGCAGGCAAACAGTGGGCCAGCTGGTGTGAGTGCACCATCATGACAAAATAATAGCCTTGCACGCCACCCCTAAGTCCAATCACAATTACATTTGCAAGCTGTGAGTGAATTGGAGATAAAAATGTCTCATCAGGAAATATGAGGCGTTTTAACTGGTGGCTGAGGGGAGGTGATATTGTGTTTAAGGCTGGAGAGCTGAAACATAAATATCTTTCTTTTAAGATGAGTCTCAGTTCCACCGATAAGTGGGAAAATGTTGTTAATCCTAAGTGAAAAAGAAAAAACAAAGGAATCTGTGTGTAAGCACACAGACAGTGCAACAGACAAATCTCACCTTGCCTAAACCAAAATGCTCTCTTTTTCTTTTTCTCTGTCTGAGGGTCCATTGTGTCCCCTCCACTTGGAGCAGATGGTATGGTGTGGAAAGTGAAGTGCTGATCTTTTGGCCAAGCTTGACGGAGCAACACCAGTCTGCCAGGGTTTCCCCACAAGACCCTTGGTACTACTTTCCCTCTCCCTCTCCCTTACTGAATCAGACAAAGTAGACAGGGTCTTTAAGGAGCCAGCCCAGCATGGTTCAGCATTTGCTGGCTCTGCTGTGTAACCCAGAGGCCAGGGGCAATCCAATCTAGCAGCTGATGCTTTCTTCCTACGCTATAGTTACGGCTACATCTGGACACTTGACTGATTCTAACGATCACAGTTACACATGTACATAGTAAATAATATCAAGCTATGTATTTTACCCGCTGGAGTGTAAACAGACTTCCGGAAAACTTTACCCCACTCATTCTGTGTAATTTCAATCCCTGTCTTGCGTGAGGTTTTAATGCGCACCCAGCCCCCAATCCTGGTTCCCTTTTCAATGTCTTATCCCCCTGATTCATATTATCAGATACATTATACGGCCGTTAATTCACCATGGAAATGGCTTGGGCCGTTTGGTGGCGCAGATGTGTTTCTGTCTTTCCATTACTGGCCGAGTCCAAAGCCTCTGTGCCTCTCCTCTCCTTCTCCTCCTCCTTCTTTTGCTCCTCCAAGGGTTTGGCAGCAGCTGAGAGGCTTGGGGGATAGGGGTGGAGCAGTGGGAGGAGGAGGAGGATGTAATTGAAGGCTGGAGCCATGCAATCCCTCAAGGTGCCCCCACCAGCCCATCTCCATCCTCTCTGCTGTTCAATCCAGGCGATCCATTAAGAAGACAAGGCCTCTGACATGTATTTGAATATAGCCTCTGTGAATATGAGAAGGTTTATCATGTTGCCTGGACCCACGTTTGGGATCTTCTAGACCTTGTTTTGTCACTGATATGAAGCCAACATCAGGCAGTCATATTCAAGCTTGGCATGCATTGTCGCCAAGCCATTAGGCCTTCTTGCCCGTCACTGGCGTTAACTGCTGTCTTTGTCTGTGATATGCAAATATCTCCTTTTTTCTTCCTCCTTTTTAGGGTGGAGGTTAGCATGGAGTGTAGGCAAAGGCGTTTGCTTACTTTGACTGTGAAATGAGTCTCCTTATGTAAAAGAATTGACTTTACTGCTGGCCAGCGTTTTATTTACCGTGACTCTCTCACACCTGATACGGGTGATGCTAATTGCAAGCAAATGGTTTTGCTTTGGTGCACTGTCTTCAGTGGCAGCACCCCACCCCGCACCTAAGCAACTCTGCATTCATGCCTAAAAGGAAATTTGGTTATCCATCATCCAAATGACTATTTCTTGCCAAACTTATTACCGTCATTACCTAGTGCACACAATGTTTGTAATGTACCTGTGTTTGTTTACTGTAGCAAAGGTGGTATCCAAACGGTTATTGTCCTTAACTGCAAATGTTTTCAGATCCAAGAAGGTCTCTCCCCAAATCATCTGAAGAAAGCAAAGCTCATGTTCTTCTACACCCGCTACCCAAGCTCCAATATGCTCAAGATGTTTTTCTCTGATGTCAAGGTGAGTCCATATCTGCTCTTCATAGTTAATCTTGTGCTTTAAAAACAAACCCTGAAACTTTTTAACTGTCTGCTTTGGTACTTTTTAAACACATTCAATTAATTTCATCCTGAAGAAACATTAACTAGAACTGCAGTGTGCACATGTAAGATTCAGTACATTTTACCTCTTCCTCTTCTGTCTTTTACTCAGTTTCTTCCTTGTATTTTGTCAACACACCCGCACTAAAAAGAAGTTTGGTTTATAAATTGCAATGTGCCAGCTTCGATTGCAAACACTGCAAACTTGTCTGTCTTAGAATGAGATACTTTGGCTCGCCAAGTTATGGTTTTATGCAAAAGATGAAAGAAGGGGAAGTTGAATGGATTTACATGAGGGAGCTGGAGAGCCTGTGAGTTATTCTAAAGATACAGAGAGGGATGAGTAATAGGGAGTTGGAGAGGGCAGAGAGGAGGATGGAGCCTGGAGATGGAGGAGTGGCTCTCCGAGCAGGTGTAGGGAGGACTGGTTGATAAAGGGAGGGGCGAAAGGAAGTAGTTAGTTTGGAGAACATGGTGAGGATGAGTATTAGCTCCACTGGGAGTTTAATGAAAGAAAATTTGGAAAACAAAGCCCAATATGTAAGCTGCACAGAAAAACAAGAACACAATGGATGTTGTGGTGTGTGTGATTGAGTTTGCTCATGATGTTGTTTATGTGTGCGCGTGTGTGTGTGTGTGTGTGTGTGTGTGTGTGTGTGTGTGTGTGTGTGTGTGTGTGTGTGTGTGTGTATGCCTCTTTTGGACCATACGAGGGGTAAATACTGTGACAGATCCAGGCCATCTTATTCAAATCAGAAGATAAAGGTTCCCTTTGCAACCAGCTGCCCTCTCTTGTATCTCTTCACCAACAACCATGACTCTGGGCTCATATGATTTTCTCTAAGGATTTCATTCGACAGGGTGAAAGAAAGACACATGTTAGCAAATATATCAGTAAATGTTTATCACAATTTTTTTTAAAAAATCTCAATATGAAAGCATACTACTAATTTTGAATTATAGTAGGAAAAAGGATTAAGGCTACAGATTTGAATCACTGATTAATCATTCCCATGAAGGTGGCCTCATTATGAATAGACTAATCAGAAATTTAAATAAGGTCAAGATATTTCAGAATTATGGGTCACATTAGTTTGTTTTTTGTTCTCAGTAAAGGACAATGAACTCAGGCTTTAAATTAGTGTATGGGAATGAGACTATCTAATTAAATTCTGGCAGCAGAGACTCTTAGCAAATGCCTGTCTTCAAACAAAAGTCTTTAAGGTTAATCAGGTCTTGCATAATAAGGCCTGGACCATTAAGAATCAAATGAACATGTGAAGTTGGTTGCCCCAACAACTGGGAGACACTGTAGCTGTTGTTCCTGGTGATTAAGCTTCTTGTAAGAAGATTGTGACTTTTTTTCTGACTTTAGGTGTTTCTGAAGTGTTTTGACAGATTTCCGTTAATGCCATTGTTGGTGTGGCTAATAAAAGCGTACAGTATATCACACGAGTAGCTTCAAGAAAACTCATTATGACTCGAAAGGGGGTCATCAGATCACTAAACAGCCAAGATGAACCTGTTCAGTCAACTAATAAGAGTCATGTTAAGTTTGAGGAGTAGTATAGAAATTCATTCATTCATTCATTATCCGAACCGCTTAGTCCAATGAAGGGTCACCGGGGAGCTGGAGCCTATCCCAGCAGTCATTTGGGTGAGAGGCAGGGTACACCCTGGGCAAGTCGCCGGTCCATCGCAAGGCCTATAGAAATTCAAGTTATTTAAAGCTTTTTTCTCTAAAATTTTCCAGAAAGCAAATGTCGTTGGCTTTTTTGCCTTTGTGTGGCTTTAAGCAACAAGCCTCAGTACTTGGGCCTGTCATGTGCTGAGCAGCGGAGGTCAGGAGGGTTTTCTCTTTTCTATACGTCATTCTTTCTCTTTTCTTTTTTTCGCTGATGGTGTGGCATAGTATGTGTCCCGCGGCGGGACCGGGGAGAAAGAAAAGCCAGTGGCTGGATTTTGAGTCGCCACAGCAACAAAAGCCCGCTTTCCAGGGCTGCTTTTTGTGTGCAGTCAGCCAATAGGCAGCCAGAGATTATCTCCCACAATTCACTCCTGCAAAAACAGGAAACGTTGGAAAGCCCTGATGACTGTGAAGGGGCTTATGACAGAGAGAGAGAGGGAGAGGTGGGGGGAGACAGAGAGGGAGGCCCGTACAGGCTTCTGTGTCTTTCTGCTCTCCTCTCCGGTTGTTCTGGATGTAGCTGAGCACTCTGAGGTCATCTGTATGCTTTCAGCTTCATTGTTGACCACGACGTTAGAGAAAGTGTTGGCTCCAGACACAGCGTGGCTTTTCATGCCTTTCAGGGAACCGTCTCGGCCAATCAGAAGATGAAACTGTTAAAACAATTTCACTTATATCTGTGTGTGTGTGTGTGTATATGCATTTGGGACTGAGCACCTGAATGTTTTCTCTTGGCAACCAATATCATTTAGACCGAGGATACCTCAGTGTTTTCCTTTTCTGGACTTAAGTACATGTGCATGAGCGGAACATGTGTTCAAGTGTGTGTGCATGCCACTTTCTATCTTGCGCTGTTAACACTAAGCACTGACCTTTCACAGGCTCTTGAGTGTGAGTGTGAGAAACACGCTTTCACTGTCTCTCTCTCATCTGCCTCTCAGCCTGGCGTGCACACACACACTTACCTTTATACACACTTATGTGCTCAAACGTTGTGTGTCAGCTCAAACACACACACACACACACGCACACACACACATTCTCCTCATTGCATCTCATGTCTGTGCTGGCTGACCCCTGCCAGCTCTGATTAAGGACCTGCAGTGATGTGCTCCTTTGAACTGATTCCCTCCTTCTACACCGAACACACTCGTCCTTAGCGACTATCAGGGGGTCTCTGTGCCCCACCAGCAACTTAATGAACCAAGACTGCTTGAAGCTGCAGGAAGACTTGCCAAAATTAAATCCCTGTGTGTTCTGAGTGCTGTTAATGCAAATATAATGGAACGTATTTACCAGCACTTACAGTAAATATCCTTTTGTGTGGCACAGTTGCACAGGTCCTATACATCTTCTCTTAGGCTGTCAGTATAACGAAGCAATCTTTGTCCAAAGTGACGAATGTATCCTGTCACTCGGGTGCAATGACACCAAAGGTCTCCTACATGAGCGATGGGAACTCCTTGACTGGCTTTAATCTCAGTATGTATTTCTCAGACTTGCCCACGCTCCGATGCATGTAAGCATGCATTCTTGCATGCATCAACACAAATTTACTAATGCCTCAAATTCCCACCCAATAGGACTTGATCTTGCAGAAAGGTTTGTGTTGCACTGTCAACTTAAGTGAACCAGTCTGTTTGTGCTCTGTCACAGTCCAACCGTCTGCCACATTGTGTATGTGTTTAAGAATAGCCTTTTGCAGCCGACGTATTTGTAAGTGTCAGTAGTTTGTTTGTTTCACACTCCGATGTCACGACCTCAGCTTGCTGACTGCTCACGTTCCGGCCGCCTACCGCCACTACCCCCCCCGCCCCTCCACATTGCTGCCGCCACCACCACAACCAGCGAAACACCATTGTCCGACGGCGCTGACCTGCACCCATTCTCCTCCTCCCTCTTTTCCTCATTTATGCTCACCCTGCACTTTAGGACAGGCACCATGCTAACCCCCCCCCCAACACACCCTCCCAACCCCATTGCCAAATCATGTTAGGCAAACTTATTCTTTTCTGATCTACTATAATTTTATCCGTTGATGGTTCCAGAAAAGACACTTTTTTTTTTTTTTTTTTTAAACCTGTCCCACCTTCGTCTTTGCCTTTTCTCTGATTTCCCAACTTTCAGCCTGCTCTGACACGGCATCTTACCCTCCCATCTTCACGCGTTTGACTACCGTTCCAGATCACGAAGAGTGTGTGTGTCTGTGTTGTCGAACAATAGCCAGAGTCTAATCTCCATGTCAAAACCCCTCTGCCTCCCCAGCGAGCAGTCCGCTCAGCGTTTAGTAGCATTTTGTCCCCGCTTTCTTCCCGCACCACAGAAAGAGCAGAGGGGAGGGAGGAGCGGAGGCCCATGTCTGTGTGACTTGTGTGTGTGTTTGAATGTGTGGCTGAGGGTGTGGATGATTGTTGGAGACACTTTGAGTGGCCAGAATTTTAAGAGCAAGTCATTTAGGGGAGTTTGGGGAATAAAGCAAACTTCCAATGAATTGTTTTTTACTATCCTGACCACCCGTCTTTAAGTTGAGTTATGAATGTTCGGTGAGACTAGAAGTAAAAAGAGCTGAGGTTCCTAATGGGTTTACCTTGCCTGATCGAATCCAGTCAGGCAGCGCAGATCAGATAGCCACAGCTTTCTCTACAGCGCTTATCATCGTCATCTTCTTATTTTGCTCTTTTTCTTCCCCTTTCTCACTATGTGGGAGGTGCAGGGAGGGGAGGAGGATCAGGGTGTAATTGGTGAACGGGGTTAAGTACATGTTTGAGCCCCCTGCGGGCCAGGGCGCTTCAGATGATGACTTAATCGTTTTTCTGGTCAATTATGTGTTTGCGGTCTCACCCCCTCTCTTCCACCTCTCCCTCCACTCTCAGGGTTATGATAGGAGGGAGGTCTGCTCCCACTGGGGAAGATGAACCACACACACTCTCTCCCACTCTCTTTTTCTTCCTGCACCCCCTCCTTGCTTGATGTCTTACTTAATATCTCTATTATCTTCCCTCACTCAACAACCTGTGTTCTCTCTTCCGCTCATCTTTTATCTCTTGCTTTCCTCCCACCTTTCCTCACGCCTCGGCTCCCTGATATAAAATGACATTCATTCATGCGCAAATTCACCAACTAAATCAGGATCAGACATGACAACCTTCTGTCCATAATGTTTGAGAAAACGCACATCGCTAAATCCTGTTTAATCCCTTTTAAAATGTCTTGAAATTAAAGGTAAATGAGAACACAAGCATGCAGTCTGACACTCCAAAAACTTGCCTATCTCTCATTTCAGTTTAACCGCTGCATAACTTCCCAGCTGATCAAGTGGTTCAGCAACTTCAGGGAGTTTTATTACATCCAGATGGAGAAGTTTGCCCGTCAGGCCATCAACGACGGCGTCACCGGGGCCGAGGAGTTGAGCGTCAGCCGCGACTGCGAGCTTTTCCGAGCCCTCAACATGCACTACAACAAAGCCAATGATTTTGAGGTAACTGCTTCAGCGATCCACTACAGTGCTCCGGTCTAAAAGCTGTAGATACTCTGAAAAAAGAGGTGAGAGTAAATGTAGCCCATGTGAAAAAAAAAAGAGAGGATTTCACCTGATACTTGGTGATGCAGACAGGTAGTGTGACACCGTCTCACTGTGTCCTCTGTTCTGTCTCTCTGTGACTGTTCTCAAGGCTGAGTTCAAGTCTCCTGTGCATCCTGTGACCCTGTAACATGATGTCTATGTAGCAGTTGCAATCACAGAAATACTTAAGGGTTTTACATATAATACATTTTCAGCAACATCTGAGTCATTTTGTGTAAGAAACTCTCATTTAATTATGGCGAAGTCTGCAAACATGGCACTTATTCATCGCCACGAGATACTTTCATCTTTTTAGCTGCTTTAAGCGGAATGGATTTTTTTTTTATTTGTTTGTTTGTTTTTTAAGTACACTTCCCATCCCCATCCTCATTTCCCTATCATCAGCAGTGTGATGTACATGTGTGTGTCTTCCACTGTATTGCAATCATAAATTCTCAGCAGGCAGCTTCACCTTTAATATCTTTCATTTTTCACACTTCTCCTTTTGCCACCTTCTGCATGTATGCACGGTGTGTGTATGTGTGTGTGTGTGTGAAATGTTTCAGGATCGCCAGTGCTCGCTCAATGTCAGCTGACAAAAGACCTTAAAGGGCTCGTGTTAAGAAGGACCTGGAGAAAGCTGGATTTGTGCATGTGTGTATTTGTTTGCGAGATTGGAGTCTGTGCGTTCGTGTATGTGTGTGTGACTGTTTTGTTGTTGCTGCATTTCCCGGTGTCCTGTTCACCTCGAAGGGTACAGCCGTCCCTTGGACCGGCCTGGCATGCTGGCAAAGCACTTCTCCAGTGTGTATGTGTGTGTGTGCGTGTGTGTCACTTTGAGGGGGGGGGGGGGAATCTCACTGTTATCAAGGTTAAGCGTCCTACTGTTTTAGTGAGAGGAAGGGGAGAGAAAGAGGGGGAAAGGGGGAAAGAGGGAGATGGATAGATAGGGGATGGAGGGTGAGAGCTTGGAGACAAAGGAGAGAGCGATGAAGAGAGGAAGAGAGGAGAAAGAAGGGTAGAAAGAGAGAAGGGGGAGAAAAGAGAGATGACGTGCAGGAGCGAAGTGCCCTTGCGAGCAGTGGGAGTTTTGCAAGCTCTCACATTTAAAGTGCTTCAGTCTCTTTCTGTGTGTTTCCTTCTGCCTCTCTTCATCATTATTTGTCCTCTGGGGCAGCTCTGTGTGCACCCAAACACACACACAAACACACACACACACAGACTTCCTCACATCCATCTTCAAACCTCTTAAGGGAGGCTTTGAAAGACTCTGGCAGGCAGAGGCACTTGTATATATGAGGTCTCAATCAGCTGAAAATCAGAGTGAAGTAAAATTCCTTCTATTTAGCTGACATGATAAGTGCGGAAATCATAGTCAGTGGCAGGAAATTAGGTTTAAGTTAAAAACACAGCAATACAAAGAATTTAACTTTTTTTTTTTTTTTTTTTTTAAGTAAAACACTTACAGAAATACAGGATCCAAAGAAGACAATATTTTTACTCTATTATCGAAATGTATTCATTTTTGGACTTTCATTTCTCCTAATCCTGGCATGTAGACTTTAATTCTACATTTATCCACCTGGTCACAAAAGCAAAAGTTGCCATTTTACACATGTGAATTTGCAGAAACATAAAATCTTTAAGTTTTTCATTTTACCATTTTACATGGCCTATAAGGTTGCTACATCTTACTTATACCTTAAATAACCATGAAGATCTTCCCATCATTTTTTTTAAAAAGCTTTTTATTCTTTACTCTTTGCAAAAGAACAGAGATGGAAAAAAATATTGCATTCCTTTCAAAGTGTTCCTCTGCCTGGCTTAAAAACACTGAACTTCTGCTCATCTGTGGTTTATAGAAATCTGAAAGAGCAACACTTTACTATGATCGATTGGCTGGACAAATTACCTGACGCCAACAAAAGGAAATAAAGGTTCTTATTAAGAAATGAGCCCCCAAAAACAGGGGAGGTAAAAATATTGATATTGATGTGTGGACAGTGTGCACTTATTTAGGGCTTTTCAAGTGGACCAACTTTTTAGTGCATGCCATATTCACTCATTTGTACAGATTTTTTTGTTGTGTGCATTAAGTTGGAGATTAAACCTCTGAGTTTATGCTCAACAAAGTATTTCATTTATTCATTCATTCATTTTCTGAACCGCTTAATCCAATTCAGGGTCGCGGGGAAGCTGGAGCCTGTCCCAGCTGGCTTTGGGCGACAGGCAGGGTACACCCTGGACAGCTCGCCAGTCCATCGCAGGGCCAACAAAGTATTTGATTTAAGTAAAATGTAAGAAAGTCAACTTTGTTAATGTGAACCTAAACAGTTTTATTACATATAAAGTAGTTTGGTTGGAAAACACTTTAACACTTATCTAGCGGTGTCCTTACTTTTTTCATAGCACAGTTTTTACTACTGTGTAATAACACATCTCAGACTGACTCTATTTACTGTAAAACAAATCAGTTTTAAATATATTTTATTTATATGACTGGATGTAGAAACCACGACTGCAACATCCAAGGAAGACAGTTTGCAAAGACAACAACACAACTACTGTGTCACACCTGACCAAACAGAGTTAACATCTTGTCCTCCTGCTAACAAACCCCTTCATTCTGAGGCATAACTTTCCCGTGTCACCTCGAACAAGACTGTCATTCTCCGCTGGACACCAGGAAGTTACTGTTGAAACAGGCTTAAGGGGAACAGCCCATTTGCATACATAAATGTAAAAATTTGCAAGAAGACAGACAGAGAGGAAAAGAGTTAGCGAGGCCAGGTGAATAAGTCTTCTGTTGGCCGAGGAGCTACAGTGGTGGTGGAGGGTGGGAAGATGTTTTGCATATTAAGGGTTTTTTTTTTTTTGGTTTTTTTTTGCTGGGCAGGTGTCTGAGAGATATAGGAGCTGATTAGAGTTTAGCACAAGGAAAACCTGCCCAGCCATGCAAATTCTAACCCCCCTGACAAACCAACCGCCTTGTGAGCACGAAGACCGCGTGTAAGTGTTTGTGCGTGGCTTTCGGTGTGTCTGTGTGTGTTTGTGTGTGGGTGTTATTTATAATTGTGTGTTTGCAAGTGCGGGTGCGTGGGTTGTGTGTTTTTTACCATTTGATGTTTGTGTGGGAATGATGTGTTTGTGTGTATTACATATGAGCACGGACACACTTGTTATGTTTTTCCATCTTATATGTGTGTGTATGTGTGACTCATAGAGGTAATGTGGAGATGGAAATGTACTGGATGTGTATCAGGATGCCCCCAAGGCCCTTTTCTGTGGATCTCTCCCCTTTCTCCTCCACCTCCTCCTCCTCTTCCTCCCATACCTGCCTGCACCACCACTTGAAACAGGAGCCTACGCAGATTCAGCAAGCGCACACACACACACACACAAATACACGCACACACTGAGTTTTCCCTTTGCCAGATTCTGCATCATCAAAGTTCCATCCACCTTGGTGGTGTCTTTGGAATGAATATGTCCTCTGTTTCAGTGATCACACACACGCGGACACACACACACGTCTGTGGCCTTTCTTGTTTGATGCTAATCTGCTCTGTCACTGTGCTGGCCTAATACGCTCCCCATCTCCCTCCCAACTTCTCTTTTGTTGCAATTGTTTCCCCTTTTTCCTTTCATATCCCTCCTCCCTGATTCCCTCGCATCGTCCTCTCTTCCTTCATTTCCCTCCCTCCTTTCATTCTTTCATCCTCCTTTTTTTCTTTTTTTTTTTTGCATGTCTTCCGTTATTCCCTACCCTCGCTTTCCCCCCCCATTAGGAAGTTTTAATGGCATAATTGTCACATTCCTTCTGGCACAATGAACACCAGCAGTAATTAAAGAGCTCGCCGTTAATTACCTAGACCTCGGCTCTACTTTCCTCTTTTCTGAGCAACCCCCCTTTCCTCACGATCCCTTCTCTTCTTCTCTTTCTTCTCATTCATGCCGTCCGTCGTCATCAAAGTCTTCGGAAACACGCTCTGCCTCCCAATGCCTTGACTTTGAGCGAACAGCGCTTTCATGTGAGGACTCAAGTAAAAGTTCTCACTTAGTGTCCTTTTCCTTTTTATTCTGTGGCCCCCCTTGGTCTGTGTTTGAACCCTGAATGACAACACACATCATCTTTCAGAAGGCAGGAATTTGTGTGACCTGGTAATGGGTTAGAAGCAGAGAAAAGAGGTGGGGTCTCGTGGAGAGACAGTTTTATGATGGCTCTGGGAAACTCTCCGATTTCTATAAGACAGACTAGGCCAAGTTTTTTCTGTCAGTGACCACTCCACCCACTTGCATACACACATCTTGGCATTTAAAAAGGAAGTGCCTATGATCTCTATGCAAGAGGGAGGTACCATGAAATGTGGTGAGAAGCCTTCATCTGCACACACACACACACGCACACACACAGTGGTATCATGTGTCCTCCCTTATCAGCTGTTCTTTCTCCGATTGCAAAGATGTGTCACTGCTTTTGTCCCTCTCCCTCTTTTTTCTGTCCATCTGTCTGTCATCCCTGTATTTTAAAATGAAAACATCCGTCCGTGATGTTTTTATTTGCTTTTTCACCCAAAGTGACTCATTAATGACTTTTTTAAGTCTGATGTCCTCCTGACTACATCCGCCTTTATAATACCCTCTTCCTTCTTCCAACTTCTCCTTCCTCTGTTTCTCTCCTTTCCTTCCTCTCTGTATTTCTCTCTACCTCTCCATCCATTACCAGAGCCACAGAGAGCTGAGAGCAGATGCTGTCTGTCCAACTGCCGTGCCCCATAGCATTGTGTGCTTCACCTCTCCTTCCCCCTCTTTCCCTCGTTTCTCCTCTTCACGTCCCTCTCGGGGCTCCATTTGTTCTCCACCCAGAGAGGCTAATGTCTGTTTTCTCCTCCTCCTCCTCCTCCTGCTGCTGCGTTTCCCCTCCCTGTCTTCCACTCCTTCATTCCTGGTCGTTTTTGGTTGTCTCACCACATAGCGCATGGAGTGTGTGTGTGTGTGTGTGTGTGTGTGTGTGTGTGTGTGTGTGTGTGTGTGTGTGTGTGTGTGTGTGTGTGTGTGTGTCTTTGACCAGGGTTCGACCTCAGGGAATTTGGGGTGAAAAGGTTAGAGCCATTTCACTGAATGCACAAGTAAAGACACAGATACAACAAGTATAAAGATACATAAGTACCAAAAAACAAATGCTTGCACAGGTGTGGTGCTTTTACTGAACGGCTTTAGGGTTCCCTTTGAAGAGCGACTGAAGACAAAAAAGA
Organism: Telmatherina bonti; assembly: GCF_933228915.1. Taxonomy (NCBI): domain Eukaryota; kingdom Metazoa; phylum Chordata; class Actinopteri; order Atheriniformes; family Telmatherinidae; genus Telmatherina; species Telmatherina bonti. Next base: position 21,499,952 of record NC_136614.1, on the reverse strand, counting down.
AGAAGATAGAGGGAGTGAGTTGAAAAGCTGGCTGTATAGATTTAGGTTCAGACCTGCCAAAAATACAACCAAGACAATTTGCCAGTGGGTTTATATCAGCAGCACAGAAACACCTCCTCTCACCTTCCCCCCCCCTCAAATTTACAGTACCACCTGCCATTTTTATTCCCTCGCATTAAGATTTCACACACACACACCCTCAACAAATGTATTATGTATATGCACTAATTTACAGCCAGACAGTGAAATATATATATTTCAAGAGACACAAAATCCACAAAGTGAAGGTAGTGATGAGGACCGGATGTGGATGAGGTATCTCAAGTGAATGTACAGATTTATACATTCAAGGTGAAGTAGAGATGGATGAAAGAAAATTGCTGAAACAGGGAAAGTTATTGATCCAGAAAAGCCTGAAACGTATGTAATTGAAAAACTTATCAACTCTTTCATATCATATCACCAGACTATGCATCTTGCGTGATTAATCAATGATACCCTACATTTTACATAAAATCAAAGTAACCTAAAAACAGCCACAGGTCACAATCATCATCTCGCAGTTTTGAAGCAGGTTCATCCAAAGTGTAGCTCTAAAGTTTCTCAATAACACTTAAAAAGAACAAGAAGTAAAAGAAGTCACATAAACATCTTTCTAAGAACAACGCGTCTTGAAATCATGCTAATTTCATGAACTGTCAATCTAAGAAACATTTCACTGAAACCACTTTTAAACAATGAAATTGTTATGAAATAGTCACAAGGGACTGCAGCAGAAACATGGGGACGTGGGCTCTTTGCTTGAGCCAGTTTTTCAAAGACACACTGACAATATAGGCAGGTTTTTTCCCACTAAAAGCACATTTATCTACAAAAATCTCATATAGAATTCTTTACAGACATTACCAAAACCTTACATGGGTCCAGAGTGCAATTTCCACCTTGGCTTTTTAATTCTTCTTAGACTGAGAGAAAGAAAAGAATTAAGTGTGTGATTATCTGTTTCCCAGTGAATAGCTCAGGGCTATTAAGACCCCCAGTTTGACATGGTTTGACAAGTCTTTTCTTCACAATGCAGTGTGTGTGCACATACGAATGCATGTTAGATTTAGAGATTCGTTCTGTGCGCTGATTAAATGAGAGTTGTGTGTAGAGCCTGGGGCAACAGGGGCAGCAAGGAATCACTTGAACATAAAAAACTACATGATCCCTCCGCTCGTTTTCTCACCTGCTCATACACACAAACACTTATTGCCTTAGCTCATGTTTGATCCCCCCCCCCCCCCCCACCCCACACCCCCACCCTCATCTTCTCCCTCTGTCCCTGGTCACCTTGTGAGGGGCAGCCTGCTCTGTGGCACAGCTGCTGATTATGTCATTATTTCTGGACCATTTTGGTCTCCGTCCGTGTGTGTGTGAGACTAATGAAGCGTGGCAAAGGGACGCATGCCAAAATGACCAGGGCGTGCATCAGCGCTGCAGATGTGTCAACGCAACCCCCATCCTTCCCCCTGCTGATGCCAAACTCTCCCTCCTTCAATCCAATCTGCAGTTTATTATTTTTCCTTTCTTCCCCTGCCATCTTGATCCTTCACTTGCCCTTGCGTTGTCTCCTTCCATCCACCCATTCATCTTCCATCCTCACTCCTTCGCTGCAGCTCCCTGCTCTCCATCCTATATTGTTTGCTTACCCACCCACCCTCGCCCTCCTTCCTCCAACCCTTCCATTCTTCCTCTCTCCCTCCCCCTTGTTCTCCTCCTCTCCAGATGTCCTGTTCCTATCTTCCAGACTCCCTTGCTCCTTTCTTTTCCCTGCTGCCTCCTGCGCTCTCAGTCACTCAAAGCTGGGCTGACTTCATGACCTCCAGAGGCCCTGTTACAGCACTCCATGACCCCTCTTCATTTAGACTGCTCCCTCTTAGCCTGTGTCAGCCGCATAAGCTCAGATGATGAATTTCTAAGTCTCTAAACAAAGGCTGAAGTGGTATTTTTGGGTTCTCCAGCAGTATGAAGTTAGTCTCAGTGCATATTATGTCTACTGCAGCCTTATGCCATCTGACAGTTTCTATTAACTAAGTAGGCAGCAAAAGGGAAGGTCTAAAGAGGCCCTGATTTAAACTGAAATCTTAATTTGTGCCTATGTGTCTAAGGGTGGGAGGGTCAGGCAAAAAGGAAAACGACTTAATCAGCGTCTTTGACCCTGTTCTGTCCTTGACTCCCCACTGGAGGTACACCTTGAGAAGAGTACCTTGTGACGCTAATGCTCCTGCACACATAGACACACGAGACAGCTAGATATAGACACACATACATGTATACATGGCAGCCCCTCAAGGCTCTGTGTTCTCAAGGCTATCAGTGGAGTGAGGGTGGCTGATGTTTGCTCAGCTTTGAGGTCCATTTCCCGTCCCAGCAGTCTCCAAAGCACAGATCTCACAAAAGAGAGATCTGAGGAACTGTAAGGTATCATGGAAACACAAGCTGTAAACTGTTTAAAAAAAAAAAAAAAGTTGGGACTATTAAGCCCTGGAGGGAGAATTGATTTAACCGAGGATCCCCAATGACTTGCATGTTTCTTTTCTTTTAGTTGGTCAGACTCTTCAGCTGTGGCACAGTCTTATCAGTTATAGGGGGACTGGGGACAAAACTGGTGAGGGGGTAGGAAGAGAGAGGACATGGGTTGTGTTTGCTCAAAGTGACAGTGTGGGCCAAGGGCTTATCAAGGCCTTTGTAGATTATTGATTGGAGCAGATACATGAGGTACAGGGCTCGCTGTGTATGAGTGTGTGTTTGAGGTTCAGAAGGCTCTGGCTAGACTCAATGGAAATGTCAAAGGCTTGCTCAAGTTCAGTTTCAACTCTTGTTTTTATGGTAATCAGGTTGGATATACTTCTTCAGGAACTTAAGCAAAGCATACGGGTTCGAGTGTATTTTGAAAAAAAAAAATCTGGAACCTCCCTGTCCTGCTTTACACATAAACGCAGTACAGTGAGAATAATGGGAAGTGTTGGTATTCCCAGGCGTGGTTAGGGTTAGGAATTAACCTGGCTTGTACAGGGGGCTTATGTTGTGTCCCTGCATTTCATCCTTCAAGGCAACAGCCTGCTAACACACACACACTCCCTTACACACACACAGCCTTATCTTCCAGGGTCTTGTCTTGTTTGGCTAATGCTGTGCAAATAGAAGGTGCAATACATCTCCTGACAGTTCCCAAAAGCAAAAGGGGAGAAACACGTTGGTCAAACAAACAGCCAACCCTGAGTCAGAGAGAGAGAGAAGAGATTTCTCAGGCTTGACCGAAACACACGCAGACACACACACATATACACTTGCACGTTGTGTGTGAAATAGTAGCCTTTATTTAAGAGCTTGGGCCTCCGGCAACATTTTTAAACGTTTTTCTAAGCAGCCTTAAGAAAGGTGCTGTTGCTGGAGTGAATAGCTCCCAGCAAGCAGGCCACAGGCTCCTATTGTCCTCCGTCATATTTTATTATCTCATCAAAAAGCAGGAAATCCGATTCCCTCTCTCTGAAAAAGAGCTTATCCTTCTGTCTCAATGCAACCTGTCACGAGAGAGAGCGATGGAGAGAATGGGGTAGAGTTGTTGGGGAGAGGGGTAGTCAGAGAAACAGAGTGATTAACTGCCTCCCTGCTATCAGACCCTCTTTCTTTATTCTGTCTTGCTTTCGTCTTTCCCTCTTGATTGGTATTTATCCAACACATGGCACAATGCAAAGGGAAGCGCACATTTATCTCCTTTGCTGTTTCTCGTCTACCTTTTTCCATCACTGCCTTCTCCTTGTCGTATTGCATTACACAAGGTGAGAGCAACAGTAATATTTCTTTGATTTTTTTAACTTCTTGCAACACAAACATTTCTATCCTCCATTTTTCTGGCTTTCCAACTCAGTCTCTTGGAAAATCATGTCACAGTAGTGGACACAAGTCGTTTTGATTTATGTCACGACAGTCAGCACAGCCTGAAGATTAAATCTTTTTCCTTTCCTACATATCATCTAACTTGTAGATGGGAGTGAAGCCATCGCCATGGTAATCCATTACATAAAACTTTCTAACATATGGTAGAAAGCCATTTTCACACATGACATCCAGAAAATGAAAATAGATTCTATAGAGACTGAAGGGATTTTTCCCACATGATGCAAAGAAGATGATCCATATCAGATGTGATTTCACATCTTCAAAGGCACTAAAAGGGAGAAAATGCTCAGTCAAATTCATAATTTGGTCATAAATGTTTCATCTTAGTCTCATGCGATTTGTCAAATTAGATTTTTTTTTTAAACTAAAGTTTCTAAATCAAGTTGCATATCATGCTATATGACTCATAATCTTCTCTCTGTGATATTTGTATCTTTCTGTTTTCACTCCAGTCAGATGGTAGAAAACATCATCTGGACAAGGGCCTGCTGTTTTCACACATGGGCACTGCCAATGATACAAAGTTAATGTCTTTGTCTATGAAAAAAGGTTTTGTTTCTTTAGTGGATGCACTCTTGGTCACCTTTTTTGCCTTTTCCAGGCGTCACTTCTCTCTCACACGCAAACTCTCTGTCCGTCCCTCTCTCCTCCCCTCTTTGTACATCTGTGTTTTAATTTTGGGCTCTGCTGAGAAGTTGTTAAAAAGCCCTATGAAATATGTATGAAGGATTGTGAGCCACGCGATTGGCCCCATTTACTGGACAGCAGAGCGAATGAACGGCCACACTGGATAATCCCCCACAATGCCTCTGGAACAAAGGCCCAACAGCTGACCCCAGAGAGAGAGAGAAAGAAAGATGAGGGGAGGGGGGCAGAATGGGATACATGGGGGTGCAAACAGTTAAGGCTCACTGCTAGTCAGGAGGCAGCTTGCTCACATACACAATTCACACAAAGTGGCAAAGGCTCGTGGGACAGGAATAACTCCCTCTATTCTGTTGTTCCACACTCTCTCCTTAGACTCTTCTCAGCCCCTCCTTCTATCGCCATCTCTCCCTCCCTCCCTTCCATTCTCACTCTCTCCCTCTCGCAGTCAAGAGGATCTGAAATACCAATACCCTTTTCTCCTTGACATTGCTTTCTCCTTGCAGTCAGCGTTTTGCTGTCCTTTTATAGTCAAAACGTCAGGAGAAATTCCATGCAGGAATATTCTTAGTGTTGCAGCACTCCCTGCATCTAACGGCGAGGGCGCAGCACTCCTCTGGCTCGTCAGCGGAGCCTTTTGGGAAAAATGTGCGCTTGCAGTCACACACACACTTCCTGTGTGGCGGAAACACACGGAGCTGCCCTCACACCAGGGTTATTGTGCCAGTATTTCAGAAGCGACAAGCAGCCCAAACAATGAATTATATCCACTTGTACCCCCCCACCCCCCGACCTGATGTGGATTCAATATTTAGGGAATTGGGTTATCGCTTATGTTTTTCCTCTCTGTGTTTCAAACACACACACACACACAGAGTGTCCAAGCTCCTTATTCACCACTCACCTTTTCACTCCTTCATGAACACATACACGCTGAAACACCCCCACACACACTGGCATCTTAGCATCCATTCATCACCCCGAGGGGGGTGGTGGGCTGTCCCATGCGTGTATAAAGTGTGTGTGTGTGGCAGTGTTCATCGTGTATGTGCGTATTCCAGTGGCTACTAACCTTGCTGTGTCCTGACACTCCTGATGAGTATCTGCAGGACACTGGAGGAGAGGAGCAGAGCAGAGTGCGCACTGTCAGGCATTTGGGCAAGCTGCTACTGTATATATGTGTGTGTGACAATATGTGTTTGTGTGAGCATCAAGGGAGGCGGGCGGGGAGACAGTCAGCATTATCCAAGCAGGTGACCCCTGAAGGCTGTATTGCCCTGGAGCTCTGAGTCGAGGAAAGAGACTCAGCCAAATAAGCCGGGGTAGCTGATGTGTGTGTGCAGGCAGCAATATGTAGAGCTCTGTCACCGTACAGGATGTGTCATCTCCTTGGCACAAGGAGGTGTGCGTACTGGTGTGTGTGCTCACGCCTGTATAACCGCGCGCATGTGTGTGTGTGTGACAGAGTGTTGGCTTGGGGGAAGGTGTCACAGATCTTTGCCAGACTAATCATCTCCATGGTGTCGGTGAGCGCTGCTGTCAGGGACACTAAAGAGGCGGCGTGTCTCCCCATTCCCAAAGCATTTAGTACTTCCTCTTTCGCCAGCACCTCTGTGTCACTCTTCAGTCAGCTCCGCGCTCTCACTTGGTCACAGATTTGCAATGGGAATCATAAACATGTCACAAGTGCCGTGTTTGCCGGTAGGGAAACGGGAGGTGTGAGAAACCTGAGAATTCACAAGAAGTGGCTTTTCTCAGGCCGACACCTCAACTGGCTTTTAAGGAAGTAAACAGTCAAGGGACGGGAGATTTATGGTTTTACATCCACAATGAACACATCAACATATTCTACAGCTGAGGAGTACATGTTGACGAGGGTTACACAAAAGGAACCACTTTGTGCTGTAAAATGTTATAGTGCTGTGATGTGGGAGGGGTCATCCTCAGAACTGGTTTAGATTTTGGGACCTAAGATAAGAGCACAGATGATATTGTGAAATTGTCTGTGAGAAGGGAAAAGGTTGCTCTGTTTGCTCAAATGATTAATCACTGATCGAATGTGAGTGGATAATTAAATATCTCTCTCCTCTCGCTCTCTCTATGAAGGTCCCTGATCGCTTCCTGGAAGTAGCAGAGATCACACTGAGAGAGTTCTTCAATGCCATTGTGGCCGGGAAAGACGTGGACCCGTCCTGGAAGAAGGCCATCTACAAGGTCATCTGCAAACTTGACAGCGAGGTCCCTGAAATCTTCAAGTCCCCTAACTGTCTGCAGGAGCTTCTACACGAGTAAAGTTTTCCCTCCTTCTCCCCGCTCAACTCTTTGTGCTTTTCTTTTTCCGTTTATTTGTTTTCTCTGATTTCATAGATTTGCAATTTAATATTATTTCTTTTGTTTTTCTTTTTTCCTGACTTAACTTTCTTTTTTTTTTTTCCTTTTTTGAATGTATGAAAGTGATGGAGTAGCATTCCCAATCTGAAGCCTCTGTGGCAGTTCCTCAATGGCCTAGCTATTGTGTTGTTGTTCTTATACTATTATGGTTAATATGTTTTGTTTTTCTATTATTCTGAATTGAAGAGACTCTAATTTTTGGGTGTTTTTTTTTGGACTGTGTGAACCTTCATCTGTTTGGCCTGTTTCATGATCATCACTCCCTGAATTTTGAGGGAGTTCCTATTAACTCTTATGAACACAGACAGGGTTCCTGAAAGACTACATGTGACACCTATGGGTGCACTTCCAGTTCTGGAGGTATCCTGTTGAACTGTACCTGCTAAGCGCAAAATGGGTACCCAACAAACTGTACCATGTAAAATGTTCCTAATAGGACTGACAAACCCACACATGCACATAAAAACAAAGCCTAGTGAGGTTACTGACTGGACTAAAACTGGACTTGTGGTACTGGTCTGCACTGGTTTGTGGGACTTGTACCGGGTTTCTAATAGCTACTGAGATCTATCATTTTTTGAAGTGTGTTTTCCCTTCAGCTAGGGCATTGTGTTTATTGGGTGTACACTATTATTTGATTACTATTCTTATTGTTGTTGTTGATTATTATTTGTCATTACTGCTTGCTGAAGGTTGGCACTGCAAGATTTGTTTGTCTCTTGATCCCATTGCAGAAAAAAATAAATTATTGCTATAAATATTATTCCAAGGGTTTTAGATTCTGAAACATTTTATTCGCATTCCCATCCTTTTATTTACTCTCTTATTATAGGTTGCCCTTCACTCACGCAGACATTGCTTTTGTTTTGCACGTTTTGTTTCGGATGGTTGTGATCTCAGGCAACTTTCCTGGATTTGGGTTTTAATCATCAGAGTGAGTTTTTCTTTTCTCTTGTGGTGACAAACTCGCCTTATACATACAGTAAAGTTGCTCTGGGGGGAGGAAAGGCTGCAGAAATGTAGGAATATGAAAATAAAAGAAAGAAGTTTGGCTGTTTTTCTTGATAATGTTTTTTTTTTTTTTTACATGTCCATAGCTGCTACACCTGCTCCAACTGAAAGAACTTTTGCTCATCTGTCAGCAAAATATCTCTATTTATCTGTTCAGGATTAGAGGCAATATATAAAATCTTTTTAGAGTTTTTCATCCTTTACATAGCACTGTTTAAAAACAGCTTGTTTAAGATAACGGCTGTCCGTTTATTCCTCAGGCTTTCGATATGATAATCCTACTCATGGTGTAAATTAGATTATGAAAATCCCGGAAGTTTATCATTTAATATATCAGAATCTTGTGGCAAATTCAATTTTAGATTACAGCAAAGCAATACATAAATAATATAATTGACTGGGAAAAGTGACAAAAAGGAAGATAACTACAGCTGTTAATTAATTCTGCTTCTGATAGAACTTTCCCATAAACAACACAGACACAGACGTTGCTCCTTCCTTACATCTTCACCTGCTTATGAGCGGTCCAACCCTCCTCTCAAAGCAACAATTAGAGGTTGGAGGTGAGCACTCACCTCAGATGTAGATGGAGAAGCTCTCAGCACTACAAAGAACAGGGACAAAGACACAGAGCGCGAGGAGCAGCACACACCTGAACCCCTTCACTCTGTCCTGCGACCCCACACTGGCAGCTTTTCAGACCCAAAGTGTGATTCCTTGAAATGCCGTGTAACAGTGCAGATTGCTACACAGCATCCTTTAGTTTTACCTTATTTTCCACTTAAACTGCATGTTATTATTATTATTATTATTATTATTATTATTATTATTATTATTATTATTATTATTATTATTATTATTATTATTATTATTATTTAACCTCTGGTTCTTAAGATTTTAGGAATCAGTAGATATTAGCTGCTGTGTGATGAGATGAATTTGAGGCAATTAAAAGGCTTTTCACAGTGCGTGCGAGTGAGCTGTTGCGCTCACCTTGCCGACATCACCTTATAGTAAATCTGTGTGCACAACACAAAAGATCAAAAGGGCCAGGTTGCTTAACCTGCTGACTCGTCTAAGCCAGACAAAGCACCTGACAAAAGGAGGCAGAGAAAGACAGAGAGCTACTCCCTTCATTATGTCCCTCTTCGTCTCCTCCCTGGACAGTGTTCTTCTTAAGATCGGGAGTCCTGAGAGAGAGACCTGGACACATTTCTCACTGAAGTATGAGCTCGGTCCTGTATGTCTCAGAGTCTCAAAGCACTAGCCAAGTGCTCTAAAGCGCCACTGACAATGGAGAAGGGAAAGGACACTTTCATCCGATGCACAGATTATTATCACTCCCTGCCCTGCCCCTTCCTGCAACTCCACCCTAAAGTTGAAGAGTTTCTGCAAGATTCAAGATACTAAAAACACATGTGTTTAAATATAAAAAATAAAAAAAACAAACAAAAGAAAAAAACTGAAGGGATGTGGGAAGGTGAAAAAGAAAGAAAAATACCTTAAAGCAATGTTAAAAATATTTTTGTCAAGATTTCCTTTTATGAGGACATTTGATATTTAGGATAACATTTAAAAAACAAACATATGTGCTTTTTTAAAAAACTGTATAATATAAATCTATTGGAATAAATATACAGTAGGAAGGTCTTTGAAAGACACTGGTAGAAACTATTTGATAAAAGAAATTTAGAAGGTATTCTCAGTGATGCTTTGTTTAAATCTGTACTCGGATTACGTGAGTTTTTGCTAGATCAGGAGCATTAGCACTAGCTTTTTCAGCTTTTGTGACCAGTTTTCTTTTCTATTCTTTTCTTTATTTCTTTTTTGATTCTTTACCTTTTATTTTGTATCGTGTTCAATGGCGCTCTTTTTGAAATCAGAAGAATGAAACTTGGAATACATTTTCAGAGAAGGAAATGCTATTTTGGCCATTGTAAATATGTAAGGGTAAAACAAAGAATAGTTGTACAGTCTTTTTCTATCATGGGAGGGCTACAGAGGAGTAAGAGCGATTTAAAAGAAAAACAAAGAATGGTGAACCACTCAAACTGGACTCAGCACAGGATTCTTCCAAAAAAAAAAAAAAAAAAAAAAGAATAAAGATCCACAGGCGAGACTCTTGTCCCCAATGACATGCCTTTAATGGAAGTCCGTCTCCTATCGGCAGTGCCCTTGAAGTTGCACCAGCATCGATTTCTTTAATTTTTTTCTGACAAAACAATGCATTTGACTAGCATGTGGGTGATGATGTCACAGAATGACCTGATGGCCCCATCTTGCCATTAAAGAAATAAACAAAAACATGGGCAATCTGCTGCCAACGTAGCGTTAGCATCAATTCGGGAAACGGACAGACAGACATTGTCATAAGAAGACCACAGCAGTGCCATGTACAGCTGAACTTTGATAAGAGACTGCAGAGAGAAAGACAGAAAAAGTGATTTATACCCTTTTTTTTTTTTTTTTTTTTACCGGGTTTAAAGAATTGGGAAAAGTCTGTGGACTTTCAGTATGCTTTGCTATATGTGTTTGTGTGTACAAGTACTGTATCGAGTGTGTGCCTGTGTGAGAGAAAAGACCGATTATGAGAACCTGTGAACCAGTGAGTGACACAATTCTCAACACTGTGGCCCCTCCCCCACCCCTGGGAGTACCATCCTGACATGTAAATGATTCTCATTAAGCACTGGCAACATGTGTTTGGTGTGTGCGCGCGTGTTGTGATAATTTCCTCTGATCTGTTTTTCTGACCTGTTGAAAGAGGTTTTTGTTTCTCAATGCTTTCAGTAGTACTTACTTTATTATTATATTCATTATTATTATTATTACTATTATAATTATTATTACGTTGCTCCTCTTTTATTGTATATATGACATGGACTTACAGTGATAAATACTGCCTTTGTATAACTTAGCAATATGTTATGTAAATAGTGTTTTGTTGATGCTTTTTTTTTTTTTTTTTGTATGACATTATGATTCATTTCTAGTGCAGTAATTTCATCTTGAACAGCCATGTTTCTAATACAGTGAACAGTTCCACAGGTTGTGAAATAAAACTCATGACATGGCTGCTTTTTTTTCTGTTACTGGTGTCTATTTGTCTTGCAGATTTTGTGTAATTTATTGGTTTAATTTATCCTAATTTATTTGATGTTGTTTCATTTTGTTCTCAAACAGGGAAGGCTGTACTGCATTTAAATACAGAGAAGCAACTTAAACAATTTCCTCCTTATTGATTTTAAAAGTGAATATAAAGCATTTTGACTCGAGCATGCTCGCTGGATTGACAGAAATGATGAGTGGAGATCTTGGCAGCTAAATGGAACTGGACAGTTTGATAAAACGTGTGACAGGAAAGAGGGTGGACTAGAAAGATGAAACTAGTTTTATTTTTCATGTTTTGGGGGTTTTTTTTTGTTTGTTTGTTTTTTCTTTTCTTTCCCTCCTCCAACCCCCTCCCCTCCCCCGATGTATTGCTTCTTTGGCCCAGCCCAAAAACAACCAGTAGTCAAATTGCCTTTCGTGCCTTCACCCTCTATGAACTGAATGTATGTGCAGTATATATGCAAGCTTGTGCAAAATGATTTTAAAAAAAATGATAATAAAAATGAAAAAGAGTGGAAAATTCCAATTGTGTTTGGTTTGTTCGAATCAACTTGCACACGGCATACATACACACAGTTTCACCACATTTATCATTCATTAAATGAGCACCTCTTTCTCTATAAAACACTTTTCTTTGAAATAAAAAAACATGAAAAGATTTGTCAGGTAATCAATTTGTCACATCATCCCATAAATGCATTCATTATCTGATTGTGTATCTGTTATTGTTCAGGAAATTTAAGAATTATTTTCTAGAACATGTCATATTATTCTTGTCGAAAATTATTCCTATCTTACAGGAATAAATCCCGCAGGTGAAAAGTTTTTTGTCATTGTTGTTTTTAAATAAAATTTTATCCACACATTTGACATTTTCTGCAGTTCTTCTGTATTTTTAAAGTCATTTAGGAAAAGCCAAGACTGTTTTATGAAAGTATGGTGAGTTTTCTGCATCATTTTGCTGTTTTCTTATCATGACCTTTGTTGCACTTTCTAGCACGCCTGCCTGTCGCGCTATTAGTTTTCTTTCTTTGTTCTTGCCTCACTGCTTTTCGCTCTTTTTTTGCTTTGATGCTCATTTTTGGAGTTGCTTCTTTTGTGTCTTCCTTTCTTGCTTGCTTGCTTCCATTCTTTTTATCCCCATGTTCCCTTTCCCTCTCGTCCTCCGCCTGCCTCCCTCCAGTTGCCTTAACCGGAGGCTACAGCTCCTTAGGTTGGGCTGAGACAGCATCTTTGTACAACACTGACCGTCTGCTCTGTAATCAAATACCATCTGTCGCTACATCTGAAGACTCACTCTCTCACTTCCTCCATCTCACACACACACACACACACACACACACACACACACACACACACACACACACACACACACACGAGCATGCATGCAGGCACATACACACACACACCACATCTGTGCTTCACACTCTTGAACAATATGTGTGTATGTGTGCTTTTTTTTTATGTACAATGACCCATGTACTTACAATCATTCCACCTGATTCATTCTTGGCCTGCAGCAAGGAAGTCACCGAAGTCACTTTCACCACTTCCTGTTTTTGTCGTCTCTCCCACTGAGGGTTCAAGGGTCATTGTCTTCAGGTATCCATGTTTGTTCTGTGTGTTAGCAAGACCTTGGCTGCTGTATCACACAAGAGATAGTGGACTTTAGCTCCTCAGTCTTAGATCAACGGCCCACTATCTCAAAGGCTGCCAGCCTTTCCCAATGTTTGCCCAATGCTTGTCCCTGCTCCAGCACACAAAACGTTGACACAATCCCCAAGGTCCCTCTCCAAGTCCCTCCTCCCTCCACGGTCAGCCGTTATCGCACGCTTGGGTTCAAGAACATTTTCCATTCAGAGCTAAGATCTCTTTTTTCTGTTCACTTTTTCAGATGGACAGCTTTGCTTAGTGAAATTTACAGTTTGTCTCCCAGAACGCCACTTTATCAACAAGCATATATTTTTCGGTAAATATTACCAGACAGCATGCTCAGGAAGAAACATAAGGTCACCTGTTATTCAATATTTTAATACATTTAGTAATTATTTGCAATAAAATATAAATACAAACATGATATGATATGTCCAACATGATAAGTGATGGTTTCATTCTACATTTCTCAGTAATATGACTTTAGATTTCATCTACTGGAACAATACACTGGTCTGCTCCCGAGCCAGTGGCACAGTGTGGAATTAAGTCCAGTTTGCTCACATTTGGCATCAATTGTGGGGACCCCTAGTGGTCAGTATGTGCTGCTCACCCTCAGTGATTTGATTTTCTGACAGGCTCTTTATCCTATGTAGTTGTTCTTTTTTTTTCTTTCTTTCTCTTTGTTCTTCTTGTTTGTGGTTCTTTCTTTTCAGCCTCTCTCTCTCTCTCTCTCTCTCTCTCTCTCTCTCTCTCTCTCTCTCTCTCTCTCTCCTTCCACATCTTTTGCATGTGTGCATATATTTGTTCTGTGGAATTGGAAGATTCCAGTTGGACAGATCATTGTGCCCTCTTTTTCATCCCTCTCTCTGCCGCTCTTGCTGGAAGGCTCCGACGCAATTGGAGCCTCGGAGGCTCAAGAGAGGAGCCTGGGAAAGAAGGAACAAAGGGCCGTCCGTCTGCAGCAATCACCACTCCGCACCTCCTCTCCCCCGTTCTTCCCTCCATGGTCCCCCACTCTTCCCTCTCCCTACTGGCCTGCGCCCCAAATTAAGACTTCAGACAAGAAAATGGGCTCACTAAAAAAGGGAAAGAAAGCGAGAGAAAGAGAGGGAGAAGGAAGTCTGTAACAAGCCAAGAGGAGCAGAGCAACAAAGCTTCTGTTGTTGGATGGCAGGGCCCCTCTGTCGCTCTGCGAGGAACTGTCACTGTGTCAACTTGGACCCCTTGTTGTGAGGGACACAAACCATAAAGAACACACACAAAACATACACTCACTGACAGAAAACATACTACAGAAGACACCTAAAAATTGCTGTGGGAACGCTCATACTTTTGAGTTTTCTACCTGTCTTTTATGTTTCATAATTTAGTCAATGTTTTTGTCATCTATCCCTAAATGAAATAAAATCCAAATTGAGAACGTAAGTGAGTAAAATTAAGTGACTGACACAGTAACAACAACTTGTTGAACGGCTTTATTGATTAAGACAAATATCCACTTGGTGTCAAGATTTATAGTGTATGGCAGAAAAAATCAAGTCATGATTCTGCATCACCAAGTGGAGGTGGGAGCACCTTTACAAAATGAAGTTTTGTTGAGCGAGGAACTAAACCTCACATTGAACAATATTTGTTCAGCTGAATATAATTATAGAGTAAAAGTGCATTTTTTTTAAAGAGCATCAATAAGTACCGCCTATGTGAATTTGCAAAAATGAGTGAATAAGAAACACACTGTAAGACAAAATAAAAGTAGTAATGCAAGTGCGAAACCCCTTTATATCTACAGAACCCTGTAGGGCATCTCTAGGGAAGCCTGGAAATGTATTGTGCAATGAAGCAACCAATCCAGCCTGACTGGGATTGTAAATAACAAAAATCTTCTAGGGAGTGTGTTGTCAACATTCCCAATAAGACTTTAAATTAAACTAAAACCATTAGATAAAAAAAATCAGTAAATGGTCTGACTGTTTAGGTTATACATTATTCAAGTGTCAGGTAAAACAAAGTGTGCAATGGTCTGAAAACTTTCCATTTTAATCATAAGTTCCTGCACAAAAACATGCCAAGAACATTCTTTTTCTTCAAACTTGTATTGACAGTGCAGATGAGAAGATAGCGGCTGTTAATCCCGACATCACTCCTTCATTTTGACCGTCAAGAAACATCAGAAGTTTAGAGGAAAGAATTCCCTTTAAACATGATCAACATTGTGAATGTGTTCATGTGTGGTGACATGTACGGAATGCAGATTATTTAAATTATATCAGGAGACCAATTATCACCCTAAAAGGTGTGCGAAAACACCCATACAAGCTGGTATTGCCATCTTTCTACAGACTTTCCATGGTTGTAACATTTTCCACAACCCCAATACCAAGTTTTAACTCAACCTGTCATTTAAACTTGTGAGATACAGTACGGTTACCACAAAGTTGTCATATCTGATCAAGTGTAAGAAGGTCCTGATGTTTGATCACTGTAAGCATGATAAGTCAGATTTATTTATACATACAACAAATAAAAAAAGTGAACTTTTTAAATTCTTCTAAATCAAAGTACTCAAAATGACCTTTATGTGTTTTAACCAACATGTATGTGCTTTACTTCTACAGAAGATATTGTGAGTGTGCCTGTGCATGTGCATAAATAACTGTGCATTGAGGGGGTAGAGATAAAAACTGAACTGGATTGGCTTCTTCCAGTTTAAACTGGGTCTAGTGGGTCCAAGACAGATGGCACTCAGGGCAACGCCAGTCTGGGCTCTCTCTCTCTATTTCTATCTGCCACTTTCTCTCTTTCTCTCTCTCTCTCTCTGACACACACACACACACACACACACACACACACACACACACACATCTCTTTTAATAGCCATTATTGGCATCCTTTGCCTCTTCCAGATCCCTGAATCAGAAATCACAGAGGCCCATTATATTTCCTTTTGACCCATTTGGCAAGATGATGGGAGCATAGAGTCCTGGATTAAATGGAAAGCAGTTTATAATCCAGTAATTCTAATGTTTTAATTACTTAGATGAACAGGAGGTGTTTGAGCAAAGGCTAATCTCTGAGACATAAGGGGCAGCGAGGGAGAGGGATGGAGATTTGTCCTTTTCTTTGTAATACACACACATAGGCTTGTTCATGGAATATTAGCTTTGCATTGAAGTTTATCACCTGTTATCAGCACAGATTAAAAGATTCACAGACCTAATAATTCATATTAAGGTGATGCACACAGAGCAAAGGGACAAAATCATTACCAAGCTTAGATGTCATGGTGCATTGGTGTGTAATTAACCGTATGTTTGCAGGAGGATTGTGATCATTCCACTTATTAAAAATAGTACTTGTGCAATAAATTCGGAGACTCGTAGTTTGTGTTTTTTTTCCTTTTTTTTTTTTTTTTTTACTGCTGTATCTTGAGTCACATCCACTTCTGCAACTGATTCCACAATTGTCTTTGACAGCCACGCTTCCTGTCAATCATGTAGCTGGACAAAGGCTGCTAAACCAAGGCTGATGACCTCATGCCTGAGGTCTGCTCCGTACTAAAGGGGTCTTAACACTGTTCAACTTGCCTTTTGTGTCTGGAGCCGTTTTTCAGATGCTGCTGAGTGCCGAGAATCACATCGCAGTATCTCTCGGGGCTCAGGATGCACACGCATACACACACACATTAGTCAGCGCGCATCCCCTTGATCCATGGGGTAGAGCACTGAGCCAGGACTGAGCCTTAAGACAAGGAGTGACAACCGGGACAGCTGCAGGGGTTGGAAGCCAGTCTTAGCCCACCCCTTCCACCCTCTAAAACACACACATTCACACACAGGCACACACACCACTCCACCGCAGCCTCGGGCCAAACAAGCCATTGTCTTTGGCCAGGGCCTGCGGTATTTCATTTGTCATGAAATGGATACGGACACGGGATGACCACGAGGCTGTTTCTCCAAAAAAGACACTGCTACTGCTTCTGGTGCTGCTGAGACCACTGAGCCCAGATGCAAACTCTCTTCATCCTTAACCTTCTCATGCAGTTTCCCACAGGCACCCTGCTCTAAACTATTAATATACCTGCGTTTTACTAAGGTAGAGACTCAGTGACAGGATGATCAAAGAAAATTTAACATTTCTGAAAGGCTGCAAAAAAATTAAGAAAAAGAAAGAATGTTAATGCAGGAGGCTGGTGAGCTCAAGCACCAATCCATTTTTGCAATCCGTCATGATTTTCACTTTCTCAGGTTTCTCAGTGGACATTTGGCAGGTTAAGCCTGTGAGCCAGGTAGTTCATTAGCATCCCGCTCAGCTGTTGTCAATCTCTGCCTAGAATGAGTTTGATTCCGTAGGTATTAATGAAGAAGCACCAAATAATTGGCCAATCTTTTACACATTCACTTGGCTCCTCAATGCTAAGCTGCTCACACGTGCCGGGTCCTAAAGCAACTTTCAACATGTGGGTAACAGCAAAAATGAGGGACTGACAGCTCAACTTCTAGAGGCTTCAAGATGCTAAGATCTACATCACCCTTAACCAATAAGTCTCCAAGGCCAAAAGAGTTCATGGACATATAAACA
Organism: Telmatherina bonti; assembly: GCF_933228915.1. Classification (NCBI taxonomy): domain Eukaryota; kingdom Metazoa; phylum Chordata; class Actinopteri; order Atheriniformes; family Telmatherinidae; genus Telmatherina; species Telmatherina bonti. The sequence goes on along the minus strand of NC_136614.1, from coordinate 21,482,612 downwards.
ATACCCCTCTATCTCCGTCAAGGGCATTCCTTGGCACAACAATAGGACAATACCCCCTCCCCATATTTTCCTTTCCTCCCCTCCCTCCTCATTCTCCAGCCCTTCCATCAAAGAGCATTCCAGCTCCAGAGCCCCCTAAGCCCTTCACTCTGGGCCTGTCCATGTGACACGGCATGCAGACAGTCATCTTTAAGAATTGATTCACTCTGGTATCCAAAGCCTACAGAGCCTGGCTGCCAAGATACCCTGCATAGGCGCCACTCATGGGGTCCAGGTACACAACAGCTGCTCCCCAACAATAAAGGCAAAAAATGGAAGGCACTCAGGGGGAAGATGCAGCCGTAACCTCTCTCTCAAGCCTGAACTGGTCACCTTGAGCCAGTTGTTGCCTGCCTGCTTTCCGAGACGACAAAGGATTTGGTCCAACTTTGAGATGAGGGTTGTGGAAGGGGGTGGCTATTGAAAGACATGAGAGAAAGGCACTGGCAAAAGAGGGAAAGAGAAACACTTTGGAGGAAACACACTGTGACAGCTGTGCAACCAAGATTGTACAGTGACACATAAAAAACCATAAATAAGACAATGGCATGCTGTTTTCTTCAGAAGCATATCTGTTATCCCCGAGGTCAAGTGAAGGAGATGCAAGCCCTTTCCAGAATCCCTACACATATAAATGCACATGCAGGAGTAACCAGGGAATGTTGTGATACACCAGATAGAAATCACAAATCATACAGAAGGAGACAGGAGAGATATTACCTCACCTGAAATGTTTCCATAAACTTCAGTATACCAAAGCCTTGGGAAGTGGTATCAGTCTTGAAGCAGGTCCTGACCTGCACGTATAGTGATTTATGATCTTACAGTCCAGTACATCATCCATCATAAATAAGGGAGATCAAATTAATAGAGTTTATGTATACAGGAGTTCAACCTGAAAAATGATGCACACTGCATCCATGTAGAGCTAAAAGCCCAAATGCCAAGATCATATGGAAAAGAGGAGACATACATCCCGCCGGTCCTCCTGTAAGTTAAGGAGCAGAGCAAAAGCAAGCAAAGGGAGAGAAAGGAAGTAAAAGACAACGCAAGGAAGAGAGACTGACAAGGGCAGAGGGGAACTTGGCATCATCAGTTTTCCTGTTCAGACGGAAAGGCAGCAGAGGAAAAGCAAGAGCAACAGAGAGCTGGGGAGAGAGTGGGGAATTTACCAAAGCAGCTCGGGAGGGCCCTCATTACGATATTAAACAAGATTTAATAAGTGAGAGTGATTTGATGAGGTGATTATCCTGGCCCATTAATCAAGCAGGCTTCTAGCCTGGCTGTAATATGGCCCATCTTTCCGCCTGTACCAAAGCCTCTTTAGATGCTGAGCTCCTTACTGCACTAACGCCGCTTCAGAAACAACACCAAGCCGAGGAAAAAAAAAAAGGCATATTACGTCTCGTCTCCCAAGCTGGAGGGTATTTTAGAGCCTCACTCATCCCTCCACCTCCCCGTGCGCTCTCGTGGTGCATCTGATAAATTGAACTCCGTAACATCTGGGTCAGAAAGTAAAGTCTTATCAGAGGCAACTAAGAGTGACAACTGGCAGTGATAGCAAAAAAAAGCATCTGTTGGCTTTAGGCTTTTTGTTTGAGAACAGAAGGAAGTTGAACAAACTCCAGTGGATTGTAAGGCTTTGGGTTTTGAGCAGTGGAGGCTGTATGTGTGTGTGGGAGTGTGTGCGTGTGTGTGCGTGCGCAGAGGTGTGTGTGGGGAGGGGGTGGGTGGGTGGCTGCGCATCAGCTGCTTCTTACATATAAGACAAAAAAACTACTTTTTATGCTCAACCACATAAAAGTGGTTGGTATATCTGGAGAACTGTTAAATTCATAAAATTAAAATAATATACTGAAATGAAGAAGTACGATGGACTGGTGACCTGTCCAGAGTGTGCCCTGCCTCTCACATGCTAATCACTGGGATAGGCACCAGTTTCCCAGCAACCCTGAGGTAGTACAAGTGGTATACAAAATGAATAAATAAATATTCCAAAAAAAATGTATATGCCAATGACATAAATACAAAATAAATTGATTAATAAAATGTAACATTTTAATGGTATTTGTATTTATTTTATGATACTTTATTTCTTTATTTATTAACACTTTTTTTTATAATGACATTTTTTTATTATGTGATTTGTGGTACAATGTTTATGTATTTTATGTACCACTATGTTTTTTGTAGTGCCACTTTTATAACATGGCTCTTTTTATTTCAGGTGATTATATTTAAATGAATGCTTGTGTTATCTGTTAATCCACCGTGCACCTGTGAATCAACAATCAGTGTCCTTACACCCAACTGACCAATGGGAAATTTTCATAATCTGTGCATAAGTTGCATACAAGTTGTAGTTACACATAACTACATCTGGAGAGTAAAAGAGCTCTTTCCTTCATGTAAACACTCAACTGATTGTATCACTTTATCTTACATCCATGTAAACATGGCAGCAGGGAACTCTGGTCAGATTAAATTGACACTCCATGTCTTTGGTGTCATTAGAAGGATAACCGTCTGGTGACTGCTTATTGGTGTTTTTTAATGGGAAACCAGTGAAAACCTATTCTCTGACTGCATGCCTTCTTGCCTCAACGATTTGAACAGTCAAATGCACAAAAACTGTCCAGCGTTGCTCTGATTTCCTTAGTGAAAACAAATATATACCCTAGATCACTTAACAGCTGAGCTTTTTGCACTCCAGAAGCAGTTTTGCGCAGGTGTAAATAATTTATGAATAAACTAAGAAAAAGGTCCATCACAGTTAAATGTTCCTCCAACTAGGCCCCATTTGGTCCAATCCAGTATCATATCAGGAACTAGCAGGATACAATAAGTTATGGTGCGTTGCAAATGTTTTACAATTCCAAGTATAGGGGACGTCAACACCACACAGTTGGTGTTCACACTGTATAAACTTGTTAGAAATAGACACCTCCTTTAATAGCCAACATGAGCATCCACAAGTGTGCCTAAACAACTTGAAAAATCCAAGAAAACAATTGTAAAAATGTGCATCATGAGAAGCAGAAATTTTTAATAGATGACATATTTTGACACAACATTTCACAAACAACCCTAAGTTAACAACATAATTACTTATAACATCAACTCTTTACACTATTACATCACTATTTACACCAGAAACTTAGTTGACACAAAACGTATTAGAATGAAATTTAAGTCAGACAATACAGGTGTAAAGAAGCTGAGAGTGGTCCAGCACACACAATTTTTCAACATCATTTTCTCCTGATCACAGATTACTCAAAGGCAGGGTCGTGAAGGGACTGAAGCTGTTTGTTGTCCTTTATAGAACCAACACGGTGAGACAAAATATCCAGACAATATCACACTCTTACTGAGAATTTATTAACTCAAATCTGTATATCATGCTTGTCTTTGACAGAGGAACATGCAAACGCTATACGTTATATAATGTTTCAATGAACAGTGGTGTAAACCAGAATTAATATCTGCCATTGTTTCAACTTGTTTTGCAGCTCCTAATTTGTGTATTCTCCACTTGTATGTTCTTCTAGTTTTGGTCCATATCTTCTCGTAAATTGACTGACTTTGACCCACCACTTTTAAAAAGTTTAGATGGTAATTTAAAAAAAAGCTTTGGGCTTTGTTTTTTTTTTTTTATCAAACATCTGACAGCAGTTATTGGTTTAATGCAGTTTGCATTATATACTATTTCTGATGTACTCATTAAATACTTCTTGTGTAGTGGATGTTCTTATGCGGATACTTTCTTATTCCACAGTACCTCGTTGCTTTGCACCTCTTCTCAAAACATCCTGACAGATGTTGTTCTTTTTATCTACGAAAGATGATGATCAGTGAAGTGATGGCAAGTAGATTTCTGTAAAGGTAAACCATACTATCTTGGTGAATGTGGTCACTATTATAATGTGACATGTTTTAGGAAATCCTTGCACCCCAGATTACAATTGACTGTAGGTCAAAATATGTTTCTCTGTCAAGTGAACCACAAAAATTGTTTCATTTGAAGTGTTTTCCTGCTTTATAATCTAAAACACTTTATATGAGCAAATTAATTTAGGATTAGATGCATTCAATATGGATATTTCACTCATGGAATTTAAATCTTGTTCTGTTCTGTATGGGCACAGTTGTAGTTCATGCTACTGATTAGCTCTCAGCACCAGCAAAACAAATAAGTGAGAGTGGTCGGGCCATTACAATATTTCATTTCCTGCTTGGAGGAAGCTGGATTCTGTAGAACCTTTTTCCCACCGATTTATAGCAGAATCTGGTGTCATAATCAAACAAAGTCTGAGGCAATTCAGATGGCACTAAGGTCCAGTAATTTCCAGCACAACCTTTCAGCAACTACTCACGACAATAGGGAAGGAAGACCCAATCCGGATCCAACTCCACATAATAGGTACAGAGCAGAAATGTCAGTAGCTGCATTTCCATTCTCCCTCAAATTTCACAAAAATAAATTATCACAACAAAAACCTGAAAAAGGGAAATACCTACGTTTCACAAATTCTCTCAAATGTTGTTAAAAGGTTTTTGCAACCTCATGAGGTGATTTTTCAGACATTTTTATATAGAAGTATACTGCAAAAGTGTAATGGAAACACTTTTTTCCCATTTATGCGTGTTAACCACATGTGACTTTGGGGTTCATGTGACCCAGGGCCGAATTAAAAGGGCACTGGCCCCTGGGCCAAGAGTGTTCCATGGACCCCATTCCACACCATAACATTGTAAAAACTGTGAGTGATACGACATTTCTAATATCTCTGAGCCAGTGGTACCAGTAGCAATACACTAGACACTGTGGTGCAACTATCTGGCTTTTATATACATTTTGTTTAATTTCCAAACTGCTGGTGTATACCCTATGTGGGCCCCTGGGCCCACGCCCATAACGCCTATTTGAAAATCCGGCCTTGATGTGACCAGTTCATTTCAGGTAAAGACATTGCAAAACTGATATACTGCGGGGAAGACTGAATCTTTTAATAAATGATTAAAGAGAAAAATTCCATCCTTGATAGCAAACAATGGCAAAATGCAGAGTTTTACAAGGAATTAGAGAGAGAAATGAGGGAGAGCAGTAGTGATGGACAGCTAAAGCTTCCTGACGCATTTGAAGGTTTTCATCAAATTGTTGCATTTGCAATCCACAATATCACCCAGTCAGTGACGGGTCATCATCTATGTCATGGAATCACGCTCTGACACGCTTTAAAAGATGTTTCCGGGTTTTTTCAACACGCAGTCCGACACCTTGACACTGCAAGTCACATCACTAGAAAACTGATTCAAAAAGCAGTTGCAAATTCTCTGCAGCAAGGGAAAAACCCTGAAACAATGCTATGGCTACCAAAAGTTGCATTTCTCCTAAAATCTCGTCTACGGGCCCAAAACAACCATTAAAATACAATCCATTACACCATTGTAACTGGAGACGTACCTCATAAGATGAGGCTAAAAAACTAGTTGAGAATATACAGACATGGACCAAATTATTGGCAAAGTGGTTGGAACAAAAATGATGACACCCATAAATTATTTAGTCACACAACCTTTTCAGGCAATCACTGCCATCAAATGATTTCTGTAACTGTCAATGAGACCTATGCACTTATCACCAGGTATTTTGGCCCATTCTGCAGGTGCAAACTTTTCCAGCTGTCTCAGGATTTAAATGTTCATTTTCCAAACTGCATGTTCCAGTTATTTTCACCTATGTTCATTACAATGTGGAACAGAGCTCATAGCAACCTAGCGACCACAGTCGGCATCATCCTTGAATGTCTGATCATCACTGCACAACAACTTATACCCATCAGTCAATGCAGTAGCCTCAGCAGTCACTGCAATCATTGGCCATGTTTACATGGGAGTTTTGATTCTTCTTTAATTCTAAATAATAATTTAAATTAGCTTTTAAACTGGTGAAAAATCAAGACAAAATTTATTTGTATTGCACCTTTCATACATGAATCAGCATAAAGTGCTTTTTATATTAAAACAACAAGGAATGCAGATATGTGAACACACGTAATCATTCACACACATACATAACACACCCCCTAATCCAACGTTGCAAAGCACAACTCTAGAATAATCTTCTGTCTCTTTAACCAACAAATAAATTTTGTAAAAAAAAAAAAAAATGAATGAACATCTGGCTTGGCATACCACAAGGAAACAATATCCTGAGGATTCTTTTACACCACCAGGGGCCAGTTCACCCATAAACAAAGAGTGTATCACCACGAACCACGTCACCACTGGCCAAGACTCAAGATAGGCCCAGATCAACTCCACAGCCAAATGGCGGCAATGCAAGAACCAACCTATCAAAAGCCATCCCAGCATGAAGCATCCCCATGAGGAAAACACAGGAATTAACAAAGTTTTAAAAGATCAAACAAAACTAAGACCAACAAAGACCAGCTAAGAACAATAAAATAAAATTAAACAGAAGAATCCAAACATATCTCAGGAATTAAATATTTAAATAATAAAGTGATAGAATAAGGTGAAAAAAATAGAGCAATAATAAGAACAAGAACAATAAATAAATAATCCCTACATAAAATAAAAACCCGATAAGATCATCTAAAAACTAAACTAAGAGTCTTAAGCCTCTTTTTAAAAACATCAGTATTCTCCGTTCTCCGGCGGGCTGTTCCACAGACAGGGACCATAATGATGAAAAGAGGTCTGGCCATAAGTTTTGGTTCTCATCTTCAGAACATGTAAAAGGCCGGTATAAGAATTGACTTGAAATAGACTTTTTGGGATGACCAGAGAGCAGAGCATTACAATAATCTAATCTACCAGAAATAAAAGCATGAATCAGCATCTCCATACTGGCAAGAGAGAAAAATGCTCCATGTAAACACCTAATTTCAAATGAAAAAGTCAAACTTCATTCTGAAGTAAGTGTCTGGTTTATTCACATTTTAAATCCAAACCGATTAATTCTTCCATCATGTAAATCTTAATTCCATTCACTCATTCATTATCTGAACCGCTTGGTCAGATGAAGGGTCACGGGGAAGCTGGAGCCTATCCCAGCAGTCTTTGGGCTAAAGGCGGGGTACACCCTGGACAAGTCGCCAGTCCATCGCAGGGCCTACACAAAGACAAACAACCTTAATTCTACTCTAAATTAACTCTGACCACTCTGCGCATGCTCCTTACCTTGTCCCGTCCCAATGACACACATATTCTTCAAATTGTTTTGCCTCCTATGTTCAGTAGTCTATATTCCATCTCCTTCTCAGCTGCCGAAACAAAGTGAAGTAGTATGCTTGTGTTGAGCTGGTGTTTCAAAATTATAGTCAACTTAAAACTGATAAAACTGGTACTTATTATGTAGCTTTCCATGTTACAACCAAAAAGATGACGAGCCGGAAGCAAACATTGTTAATTTCCAGTAGTCATATTGTCCAATCAGAACCCCTCCCAATCCACCAATCTAAAGTGGAATTAAGTAAGGACGTGTTTCCATGTAAACCTCAATTCGGAATTATTATTTTTATAAAAACTCAAAGGACAATACTGTTAATTCAGAATTATTTCATTTTGAATTATTAATTCTGAATTAAAAAACATAATGTAATCATACCCATTGCTGAACGTGGCAACATGACTAGGAACAGAGTTCTTCAACTGCTCCAGAACAACAAAGTCCCACAAGGCCTCATGTGTTTTTACATCCAGGAACATGCAAGAACTCCATGTGTGTCTGCCTACCACACCATCAGCTTTCTACACTTTACCAGTGAATATTCACAGTAATAGTAATGTGTGTTTAGCATCAGACCAACCTTTGCTGACAGCTACCCACTCAAAACGAGGAAAAGAAGCCAAGGGCCCAGGAGAAGAAGCAGAAATATAACGGATGAAAGGGAAAACAAAACTCCCTGAGCAAGAACTACCCCGGACACACCTCCAACACCATCAACATCTTATCCCTGTAACGGCCTACTTACCAGGATTTTAACACCAGCTGAACAAAAGAGGGAGGCAAGTACGGGGTGGTTTTATAGAAACATAAAATTAATTAACACAAATAACAACAATCAAACATTAACAAATATTAATGCACACTGTTAGTGGTTGAATGAAAGTGTATGCATACAAAACATCATAATCTCCAGGGCCAGTTGAGGAGACACGCTGGCTGCAGGCAGGGGGAGGTCTTCAGGACAACCAGTAGCTCATGGTTAGCTTTCTGCACCTACAAAACTAACTGAACACACAAGTGGTGGTGAAGCAGTCACAGCATTAAAGTTGTGACTGCATTAAAGTGACAACCTATACACATTTAGGTGGAAAGCATTTGCTATTTCCTCTTCATACTCAAGTATATCATGCCTTTCAGGACAAACTTTCAAAAGCTTTGGTGCAAAAAGACACTATATGAATCTATATTATCATTAAATACACATCATTTACAATGTGCAACGATAGAATGAGGTAAATCATAACCTTAAGAGTGGGTGAGAAAAGGTATTACAAAGACAGCCAACCATCCCCCCCCCCCCCCCCAACACTTTTTAAAAGCTCAAGTGGAAGAAGATTACCTTAGAGCAGGCATGGGACGGAGCTTTTTCTGGGAACTGCCTGAGAGTATTAATACAATAAGCACAGAAATATAATACAAGAATGTTTTTATCAACATAATCCAGAGAGATGAGGCCAAACTAACCTGGAATATAATCCCAAGGAGAAGGTCCCCTGGTTATCTGTCATCAGGGACACACACCCATACACACTTATAGAGACACACTCACACAGAGCCTCTTTTCATGTCTCGACATTGCTTCAAATAATCGACGGATAATCTTCAAGAGGATGTTGTCCCTTCTCTGATCTTTATTATAATGCCCTCCCCAGTAATAAAGGTCAACGGGTCAGCTGCTCTGTTAAGCTAACAATGTGAATATTTTACATTCATATGCAGTTTTGATATAACACTGAATTATATAGATATTGAAAAGGTTGTTTGATCAATTTTGCACTTCAGATACTTTAATTTTGATGAGTTTAACTCCTCCAGTGTTTGAATTTGTGATGTAAGGATGCACAAGAGCAAATTATACCATTGGTATATCTCTTTAGAGTTTTGGAAGCAGTCAGCTTCAGCAGTGATTCAAACCAAACACAAAGTAAAACTACATAATTTCTGTGCAGAAATAAATGACGAGACTGTTTTGACATTTTGCACTACTATTCATGTCTTCTATCTGAAGGAGAAAAAAAGTACAAAATATCTACATTAATACACTTATGTAACAATTTGATGAGATTTCTCCTATTGGACATTTAGGCGTTTCAGTTTATATTCAATAATAACATGTTTTTTTGCAATGATAACATTTCTGCTCTGGAAATGTGATATTTCTAATAGTACTGAGAATGTCTACTTTTTTTTATAAAAGATCAAATTCACAATTTTTTTTAAAATTCTTCAAGATTTAAATGTAACAGTTAATAACGACGAACTAATGATAAAAAATACATTGAAAAAATAAATGAATACACCTGTATTCACCCCCTCTTGAGGAAAACATTTTCTCATTTTCCTTCACAGCACTTTCACATTTTAAACTTTCACTGAAAATGTACTTGTTTGTTACTCTTTGTAGAATTTTACTGATTGTATTGGATTGTCTATGCGCACGCTTTAAATAAACTGTCTGTGTATTTACAATAAAACAATTATAAAGTATGGAAAACTCAAAGAGGAACATCTCGTAGGATGAAGTGAGGGTTTACACGAAGGACGGGTGCAACATGAATTGGTAGTTGACACTTTGAGAGCTGTAAGACAATGTCGCCTTGGCAAGTAACTTTCTCTCTCCCCCATGTGTCACCCCCTACCCATACACTCTCCCAAACACACACACACACACACATACACACCCCTCTCTCCTGTATCTAAGCAGCGTAATTTGAGTAAATGACAGGAGAACATCTGCTGTGCATAAGAGAGAGGCCAACACTTTAACATGCAGATGTCTCTCTCCATCTGCATTAATTCAATAATTACTGCAATGGAGGGAGGGGAAAAAAATCTTTTTTATAGCTTAAGACAATGTTATCTGTGCCAGTTGGTAAGGGGAGGGCAAGCAGGTTGGAGGTGGGGGGGTGGGGTGTGAATGAGTGTGTATATGTGTTATGTGTTCATGTGCTGCTGGAGGTTTTGGAGAGGAGGGGTAGATTATTACACCATTTAGCCAGAGCAAGCTGTCACATTGCAGAGAATCTCACTAATTCCATTGTGCCCTTGGTGAGTCACTGGCAGACTCCAAGTGACTGATGATGCCTCAACGCCACCACTTGGCCACCCGATGACCAACCTGTCTTACTCTGGGTATATCTGCATGTGTTCTTCATCATGTGTGAGTGAGAGTATACCAAACCTCTGTATTGCAATGTCTGAATGAGTGTACGAGTATGTATGGGTATTTCATCAAACTGCAATGGCGTTACAGACACATCTTAAGAGTGAGAATAAAACAAAGGGTATATGAATGGTTTGTCAGTGGTCAAGAGAGGATTCATGGACAATTAGGCTAATTGTTTTGATTAAAACTAACACTACACACAGTAAAGCATGCAAAAGGTGCACCTGTATGAATTCTTTGTGAATCTATTGTCAGTCCGCATGCTATGGTGTTAACTTATTTCAAACCCTAATGAATAAATCCCTGTGACATCTAAAATGTCGGGCATTCAAATTTTGGCAGGGCACCATCAACTACAATGAATATGCAGGGAGCACATTTACACATAATAGTTTCTATTCAAACAGACCTAATTGCTGCAGTGAAGGTGGGTTGCAATATCACATTTTCATGAAAAGCCTTTATAAAGCATTTAGAACATCTGATCATAATTCAAATAGAACAGGTGCAGTGAAGGAAAAACTAATTTAAGTAATGTGACTTAAATTAAAGAAGCAGCCACGTGCACAGTTCAGTTATTAATCTACTGTGTATTGAACTAGAGGCCATACTGTAATAATGGGGGTTGCATGTTGTTCAACAGATTAGCAAATGCTCAACCTAAGCATACCAATACACCACCAATTGGAGATGGTATATGACTTCTCAACTAAAGAAAAAGGTGACTTTGTCATGAGTGTCTTACAGACACATTCACACTGACATACACAAACAATTCAAGGATGTATCACTGCACATATATGATAACACATAAATAAACAGACATCCTGATATAATCCCCACGAGCATGCACACACTTACTCATAAAACCACACAGTACCTTCATCCATGCACCATCACTCACACATCTAACTCTTACATGCCTGCTAAACATAGGGACAAAGGAAAATATCTGTATACTTGGCAGGCCAACTTCCTTTGATTGGAGGAGTGCTGTTGTAGGAAACAATGCACAGGCACTATTAATACACCAAGGAGAAAGAGAATTCCTCTTAGAGGAAAGCTCAAAGGAGCCAGGGACTGGGCTATTTACAGACTTACTGACTGATTGGATGACTGACTACACTATACTTAACTGTAGTCTCTGCATCTTGTCTTACTCGACTCTTATTCTCTGCAAGGACTGCAGTGCATTAAGTTCTACGTGCATTAGACGAGCAGTGGTAGGTGATACATTGTTTAGTAATTCCGGTTATGATATTTTTAATGTATGGGTATTAAGTGCCCAGGAAATATAACATCTCCCATGTATTTCCACCACTGTGCCACATCAACACATTTGTGACATTTGACTGGTGGTAAATAGCTGCCTGGCCACACTTATGATCTCCTCTCCTTTCTAAAAGTGCCCAGTTAAAGAGCATCAAATCCCAACTCGCTAAACCCTCACAAGCCCAACCTTCATTAGCATAGCTAACAAACTCCCTGAAAGAGCAACGGAGGAGGGAGAGAACAATGGCAGTCTATTAAAGGAGGAGATGAGGAGTTGAGAGGAGGAGCTGTTGGGAGGGAGGCTATTGTTCTGGTCTTATTTAGCCTTTGCTGTCACCCTGCAACTGTTGTCACTTCTAAGTTTAGCTGGACGACTGAAGAGGACAGCGGAGAGAAGAAGGAGAAGGGAAGAAGGAAGCGGAATGGGATAAGGACAAGAAAGAGGAAGGCAGGAAGAATCATAGGAAGAGGATGCATGGAAGTAGAACTGGTGAACAGCAGTCTTAAAAAGATGCAGTGAAATGAAAAGAAAATCAACAGAAGTGTTGACATAAAAGTAAAAGAAAGATAAATCATTGCAAGCGAGCTCTCATTTTGACATTAAGCTCACTACTACTTAGTTAGGTAATTAAATCAAAGGACACTCCTTTTAAACAAACTTGTGCACATCTCATAGGTCCAGACTTTTCACTTGAAGTTTTAACTTCACAAACCCCACAGATCATTCACTGAACATCTCTCTTTAACCCCTGGTTTAGCAACTGATTCAAATCAGCTGTTTCTGTGTCTGCAGCTTTCAATCCAACTCAGCTGTTACTGGCCACACCCCTCCCAGGAAGACCTCAGTAAGGCCCTGTTCACATTTGCTTTAAACATGTGTCCTGGGTAAACCAATCACAAGTCTACAGCACATGCACACAAGTATGTGGGTTCACATCTGACATTGCAAATGTGTCCGCACATCCCTTCTGAGTGGCCACTTTTTATCAGCCGATGTCATTGATGAGAAGCATTTTCCATTATGCACAAAACATGCAGTTTGTACAGTACACATTAATTGGAGGGTGGTCTCAGGATCTGTACGCAGGATGTTTTCCGGGACAACCCACTTCCAGAAGTTGCAATTTGTTAGGTATGCTGAACAAAGGAGGATAAACATATGTTGCCTCTGGATGTGACCTGAACGACTAGATCTGAATGACAATTCAATTCATCCTCAGGCTTTGACTTTTTTATTTATTTATTCATCTGTGTGCAATTGGCTCACGCAAGATGTATGTTAATACCAAATGTGAACAAGGGAAGGAGCTGCCAGTCTGACCAGCTAAGTATGCTGTTACTGGAAAACAGCAATGCTTGTATCTTTCCATCATTACATGTAAATGCAGCCAAAGTTTAGGCCCAACTGTTACTTCAATGCATGTTTATAATATTTTTGTCATGTTATACACTGGTTATAAAGATCGAATAAAGCTTCACATTTCTCACAAAGGGACATTTCAATTGCCAGGCTACCTAAAAGATATAGTCATCTTGCAATTATGGATGACAACGAAAAAAAACACAATTTTCATGTGAGCATTTGTGGTAAATTGTGTGTTATGTTTGTTACAGTTTAAAACATCAAGTGCAAATCTGTCAGTCAGAGCAAAAGTATGCAATGTGTGAAGAGTATCACAGCAAACCAGAAAACAGAAAGAAAAGAGCTAAAAGAAGAAAAGTAAGACATAAGAAAAAGGGAAGACAGAAGAGGGAGACAGATTAGCCCAGCTGTCTGCTCATAAAGCAGCCGAGGGGTGAGGCGTTAAGCTCTCCAGTGAAAGCAGAGCTTAGGTGGGTGACACAGGGCAGTGGACCCCATTCAGTCTACGGTGGCCTACATCATAGGGCCTGAGCCAAAGTAAAGACACATGGATAAACAGTGGGAGATGAGGCTCCGTGCCTGCAAAGCCCACAGGGCTAAGACGGCCGTCCGGCATTGCATTCCCCCCCAGCCAGGAGTGGAGACAGAGGGGTTAAGGCTTGGCTCTGACTAGCCGACAAGGGATGGGGCGAGATGCTAGACATAGTCTCAGTCAAGTCTGTGAGTTCATCAAGAAGAATGTGGAATATGTGGAATATATCGCCACCGTTCTTCTCAGGAGAATATAGGAACAATTACATCCAATCTTGGCTCAGATCCACTTCTAAAAACAGCCCAGAATTACCAGTTACTCTGTCTTCACTCTGTCCCTTTGATGCAAGCACACGTTGCTGTCCATCTCTTACCCATGCCCTGTTGTTGACCCCAGTTAGCGCAGCAGTCTGAGGACAGCTTGTGATGACAAGGTCAGGAGTATAGAGTGCAAAGGCTTCTATCTACTGCAACTCCAAGTCCGAAAGTAGCGAAGGTCTTTAACCACTCTGGACTTCACACACAACCCTCGCCCATGACCCCCTAGCAAAGAGGCATTAACAGCTGCTGTTTTATGAGGTCCCAAAAGTGACAATGCACTGCATATATCTATCAACAATGTAGTCATGAGCCGTGCATAAAGTGTCATATGAGGATGCGTAAACAGTCACAGTGTTACAAAACAGTACAGTAAATTGTGAGGCAGTAAAAGTGTATATTTTATGACAAGTGAATGTTGTTTCATTCATGTTACTGAAAACTGCATCCTCTGGACTGGTTCAAGATAATTACTTGAAGTGGAGACCATTAAAGTTTATGTTTTTTTCCTCTAAAAAATTAAAACCTTTTATCTTTTCATTTTATTTTTCATCTAAATCAAATGATCACATTATCTTTGCATTTAAAGAAAGTATGGGTGGCAAATGACCAAATTAACTCAATATTAAATCAATTACAAATTTAAAAACAAAGACATGCAGAATAATTTAATTAACAATACTGCTATGAAGAAAATTAGCAGTCTTCCTAAACAAGTTTATGTTAGCTTTAGTGAATTAATTACAGTCAACTGTGATGCTTTGAGTTTGTAAAACTTGACTGAAATTGATAAATCGTGATAATCTAGATGTAGAAGAAATACTTGATTTCAAGTTCACTTTATGTAATTGAGCTCAAAATGGTTTTTGCTTTGCTGGGGACTGCTTTCCTCGCAGGAGGAGCTCTGATAAAGATCATCAAGGATCTAAAATTATGCTGGATTCTTTTTTATGTTATCATTCCTAAACAGCTCTTTGTTATCTGTAGAAACAAAAAAACAAAAACATTTAGACAATCATTTGTAAAATAGTAACTATAGTTTATTTTTCTGTTTTTACCTTATTAAAATCAATAGCAACCAAATTTAATAAAAGTATTCAAATCGTTCAACTGTTACTGAAGTAAAAGGGCATAGTTACATACGATTAATTGTCCTTATATGTTATTAATAGAAGCCAACAACATTGTGGAAAATACTGCCCACCATCATTATTTTTCATGTATATGTCATTAATTTAATGTAATTTGATCTTAACCACAATGACTGTGAAGCAGAACTCTCGTCTGTGGAGGTCATTTTAATGTGTAATAGAAATAAATTTGAATTTAAATTAATTGACTGAACTTAAATACTTAAATTCATTTAACCTTTTATAATTTCATAGGATTTATTCAAGATTAGCATTAATAACAAGCAGATTAAAATTAAGTTAAATCTACTAAATATGTTCCATTAAAACAAACCTTGTACAGTGTACTTATACAGTGCTGCTCTGTCTGATGGATGTTTAGAGGCACAAAATTGCTTGGTTGCATGATTATTGTCAATTTTTTTTTGAAGACCAAAACAGTGTGACAATGCTTTTATGTAATTGATTTCTAAATAAACGTTGGAAAGAAAATGTGTTACTGGGATCTTTATTATATTCTGGTTAGGAACACAAAAGAGGAAGTGATCTGGTCTCAGACTATCCTGTCCATATCCATTTAATATGTCTGCCCTATCTCTTATTCTTTTGATTTATCCTAACAGGGTTTTCTTGAGAACTAAATCTACTTAGGATTTATTGTTTCTTATTATTTCCAGTCATTTGAAATTATAATCCTTTCACCTAATCCCTCTGTGCCTCTCATTCAGATCATATTCATCAAGATCATCCCCTGTGAGAATGCAAGAAATCAGAACAGTGGGGAGGTCTAAAGAGATCGTGTACTGTAACAAGGGGGTTTCTTCCAAATCAAATCCAGTTCCTCTGATGTAATCAAGACGAGACGCCAGAGACGACATAATCTCCCAGGGACATGGTTCCGTTGCTTGCACGTTATTAAAAAATGAGGAGAAACAAATCTTTAGATTGAAAGACTGGAAAAATGGAATTATAATAAATCGCAGGAAACTGGGGCAAGGTTGGATAAAGCCTTCAGATACAGATGAGGGACAAATCTTCACTGTGGTTTGTGTTTTTATGTGTGTGGGCATGCATGTGGGTGTGTGTATGTGTATGTGTGTGTGTGTGTGTGTGTGTGTGTGTGTGTGTGTGTGTGTGTGTGTGTGTGTGTGTGCATATGAGCGGGCATGCAAACGTGTACTGTAATGTGTTTGCATGGTTGATTATAAAATATTTCAATTCACTCAAGATCAAGTCCCTGACCTGAACCCTCCCCATGTACATCTGTGTAAAAAATGAGGAGTGATAGTTGCCCTACTAGAACTAACTCAGGGCTGTCAGATAATCTCTCTGTTTCTAAGGTGGCCTCCAGACTAGGGTGCTTTATGGATGTGATTCTCAATTATTTGACTGCACTTACAATAAATCTCCACTAGGTGGCACAGTGAGACAACAGTGAGAAAGTCCAAGAGAACTGAAGCCTCTCTCTGTTTTTTTGACAAAGTATTATTAAGAAATATCAAATATAATTTAATTAGGGAGAATGATAAATAGTAAGATCTATATGTTGAACTGATGGATAAAAACAGCAGTCAGGATAAGCAATAAAAATGATGACATTTTTATCCTTCACCACTAGATGGCCCTATTGAACTGTACTAAAAGTACTAAAACACTGAGTCGTGTACTTAACACTATCATACGGTTTTACTCCATTTAAATATCAGAACTATATCTGAATGAATGGTATCATTGTGAGCTCAATTATAGTTTGTGCTCTTCTTTTTATTATAATTTCTTAAGAGATGGCTGTGGATCATAGCCATGAGCAATAATGTTGCATATTCTTTCTAGTCCTCTCTACTACCCTAAATTTAGAAATAAAAACTTTTTTATAACATAAATTATGTAAAAAAAAAAAAAAAATGTTCAAGTAAGTATCCATAATCCATCATCAACAGCGCTTTATAAAAGGCTGAAAATACAATTAGATAAATAATACATTTTGACAGCTGACATTTAGAACTGCAGTGACAACTCCATTGTTTCTTAATGTTCATCACATGATAACACAGCTTTTCATATGAAACACATTTCCATCAGATCTCTGCCAGAGTCATGGGCAATAAAGGGATCTACACAGTCCCTTAGTCGCTGAGAACTGCACTCCTCTGTATGGAGATTTATGATATTTCTCCAGGTATCTGTTGCAGCCAATTCTTCCAACACAGAGGAGACAGGCCCCAGTGCTCCATTGACTAAGAGTACTACTGTTGCCTTCACCTTCCAGGCTTTCTCCAGTTCTTTTCTGAGTCCTTAGTATTTCTCCAGTTTCTAGTGCTCCTTTAATTCTGATATTGCTATAGTTGGCTACATCGATCAATACGGTTTTCCTGTGTTGCTTATCCATAATCACAATATCCTGTTGGTTGGCCACCACCAATTTGTCAGTGTGAATCTAGAAGTCCCACTGGATCTTAGCCCTTTCATTCTTCACCACAATGGGAGGTTTTTCCCATTGTGACCTAAGGTCCTCCAGTATATATTCACAGATGATCTTGTACACTATGCCAGCTGCTTGATTATGGCATCCATGTATTCTTTGTCTGCTAGTATCTTGCAACCTGCTGTGAGGTGCTGGATTGTCTCAGGGGGCTCTTTGTACAGCCTGTGTGTTGTGATGACCAGTTCCTCTGTGCTGTCCTTCAGTCCAGCCCTCTCTAGTCATTGATAGGGATTGTTCATATATGCCACTTCAGCTTTGTTGGTGATACATCCTGTGCAGGGGTTTGTTCTTCCATGATGGTTCCTCTGTTTTGTTCTATATATTCATATTCACTTCAATTCAGCTTTATTTGTATAGTGTCACTGTACAACGAAGTAATCTCAGAACACGTTACAGACACATCAATTGAAGCCAATTCATAATAGATAGCCAAGTTAAGGAAAACCAACAGACTGCATGGAATTATGACTTTGATCAAATTCTCCATCATCCTGAGTGTGCATGAGGTAACAGTGGAAAGGAAAAACTCTCTTTTAACAGGAAGGGAAAAACCTCCAGCAGAACCCAGCTCAGGGACGGCAGCCATCTGCCTAGACCCATTGGGATGGAGAGGATAGGAAGGACAGACTTGCACTACAACTTTTATCAAGGAAGACCTGCAGAAAGATGAGAAATAGGTTAATGATGCAAATATTGGCATATGTTTCTACATGAAAGGAGCAGAGTGAAAAAAGGAAGTGCTTAGTGCATCGCTATAACATTAGGGGTGATCTAGCCATAAAACACCAAAACAATTGTCTTAGGTTTGATCTTAAAAGTAGAGAGCGTTCCCAAACCTAAACTTGGAGCCGGCTCCATAAAACAGGATCCTGAACGCTGAAGGCTCTGCCTCCCATCATACTCTTTGAGACTCTGGGAACCACAAGTAAACCTGTACTCTAAGAGCAACATGCATTATTTGGAATATATATGGAACTGTGAGATCTTTAATATACAATGGAGCCCATAAATAAGGAACTGTAGTAATCCAGTCCTGTCCTCGAAGTTTTTATATTCTTCAAAAATCTGCGCAATTACTCGTCAATTTGAGGCAGGTGTGTTGGACCAAGGACACATAGAAAACCTTCAGGTATATAGAGACAAGCTGAGCAGATATTAAACCTGAGATAAAATATGGTGTGAGTATATTTTTCTGTTTGACTCTCACACTGTTTGACAGCAGGTGTAATTATGTACTGGTGAACAGAGTTGTGGTTTCCAGCAAAGCTCCCAGATAAGACTTCTTTGCTTCTTTTTTTTTTTTTTTTTTTTTTTTTTTTATATATTGTGTTCTCTCTTTTTTATTCTAATCAACCCCTTGCTAAACCATACAGCTCACTTCAAATGTAACAGTATAAAAATCTCTTTATGGAAATCCTTAATTCACCGGAATTAAGCTTCTTTGATTGCTGCAGTTGAACTATTAATAAGGAGGGTGACGCCCCGGCTCTTGTGTCATATCCCACTGCTGCCCAGAAGTCCAAATCCATTCTGGAGCGACAAGGCACAATGACTGGCGGCATCGCGGGACTGGAGAGGTTCGACAGTCCGGGAAAGGGACGAGGTCTCCGCGTAACCAGACCTTTTAAAGTCGGGGAGCTCCTTTTTTCCTGCCCGGCGTATTCATTCGTGCTATCGGTCAAAGAAAGAGGCTGCTGTTGCGAGTTCTGCTTCACCAGGTGAAATAAAAGCCCTGAAATTTCCTGGGACAACCTCATACCAGTTGTCTAACTCGCATCCTCACACAACTTTTGTTGTTGCCTGTGACAGTCAGTGATGTAGTATAGCTGAATATTCTGCAACTCTACAGTAGGTTATATTTCTTATTAGTAATTAGCCCTTAAAGGCCCAACACATGAAAGAAAAATGGTGAGAAAAGTCCCTTTTTTGTATGAGGTATTTATCTGTCCCTTTAACAAAATCTAAAAGAAAGTAACAACATATTTTAGATATATTTAGATATATGTGATATGTCCACATTCTTCTTGTATGTCTACATTCTTCTGGTGCTTTCTTGTGTCCATTAAGGGATTAAAGACAAAGTCAGATTGTGTTCAACAGGATTTTGAGCAAGGTTTTTGCCACAAAGTGATATTTCAGAAATTGTATATGTCATATGAAATTTTTTATGGGTTAAAGCTTTTTGTTTCTCCAAATCTGATTTAGCCCCGGTGCAAGAGGGAGGAAGGAGTGCTACCGAGGTCAATTTTAGCGATTAAAAGCCACACATGGCTCTGTAAAACTGTCTCCCCCTAAAATCTATTTTGGTTATGCCTGTGGCTCATCTTTCTGGGTGATGCTTAGATATCTTTTTTCACAAACCTACTAACCCCCTCATGGAGAATATGAATGGCACCATAATGATATTCTTATCTATTTCATGGAAAGATATGGCTGGGGTTAATTAGAGAGCTCAGTCAATAGTCGACTGGTGAGTTCACCAGTGATCCTGAAGTTAATTGTACAGCTTAAGCAAATATATTTGTTCAGGTTCATTAGGAATGACTCACACTGAAGCTATATTTGTCCTGCAAAGTGAGTCAGGTTATGTCAGTTTTAGTATTGTAGTCCAGACATAAACTTGCCTCGAAGGATTTTACACTCTGTTTATCACACAAAACCTCCAGCCTCAAACCTTTGGCTTGCAGCAATGTGTTGTGTCCAGTTTGCATTTACAGTTGGAGGAGCTTGACCATGACGATCACAGGGATTTGTGCTACATACCACCAGACCATTTTTATCTTGGCTTGTTTGATGAAAATAGCTCTGATTCAGTATTTGACCAGATTGCAATAGAATTATAATTTGAAATAAGATTAATCATTGTGTTACAAAGACAGCTGGTCGGTCATAAGGTCAGCTCTATTAATACATCAGAATGTTTGGAAGTCCTTCATTGCTATCAGTTACTGCAGGCCAGCAGCAACTGCTGTTTCTTATCTCAGGCAGGCCTCAGAAGCAGGACATCTTAACGCCCATGCACACACTCCACACAGCTAGATACTGTTTCACAACCAGACATACTACACATACTTTGGCTTGGAGGTTCTCATCCAAATAGTTTGATGTGTTTAGTGTGTTTGATGTTTAGCTGTTGTTTCTCTGTTGTAACAGATTTTATCTATGTGTGAAGTTTTTTTCAGTAACTACTTAATGAAACTCTACATGTCATCCAGAAGCTAATTAAACTTTTGATTTTTAGGAAAGAAGGCTTGGCAAGATGTGGGAAGTGCAAGAAAGCTTTTTACTGCAATGTAAAGTGCCAGGTACAAAATATCGTGGAACTATATCTGTGGGAATTTTTAATGGTTGATGTCAACTAGGTTAGGATTTTAATGCCCCTCTTAATTTGCATCCTAACAATACTATTGATCTTCTCACATCATGTTACTTTATAATTTATGTCAGTTCACTGATTCCTGCCATTTGCCATGCAGCTCATAATGCAGCTGGTGTGGTGTTATCCTTTCCATTGACGCTCCCGCAAACATTTTTAAAAACTAGTGCGAGTGACAAAAAGTGTCTAAGTTTACGGAATTTCGTTCATTTTGTATTTCCGTGTCTAAACAGTTTGCAGCGCAACATGATTGTAGTCATACTTAAACCTTTCATTTTTTTCTGACTGCATTTGTTTCGCTGTGAGCTAAACTAAATTAAAGTTGGAATCTATGTCAATCCAAGCAAAAGGGATCATTGATAATGAGTAATGTACTTTAATTTTTTTGTATAAAACACTAAGTGTGCATACGGTGTTGTTTATAAAGTCAGGAAACTTGGTCTTTGCCATCAGTGAACAAATCAGTCTACATGTTGATAGGGCAATGGGGTGATTTAAGGAAAATAGTGTCATTTAGGAGGTCTTCTGCTGTGATCACAAACTGAATACTTCTCTCCACTAAGTGAAATCAGGTTTCAGTTTAAACTAAAAGCCCTCTTTTGACTGTTTAAATTCATCTGAAGAAAGGAGATTGGGCCATGCACAAGCTGGAGTGTTCAGCAATGAATGCATTTGGAGAGAACTGGTGGCCATCAGAGACGACCCGCCTCGTGGCCCGGATCCTCACTAAGAAGGTTTGACACTAAATCAAAGTTGGTGTATTTCTGGAATAGTGTTTAGTACATACTGTGGTAAACATGGCTATTCTCAGCAGAAAATGCAAAGAGATAAATGTGTGTCTGAGAAGATGATGCACATAGGAGAGATGCAGTCACGTGAGTAATCGCTCATTTATAGCATGAGATTAAACTTGTGCACGATTATTTTTTCCATTGCAATAACTTTTTTCTGGCAATTGATTGGCAGGACCAGAGAGATCCCCATAGAAAGTGTATGTGCAGTGTTTTATAAAGAACTGGATGTCATATCTTAAAACATGAAATTGAGCGAAGTATGGAAGACCCCCAGATATTTTATATATGTATGTATGTGTGTGTGTGTGTGTGTGTGTGTGTGTGTGTGTGTGTGTGTGTGTGTGTGTGTGTGTGTATATATATATATATATATATATATATATATATATATATATATATATATATATATCCTATAGATGTGGGACAAATAACATGTGAATAAAGGAGGTAAAAGCCCTTCTTGACACTTGACTGCATGGGAGCATGTAAAGTTGTTTGCCAGTTGCTTTATTTATCCCACAGGGAAGATGTAATTATGTTGTAGTTTTTTGGTTTTTTTTATCTGTTAATTGTTTTTGCTGTTTTTTAAATTAGAATGAGCTGATAATTAATGACAGCCATTCTATGGTTTAAAATCATAAAATTTTCTGGGTTTTAACTTTACTTTAAATTCAATATGTGGCACAGGCTAAATTTAGACAATTCTGTACATGACTAATGGTAATTTATGGGGTGCTGCTTCAGTCACTCCAGTCTCTACACCTCACATACAGATCTTTACAGCTTGGTCCAAACGCAGTTTTGCTATGATAAAGAAAAGTATTTAAGAAAGAAAATGGTGAAACTGCAGCTACAAAAAGCTAACTGCTGTCTGGTAAAGATGGAAAACTGAAATTGGTAAACTTAGTTTGGTATAGTGAGGAGATGACCAGTGTGTTTGTGCGTGATATGGCAAAGCACAAAGACTGTGTGAGTTCTTATATTATTTCTTATCAGACTTGTAATTAATCTAAAAAACAAACTCTAATTGTGGTACAGTCATTAATGGCCTCAATATCCTGTGAACATTCAGGGCTATTTTCCTCCCTCTAAATGAAGAATAATGGGAGGAAGAAAGCTGCATTGAAGCTGGCTGTATGTTAGCTTCGTTATGGGGTATTCTATTATAAACTTTAGGTAAGGTTATTCTACAACCTCACCCATGCTGAAACTTTGGTGGTCTGTGTGAAACTCAATGTTGACTGGTGACAAAAAAAAAAATAGTGTTATTGTCAAGTACCACATGTGGTCATTAAATTTTGCATCCTTTGGCTTCAACTCCACATCTCTGAAACTTCTGGAGGACAGATGATGATTTTGAAGGAGTGTGCTGTGCATAGTACCAGTCTGAATTCCCCACAGTTGTCCAGTTTATTGAGATCCAGTGGCTTTTGTGGCCACATAATTTAATTGACAACCATTTTACATTGATCAAGTCCTGCAGCAGCATCAAGCGTCCTGTGGGTGTGGCCATTTAACACAGACTTGTTGTGTCCTTTGCATGTAAAGTCACATGTACTCCCAAAGCATGCCACCCACTTGCGTACTGCTGTTAAAAAAGAAAGTACTACTTTATTTGAATAGGCAAATATTAGCAATTGATATCAATGTTTCACCCTAGCAATAGTTTTAATGCATGCAGTTTGTAACAAAACAGACAAAAAGGCCTTTTTGAACAGTAGCATGAAATCCAAACCTTTTTCTCCCCTGACTATAACAGATGTGGAGGATGAAGATAATGAGAAAAGAGAGCGAACAGAGGCAGATATTGCTGGACTGCATCGCTTTTACTCCAAACACGTAGAGTTTCCTGACCACAAAGACCTGCTAACACTCTTTTCTCAGGTACCACACGCACGTACACACACAGTGACTTTCTTAGATACTGGATTTTTTTTTCTAACAAATAAGAGTTCTTTTTTTTTGTCGCTCTTACATGTGTTTTTTTTAACAGGTTGCTTGCAATGGTTTTACTATTGAGGACGATGAACTTTCCCACATGGGAACTGCAGTCTACCCAGAGTGAGGAGATCTCACGTGTGTGTTTATGAACAGTTTTATGAATGCAGAAACATGGCGAGAACACTTTGGGAACACGTAATCACCCTAATACAGTCATTCCACATTACACAAAAGACTCTGAAAGCTACAATTAGCCATGTTTGTTTGATATAAAGATCAGTAGTCAGAACAAAATATACTACATCCAGAGGAGCCATTCTGTCTACTCTCACTGTATTATCTTGTTCAGTTGGTCTTTTAATGATAAAAATGGTTTTAAAATTGTCTTTTGAAGTTTGGGTTCCCTTTCTTTTGCTCTTTGTTGAACTATTTCCAGTCACACAGATTATAAAACAGTTACTGACTTTTTTCAGGGAACCTCCAGACCTAAATGCGGTCGCAGGTTAACACCGCTTAGAGCAGTGATGTTACTGTATTTAGAAAAACTATCCCATGCTTCTTCTATTTGATTCATTTAAAGAGTGGTAAAGGAGAGTGCCATTTCTATTTTTATCTCTTCATTTTTCTTCGTGTCTGTCTCTCCCTACAGTGTGGCATTAATAAACCACAGCTGCCTTCCCAGCGTCATTGTCACATATAACACGACGTCAGCTGAGATTCGGGCAGTGCAGGACATGAAACCGGGAGATGAAGTGAGGAAAAGACCACTGGGATCTTGTCCTTTGTTGTATTTCTAGTGTGCAAAGGAGTGAGCTATGCTTCTTGTGCTCTGAATGACAGCCTGTTAATAATATGATGTGTCTGAGTTCCGCCTATTTCTTTCTTTCTTAATGAAAGATAAATAATCTGTATGAAAGTAATTAGGAACTAGTAATGCTTAATGTTGCTCTCAGTTAATTAATGACTGCTTGTTCATGTTTTTCATTATTTTTTGTTAACTGATCAAATTAGTGACATGAATTCGAGGTCAATAATTTGAGCAAATACTAAGGAAATAACCTGAAAGGCATTATAATTGAGAGAGTATCTGACCTGATGCTTGTATGGAACGAATGAAAGGCAGAGACAGGCATGTGAAGAGGTGAGTAGTGAACCACGGTACTGCTGATGTGCAGTAAAAGGTCAATGACAAGTTCACTCATGAACATTGTAAAGACAGCAGGGTGCCTGCGTGTGTTTGTTTGTGCTTTTAGTGCAAATGTAGCCACTGATTTGAGCGGGGTTATTTTCAACATATGTGGAATGACAAACTATTTGGCAGCAGACAAGAGGAAGAGTGTCAAGGAAAGAGAATGCCTTATTTTTTTTATATGTAGGCTATTTGTTTTTTAATCCCTTTTTAGGTGCTCATCAGCTACATAGACCTCCTCTATCCAACAGATGACCGCATTAACATGCTGAGAGACATTTATTACTTCACCTGCAACTGCTCAGAGTGCAAAAACAAGTCTAAAGTAAGCTCCAATAGTAATAGTAAAGTAAGCCCCAAAGGCTGAGTGTTTTGTTTGCATGCTACCCTGCAAGCTTATCTAGAATTTGTTATTCATAAGTTCAGTTTAAAACAGCTTCTTATAGATTGCTCGACTGACATGCTCTGTCTTCTGTCCATCTTTAGGATAAGGCAAAGTTGAAAGTACGGACGCAGACTGAGCCCATCGAGCCACAGGTCATCAGCAACATGGTGCGCTATGCCAGGAAGACTATCAAGGAGTTCCGGGAACTCAAGCATGTTAAAAATATCCTCTCATGCCAATTCATGTTATCATCATTTGTGTTTTACAACTCATCTCCACTCAAAAAAATGAAGTAGATACAAGAAGGAAAGGAAGAAAATTAAATGTGTCTAATTTTAAGTCAGTTGTAATTCAATACTTCAGTTTCTTTCATACTTTATAACACTCTAGCACTCACTTTGGACACTTTAGTATTCAGCTGTGTAGCTCACTGGACTCTAAACTGTATATATAACTAACTATAATCAGATCATAACTTTCTGACTATGAAGTTCATTTTCAGCTCAGCTCTTGTGGTTGCAGCCTTGACTTGTTAGCACCTCCCAGTGAGCTGCTGGAGATGTGTGAACAGAGCTTGGAGGTAATGGGGGCTGTCTTTGATGATTCCAATGTGTACATGCTCCACATGATGTACCAGGCCATGGGAGTTTGTATTTACATGCAAGATGCAGACGGAGCCATCAGATATGGAGAGAAGATCCTCAAACCTTACAGGTACCAAGAAAGCACAAGAGCTTCTTGAACAAAACATCAGTTTTCATAATGTTCTGATTTTGGTAAGAAATTATTCATTTGATGTTGATCTGCTTAAATCTGCTCAGTCAGATTTGTAAAAGAAAAAAAATACAATAATGAGTTTATTTTACAAAACATATAGTAATCTGTGGATTAAAGTCTGGATAATTCTCTTTTTTGTGGGAAAAAGTTGTTCCACAGGAAATTATGTTAATATAATGTAACTGAGGAAATGTCATGGTGATACTTATTAGACAAAAATATCCCAACAAATTCAGAACATCTGCAATTTAAAGAAAAGAAAAAAAGCTATAATGGCCAAATCTAAAGGCTATTATTAGACTGCATTTACAACAAGTAGAGCAGTAAAAAGAACGAAGCAACTCCTCTCTTACCATATGTATTTTATTCATTTTTTACATTATTTTGATTAATAAATGTCATTGTGACACTCTATATTGACCTGTTCAAAACTGTATAGATACTGGAAGATATTTAGTGTAACAGTGTGTTTTGACTCATTTTGACACCTTTTATCAAAAATATTTTAAATGTCACATGGCAGCATGATATTGTGGCAAAAATACATCTACAACATTTCTAGATGTACTTTATTTTGTTAAAAGATAGTATTTGAGCTGCTTTTTTAAAAAATAAGAATTGATTTTTTTTAAAAACTATACTGATTGGTTTTTCTGTAAAATAGCTTTTTTTTTTATGATTTATGCAAAACATGTGTGGTCTTTGTCTATTGCAGCATTCTGTATCCACCCTATTCCTTAAATGTGTCATCAATGTATCTGAAGATGGGCAGAATCTATATGCAGGTGGAAAGGCCCTCTGCAGGCATCAGTGCTCTCAAGAAGGTAAATACACATGCAGAGCTTCAAAACAGATAAGGAAATAATGCATATGCTTCGATATGTTGGAAAATTACATTTGTTTTTGTATAAACAGGCAATGGCTATAATGGAGGTGGCTCACGGGAAGAATCATCGATACCTCACAGAGCTGCGCAAAGAGATCGCACAAAAGTAATCAGACCTAATCCCTGTGGACTGCATACACTCTTGTAACAGTGCGCTTTGTCGAACTTTGGCTTTTTCTTTTCACTTTTTGTAACAGAGAGCGCATGTGTGTTTTATTGCACATTTTTGATTAGATTTTCTGATTCATATTTTTGTAACATGCAAAACATTCAGTAGTTGTGAACAGTGCTTTTTCTTATAAATGACATTGTTGACAAGGTGATGGAGAATTCTTTTGCTAAAAGCAACTTCATTTTGACTTGTGACTGACATGATAGCTGCACCCTGTTATTCATCAGAGTGAAGTTGTTTACAAATGTGTGCAGGAGGTCAATGCAAGAAAACTCATGTCATCCAACTGGACAGCTGCCTTCACCACAAGGGGGCTGTGGAAGCTGCACAATGTGCCCCCATCACAGAGGACAGTTGGAACACTGCATTTAACACCTCATTTGTCTGTTCAGCACTAATTAGTTTTTAATGCTGTCAGAAATATACACATTTTAACCAAGCTAAAAGAAAATGACGCAGAAAAGATTATTTTGAGACCACAATCTTAAAGAAAATAAGGCTTTAATTGCATAACAAGCAAGTACAACAGCTTCATACATGTCTGGGGGGAGGAAACAAGACTTTATGCACTCAAAATGCATATACAAAACATATGTACACATTTACTGAAATGTATTTGGGGTTTCTGCCACAAAAGAAAGCCAAACGGGAGAAAAGTTAAATTCAAACTGTGGAATGCCATGTGAGAAAATACTGTTTCAGAGAACATAAGTGCATAAAGCTTAGATTTATCTAAGAAAATATACTGAAATATATACATTGAGATATAAAAATGCATGCATAGTTTATGTTGCGGTATTTTAAGGGTACCAAGTCAAGAAAAGACCATTAAAAATGCTTTTGCATGCCAATTATGTACAGAGTTTCATTGTATATGGTTAAAAAAAAGTAGAACTAGTATAAAATGTAAAAAGTTTGGGGTATATTTTAAAAAAAAAAAAAGATGTGGGAATACTGTTAGCTATTGAGTTTTGATCAGTATATTAAAAATGAAAGTGTGCGTCTTTTTTCGGAGCATAGTCTGTTAAAAGAGGGATTTTTTAAACAAAGAAAATCTTAGGTTTCTGTCAAATCCAAACCTAAGAGTTAGGTTAAGGATGTGAGGATTTAATTGAGAAGTGACTGAAAAATTTGATCTCTGGAGGCACAGAATAATAAGCATCTCCATGTTACACATTCAATAAGGCACAATGATACAATATATACAGCATTTACTGTATAAAAATTATATGCTTTCTCCAGTTAGGAGACTGGAAAATGGTAAGTCACATGAGACTGCAAGAAGCCATCATCCAATAAAGTGATTTTTTTTTATTATACTTTGTGTTTGTGGGTGTTTTACTAGAGAAATACAGTGTTTATTAATGCTGTAGCTGGTGTGCCTTCACAAGAACTGTGGGAGGAATCTAAAAAAAACACTTTACACAAAACAGTAAAGTTTAAGACAAGTTCAGATCAACAAAAAAATTAGAAAAATAATAATTAGAAAAAAAAACATTTTAGAGCAGTGATTTGAAGAAAAGTTTTGCTTGGCAAACTCTAGACTGTAGTGTAAAAAGACATGCTCCTGCTGCCACCTACTGTTTATTCAGCATTATGCCATGTCTCATCATGGCTAGAGAGAGAGAGGGAGAGAGAGAGGCAAACAATTGCTGTGAACTGAAACTGAGATCTTAATTTCTCTAAATGTTAAGAAATCTCAGGAACATACAGGTTGGCCACATTTAAAGAAACATTCACAACTGGAGTTAAGAAAAGCTCTTTGTTAGCCTGAACTGCTAGGAGAACATGTATTAATATGCATGCTCAACAGAAAAAAAAACCAGATTCAAGATGAAGAAGAAATAAAGAGCTAAATGTGAATATACTGATGAGGAAAATGGTTGATTTCTATACAGGAATACACAAATTCGTTCCTCCCTTGAGGTGGGGTTGTTTGAAAATTCACTACTACTTACAAAACCTCCACAACATAAAACTCTTAGTGGATCTTAGTTTCTGCTTCTCCCACATCTCAGTATACTTTTCTACAGTCCTCATGCTATGCTGAAGTACCTGCTGAATTAAGCTGAATTTTTCACCGCATAACGTTGTTGTTCCACATCATGTCAGAACCAAGTCAGTGCTCAAGCTTAGATGAGGCGGGAGTTTTTCAGGAATTGGATGAGGACCTGATAGACAAACGTGTACTGAGAGATGGTCTGCACCATCAGCATCCTTTGTTGCCTCAGCTCTGATAACATGGTGGGAACCTCCACGGGCTGAAAAGGAAGAAGAAAAGACAGAACATGATTATTGTCCATGTATATGCATGTCCAGTATATTAGCATTGCATTACACTGAGTCTTTAACTGCCTTTTTCCTCTTTCCTGGTTACATTATACTATTATAAGGCATGTGCTCTTAATGGTCCATTGATGACAGAATATATATTGAAATGGTCAAAACTTCACAAGTTTTTTTGTTTAGGAAATCGAACTTATTACTATATACACACCTCATTGTGCTCCAGGCAGCTGATCATGAGCTCAGTCAGGATAACCACGCCAGTGCGACCCACCCCAGCACTACAGTGCACCACCACAGGTGGATTCAGGCTCTTTGAGGTGTCCAGCATGGAGTTGGTATGTCTCCTTACAGACTGGATCTCCTCTAAGTATGCTTCAGGGAAGCAGAAAAGGAAAGTAAAAATCAGATATGGTTTTTGTGTCTGAAGAAAGAATTTCTTTGATTAAGTTTTTCTCATGTCTTGACTCTTTAAACATCAGATGTGACATTTTTTTAGTGATTGTTAGAAAGCGTATATGTCTGAGAAACGATCCCACTCACAGAGAAATCCAGGAACATATTCAGGACAGCCCTGCTCAGGCCAGTCAGTGTACTGCAGGTGCCAGACTGTCCTCTCCTGGCCAGATAACAGGTGTTTGACCTTTAACCCCGTGGTGGCGTAGCAGCCAGAGTCGGTGCGGAATTTGGTGGTCACCTTGAACTTGCCGTGAGTGGCTGAATTGTGTTTAGAGCCCAGTTTGGGCCAGTAGCGATGACTCTTGGGTCTCCCACCTTCCTGGAAGGGAGATTGACAAGAGCAAGGTGAGCATTGACTCATGGGTGAGGAGGCAAAAGTTGAGGAAAATGGATAAAAGAAGCACAAACACTGACACACACTCTCACTGTCCCCCTGTTTCTCACACAGGGACACCCAGCTGTCAGTAATGGAAAATGATCCACATCTGTAAGTGCTCTATGGACAAGTGAAAGTACCTCCTCTGCAGTAACCATGGCGATGACATTGACCCCCTGCTCCCACACCATCTGCCAGAAGTCAGCACATGTGTTAGCTAATGGGCCTTGGGTGGCAATGTAGTGCCACTCCTCCCCTCTGATCATAACCTGGGAAAACACATACACAGAATCAATTAGTGGGCGTTAATTAAAAAAATAACCGTAATATCTGTTTTTTTTAAAAAAATAAAAAAAATAAAAGCTCACCAAATAAAGGATTCAAATGAAAGAAAGCAGTTAAAAGCAATTGA
Source organism: Telmatherina bonti (assembly GCF_933228915.1). Taxonomy (NCBI): domain Eukaryota; kingdom Metazoa; phylum Chordata; class Actinopteri; order Atheriniformes; family Telmatherinidae; genus Telmatherina; species Telmatherina bonti. The sequence goes on along the minus strand of NC_136614.1, from coordinate 21,451,997 downwards.
TACAGACATGAAAGTATACATGAGATGATTTTGACAATAACAGTCATCACTAGAGGGCAGCACAAGGAGGCGTAACTTTAATCTGATCACCTGATTTTCATTTTCAACCTTTCTTCTGTTTCCTTGATTGATAATCATAGAGGGAAACATTTCCATTTTCAGCGCACTCACACACTGGCATTACATAAAAAGCATGTCTCAGCTGATTCCTCAAGCCACCTCGTGATTGTAAACAGTATTAGGAGAGGGATGGTGAATAAACAAGGCCTTTTGTTCTGCCGCACAAAACTTAAATGGCAGGGTTGGAAGAGGGATACATCTAGAAAATGCAAAGATGCTAAGAAAGAAATTACACCAGATCTTCAATAAAGCACACATGGTGAATGTAAACTCATGCATACCCACAAACTGGTATGAATACACAGTCTTCAACTTAACATGAATAAGGGACGAATGAGAGTAACTCAAGTTGCTTAAGAGGGCTGAAGTTTGGACAACATTCTTTGAGAATTCCAAGAGCTCTGAGAGCTTAAAGGCCCTAATAGGGTTCAATAGGTGCCTTTCACCCATTCCTCCCAGCCATTCTCTGCTCAGAAACAGCCACAACAGAGACCAAAAGAAAACTAAGTTCATCAAGATTAAACTCTATTAAAATAGGTTGCATTATATGAGTGTTGCAAAAAAAATTTAAGTGATTTTATTGCTGCTATTTGTTCTAAATTAGTTTACTGAAAACTGACTATTATTGCAGTTCAGGATTTTTTTCACATTGTAAAATGTAGTTTAAACCAACAGAAACCACAGATATGGTGTGGATATCATCTGTTGCATACAATTGTACTTGAAATTTTAAAACCCTTTAAAAAATTGAAATTTCCCTAATAAAGCTAATCAGACAAACACTGCTATATTCAGCTGGTTATTTATGGAGGAAAATGATTTAAAACTCTTATCTGTGAATACCTAAAGTGTGGACCTCTACGATTAGGTTAACTTATGTTGAGTGACTTCAATTATTGCATGACAAGGAAGAGGTGCCCTGCTGTGTTTAAAAAAACAGGCTTATATCAAAGATTGTTGCATAAATTCAAACAAATTTTGAGTTGATACCTGTAAGACGTATGAGATAGACTGTGTGCAAGTAACACAAATCCAATATCACCATTACTCTCCCAAGGACTGGTAAACCAACAAATATACATCTCTCCAGGAGGAAGATATGCTCTTTGAGGTCACAAAAAAACTAAGAATACCTACATAAAATAATGATTGTTATTATGAAAATCTAATTTCTTCTGTTTTCTTGCCTTCTTTACTCTTATCAATGAGAATGTGAGAGAGATGCATTGCAATCTTGCATTGGAATAAAAATATAGATGGATGGAAGAGGGAAACAAACCTTTTAATATGTGTACAGATGATGTGAAAATAGCCCTCTTTAGAGCATATTGTACTCCATTTTATGCTGCTCATTTAATGTGCAATACTAGCAAAGCTAAAATGAAAAAGCTTAAGGTGGCATTTCATTAGAATATTGTTGTTTCTTCCAAGACGAACGAGTGCAAGTCAGATGCTTGTCTCAAATAACGATCCTACCTTTCATGCTGTGCTGAGGAATTTCACGTATAGATTATGTGTCGATTAAGAGAGTCAACAAATGCAACTGTAATGGTTATGACTGAGCCAAAATTAAGTGAGACAAGTTCTCCTGTTTTTAGAAGCACTGGAATGAATGTCTGTCTTTACGGATGTTTTTATAATTATGTGTGTGTATAAATAGGCTATGTGTCTATACATGTGTGTGTGTTTCTTTTTCTTATTAATTGCTGATATGGACCGAATAAATTTTATTTTAAAACCCTCCCACAAAACTGACTGAATTAGATCTAAATTTTAATTTTTTCATCAGTTTTCTTGTAAAAAAATGTTACAAAGCAAACCTAAAAGCACGTGAGACCAAAATACAACCACTGAATTGGAAGGGGAAAGGTGTTATGTTTCAATACATTCCCGTAAAAAACAAGAGGGTGGTAGTATCATGGTTTGGATCTGTTTCACTGTTTCTTGGCCAGAAAGACTTGTGTGGCAGACTTGCTTCTACAGAAAACTAATCTGGACATTTGTCTGAACTCCAACCAGCCCATCTCATGTTTGGGACTGACAGGTTCAAACTCCTCACAACAATTAAATAAAATTGCAGAGTTTAAAAAATCTGATGAGACATATAAAGCAAATAATACAGAAAATTATAACCTTTTCCTACAACTTCTGTTCTACGCAGATGATGCAAAAACCTTCCCATCTGTTGTGACTAAAACAGGAGTCTTCAGCTCCTCGACGGCCACAATCCCGCAGGCCACGATCCTGCAGGATTTCGATATACCCTTTCCTAAACACACCTGACTCAAACGAATGAGTCATTGTGCAGCTGGATCCTTTTAATTTAAGTCAGGTGTGTTACTTGACAGCGCCTCAAGGACCAATTTTGAACACTCCTGGACTAAAGAAAAGTCTGTCACACTGAGGTAATAATAATGATCCATCTACATTTTATCACACGTAACAGGTTTGTCATTTAAACACACCTTGATATGTGAAGCGTTAATGTAACCCGTGTTGTTCTCCTTGTTAGGTACAAGCTCAACTCGATTCTCCTCGTAAGGGACAACATCGCGGAAACGGTTGCGCTCGGTGTTTTCAGGCAAAGTTGCTGTTGTGAGAACGCAGTCCGTCATCTTCTTAGGCACCTGCTCATACTCAGTGAAGACCCGCTCTTCCTCCAGCTTCAACTCCAAAGTCTTACACTGGAGTCACAGAGTAAGGAATGAGAAGTTAGTCAAGGTTTTTACATTTTTACCCAAACCCAAAAGATTATTCAGACCAGTTCCTTTTTAATGCTGGACCACATTTTTAACTTTCGCAATGAGCACCTCTTTAAATGCTGACTTTAATGTCAAAGGACTCAAAGCATCAACACATCTGTAAATGTTTTTATTTACTGCGGTGGTGGGTACGTGTTTATCAAGGCCGGTCATGTTTAGGAGGGCAGAATATCTTTCTGTCCCTCTTTCTCTGCAGCTCGATCACACTCTTTCAGGTCACATTCCTAACATACCAGCAGGCTGAGGGGCGATGTGCCCCACCATGCCACGCGTTCCACAGCCCACTTAGGGGTTTGCCCCCATTAACTTAGCAACAGCCCGGCACAAAGACCGGGTTTCACACCTCCCCACTCAGATAGCGAGCAGACTGGGAAGTGGAATTCATTAAGTTCATGTGCTTGTGCAAGACTTAGATTCTCTGGTTTATTTTAATAACCATCTAAACTAAAATACATGTGGTTTAAAACTTCTGTCTTTTTCTTTTCTCAATTTGTTTTTAAACCTTTCTATTGTTTAAAACTACAGTTAGGCATTGCACCCCACATGTTAGCACAGTAAGAACCTCTGTTATATAGTAGCACCAAAACATCAGCCTAATATAATTTTAACATCATACTTCTTTATGTTTTTTTTTAAAGTCATTTTAAAGAAATTTATGTGAAACTATATCAAGCTTTAAGCATGTTTTCTAGAATTTACCAAATAAATATATAAAAATAATACAGGTCATGAAATCTAAATAAATAAAGTCATTGTTGAGAGTAAGATTCTTACCCTTTCATCTGTAGTGGACTTGGTTCCTTCTTCTGCTGGACTCTCCGGGACCGGCATCCGGGCCACATAGAGTCCGTTGAGGGCAGCCATCATCAGCGGTCTCTTCATGGAGTCCACAGACATCTTCTGTCTTTCTAGTGTCTTCAACAGAGAGGAAAATCTTGCTGTCATGGTGACGGGTACTAGCAGCAATGCAAGTGGCTGTGTGCATGTGCATTAGCAAATCTGGGCGGGGAGTTTTATACGTGCACGTGTGTCCATTTTCTGGGGCAAATCTGCTGTACCAGCCCACAGGTATGAAATAACAAGCCCCGACTACAAAGCCTATTAAGAAAGACTTGTACCTTCTTATCTATCTCATTGCTTTCAGTTTTCTTTCACTTATTTGGTCCTTCACTCATTTTTTGATGCCTTAACTCTTTGTTTATGCCCACCTACCTTCCCTGTCTTCTATTCTTGAGAAAAGGGTGCACTCTTTCCATCATACTGACTGTTTTTCTCACTGCCAAACACTTATCCACACAGCACAGTCCCTCCTTCCACCAAGGATTACCTCTCCTAATCTGTGATGCTATTAAACCCCCCAAGACAGCTCCGCCTCCATCATCCCCTGTAGCACAGTCAAAACAACAGCTTGGGGGTCAAAAGGGGCACCCTTTATGTGTACGATAAACCAGCTGGTAGACATAGGGGTGAATGACTTTGGATTTTTTTTTACATAAATAATTCATTTTGGAGTTTCAGGAGCTGAGATCACACCACAAATCACATCCAGGTATCCATCATTTCATCAAACCTATACATGGACTGTGGGTGTAGAATTTGTGTCTGAACAGAAAGCCAACCCACACAAGAACGTCCAACTCAACGATTAATCTGAGGGATTTGTCCGGCTTTTAGCTGCCTGGGGGAATTCAGAGCATAGTGCTACCTTCTTATGTGCTGAAACCCTGATTACGGCTAATCAGATGCTAAGAAACTAGCAAGCAAACAAACAGCCATAAAAAAAAAAAAATCTACCAGTTTGATGGGTTCATTTCCTCAGGACGGGATAATATTCTGCTTTTGTATTTCAGCCAAATTACAAATACAAAAACGTATCTCTTGAATAAAATACTTATTCAAACACCTATCTCACTATGTCAATATTATTAAAACACCTTGTTTAAAGGGGCTTTTTACTAGTTACGCCACTGTGACCGAGCATTCTCCAATCATTCTGTGATGGTTTGCATTATTTCTTCCAGAGATGTTTTTTTTACTAAGTAATCCAAGATCCTTGCAGACAAGTTCATACCTGTTCAGATTTAATCACCTCTTCCTTTAATGTTCTTTCCAATGGCCAAACTGACTAGACTGAGGGGTCTAAACACACTTTCAACCCCCACCAAATAAAATAAAATGATGTAAATCATCCTGTAAGCAGAAAATTGATAGATAAATATGTGATCTTCTTACCCTCTGCGCTATTTCCCTCTCCACTATGCTGTCCTCCAAAGAGAACATCTCTGAGACCGGCCTCTCTTTGACTGGCTCCTTTCTCACTCTCTCCTTCACACTGGTCAGGTCTGGTTCAGAAATGGATGGACCAAGAACTGCTCCATTCACCCCACTCTGATCCCCTCTGGTCAGTGTTCCACCACCCCCTGCACCACCACCAACCCCAGGTGTGCCAGCACCCTGGCTCAGCACACTTTGGAGTGCTTGATTGGGGTCCACTGTTCCCTGGTTTAAATGTGGTCCTTGATTGTGGTTTTGGTGGTGAGTGGGGTTGTGGTTATGCGGTTGGATCTGAGCATCAGTGGGAGGTCTCGGAGGACCAGGGTACTCTGGAGGGGGTTTGTTTGGCAGTTTAGCCAGAGCAGCCTGGAGCTGAGCACTGATGCTGATGTCCTCATTAAGACCTGGGATCTGAACATCCAGTTCAGGCCTCTCTTCTTCCTCCTCTTCTTCACTCTCACTACTGTGTATGAGCATTGTGGCATTGGAAAGAGTCTTTTGATGCTGGTAGGCCACAGTTGCTGGTGATGTTACAGAAGCCTCAGGTGCGTTCTGGGAAGTTTTCTGCATGGGTTTGGACTCCTTCGGCTGCTGAGGTGGAGGTTGGGGTTGTGGCTGAGGGGTTTGCGACTGGGGCTGAGGAATGGTCTGAGGCTGAGATGGCATAGCATGTTCTCTGAGAGTATTCCTTCTAAGAAGGGGAGCATTCATCCCCTTCATCACTAAGCCGTCCATCCCACCCCCTCCTCTCATGCTACTGATGACCTCCATGCTGTGTCTCTTGCCCAGAGTGGAGCGGTGCTTAGCAGCTGCAGTTAAAGGTTCGCTAACTTCCTGCAGGGACTGGTGCACCACCGCTGAACTGTCAGGCTGGAAGGTCTTGACTGACAGCTGCACCATGCGGGTAACCAGCTCTGGACTACTACCCCCAATGCAACGAAGACGGTGGCTGGCAAGGTCCGGTGTGCTGGTGGCTGGGCGGAAGGAGCTGGAGGGGTACGGTGGAGGAGGTCGAGACATGTGGTTTCTCAGCATGTTGGCTGTAGCTGCATAGCTTCCCATGTTGGCTCCCTGCTGCTTGGTGTTTGCCAGCTCAGGTGTGCTGACAGTATGGGAAATGGAGCTTCCAACGCCGCCGCCGTTGCCTCCACCTCCATTTACACACGGTGACTGACAGGGACCCTGGCCACTTGCTGCTCCTCCTTGATGGGGGCCATGAGACACTGGTTTACTATAGCTGATCTGTTAAAAAAAAAAAAAAAAAATCTGAAGAATGTCATCAAAGAAATGCATAATTTTAATTTGTAAAAATTTTTTAAACACATAGATTCCAACATTACCTGTTGTGTGTAAGGTCCGGGGCTGGGGCCCGGCACATGATAGTGACCCCTCTCCCTCATTTCTGGTTGACTGTACACCAGAGTTTTGGGCTGACTGTAAGCACAGGCATTGCTAATATTGAGACTGCGCAATGACTGACTGTGGAGGTCATGGTGGGCGGGGAGCATTCGCCGCTTCTGCCGCATCACAGCATCATACTCTGGCGTTGGCCGGTAGGAAGGAGCAATGATGGCACTATGGCGGTGGCTGGGGATGTAGTCAGGGCGCATGATTTCACTGCTAGGGATGCTGAGGTTGGAGGATCTGTGCGATGGTGGAATGAAAGTCTGGGAACGATTGAGGGAGCTGAGGCTGGGGCTGCTGTACATACTTCCATTGGGCACGGTACCATTTCGAAAGGTCAGGTCCACCGGCCGATCCAGACTAGTCTCTGACTTGTAGTAAGGGTCATCATGGAAGATGCTATCTGTAGGGCAAAGAAAATAATATAGTAAGGAAAATAAAAGTTCCAGATAACTTTACAGGTTTAGTTGTAGCCTAAGAAACTTTTGCAAGTACCAGCAACTCAACAAACACAGCTAAACTAAGATGAGGCATTTCAAACTATTTTAGCCCAGATGAAACAGCTTTATTTAGATTTTTTTTTTGTATCCTGTGTTCGCAGAATTCTTTTTAACTACAGAGGACACATTGTTTAACAGAGAAAGTATTAAACGCTTTGTGGAGGGGGGGGAATAAAAAGCAAGTACAAGGATGTATTCTGTGTAAATATCTGATGTATTTGAACCTAAAGAATAATTCTCAGTGATAAAATCAGAATGTGATTTTGGAAGAAGAATTTACACATTATATTTAAGTGCATTTATTATCAGCCTCTCATCCTAGTTGGTTGTATTTGTTATAAGAACTTATGATGGTTCTCAAATGGGCCCTTTTTTATTTGTTTTTATCTGTCTAGTATTAATATCCCTGCTGGATGAACAGTTACACTTTATTGATATTTCAGCATCATTTTTGACCGTTTGGCTTTACAAAGTCATGGCTTTTGGCAGTTTTATGACAAATGCATCCTCTTCATGAAGTGTGCACATTTTGAACAGACATTTCATCAACCATGGTCATTTCATGCTACAGAATTGCTGCATTGTGATTTAGAACAACATATAGAGGTACATTACATGATGCATTTACTTGCACTTGGGCACCTGATATGTATTTAGGCAAAAGTTAGTTTACACTAAAAACTTTTTTGAGATGGTACCTGGATAAACGGTGAGATTTTAGTGGCCCATAAGTACAATAAGTATGTTTAGATTATCAAATCCTCCTAACATACGAATCAGAGCACCTAGTGATGAGTCTTTAAGCTGACAAACAACTAAGAGAAAAATGTATAAATGAAAAAGTGGGAGAAGGACTGAGCAGCTAAATGTTCTTGTAGTAAATTTTTCCACTGCTGTAGTTCAACATCCTTAAAATACCAACCACATAAAAAATATATTAAAAACATTTTTACAATTTATATTAACCAGTAATATTCCATGTGAAAGTAAAGCAGTACACAATCTTGTTCCACACAAATGAATCAAAGTGTGATGCTTGAGGTCACACTGGAATGATCTCACACCCACACATAGTATCACACCCAGAATGTTTTTTCCACTGGGATTTTATTGTCAAGCCGACATGAGTGAAGCTCTTTGGATTGTAAGGCAGTCTGAGTGTGTGAAACAGCCAATGAAAGAGTGAAGCACAAATGAGGTCAGTGTTGTGCATCCCTCAAAACATGAAGCTGAAATCGGCTGGGAGAAGTTTAAAATACAAATGAGCTGTGAGTCACGCGCCTGATGGGAAAGACATGATTAGCAAACTCAGATGTTATTGTCTTAAATCATATGGTAGTTTAAGGTGAGATGAAGGACAGAAAACCTTTAAACCTATCTGTGTGAGTCCATTTTGTACACATACCTTGTGAGCTCTGTGTGTCCTGATAATGCTCTCCATACTGGGAATGCACTGACTGGAAGTTACAAGACGGGGACTGTGGCTAAAGGAAGAGATGCATTTAAAATAGTTAAAAGTAAAGCCACTATCCTAGTCTATCAGGCAGACAAACATTACTGAGTCAGATAATAAAATAAAGCCAAAGGTTGGATTTCTCCAGACAGTCATCCGAGCACGGCGTTGGATAGATTGTACGTCTATTGTGCCACATTTAGCCTAGCCATTGTCTGGCGTGCTGGGAGGGAGATGGAGAAATCACTGCCTTCATTGTCGCGCCGGAAGCAACACCCTTGTTAACGTTCCAACAACTCCGACACACGTTCAAACCAAAACTCTGTGGCACAGCTAGGAGCTGCCCTGAGTGGGAATAAGTGGTCAGACCTAAAAACTCTCTGTCATGTCTCCGTGTCCCATTTATACAGGCAAGAAGCACTCCTAAATGACTTTGCCGATGTTCTTAAAAGCAAGCAAAGACTTTCAAACTGTACCAGAGACAGACGGTGAGTCCATGTGGGTCTTCTCCTGATTGGTGCAGGTGAGTGAGTAGGCCTACCAAGAAGAATGACAGTGTTAAAGGATGACTGAACACAAGCCACATGATGATTCATACAACTGCAAGCTCTGTATCATCAGCCTGATGCTATAAAACTAGCTAAGCTCTTACATAACACTCAAAATGCAGCTGAACTAAATGAATGAAAATGAAATAAACCGTAGTGGAAGCATTAGCATGCTCATGGCCTCGTTCAGCAGCATCGAGACTCACTCTGCACAGATCTTGTTCTGTTTGTAAAACTTGTGCCTGGAAGTGAAAAGACGAGCAATGTACTTGGCCATTTCCATATCCTCCTGCAGACACACACACACACACACAAAGACGGAGAAAAACATTAGCATTTCTGAAAAATACAGAACTTACATTTACAGAAAAATCAAACCCAAACTTGACCCTTTAGTCGCCCACTTCACCAACAAACCTTGTGGAAAGCATTTGTGTGTGAATCTCCAGAGACCACCAGCAGACACAACACTCACCATGTGAAAAATAATGGTGTCGTCTCGGCTTGTTATCTCCACTGTGATGGCTGACTTGTTGTGAGCTATGGTGCCAATGTCCTTCCACCTGTCATACACACAAACAAAAATGCAGAACTGAGTTTTCCCACAACCTCATATTCACAAATGGGTTTGGAAATGAAACATACACAACCGAACACGTACTTATGGAGCATGATGGATCTCCCATTTCTGTGTTTGACAAACACTCCGATGAAAGACACACCAATGATTATATCATTAGTGTAGTTGTCCTGTGGAAAACAAAGAAAAATAACCTCACAGAACTTGTCGGCAGTGTGATAAATAAAAACCATTTATTTACTTAATGGTTGTGGCAGCATAAAGCAAATGATGTACCTTTGCAGGGAAGCTCTCCTGGCCAAAGCCATCCAGTCTCTCCACCTCCTTGATATACAGCAGTTCTGCTTCAGCAGCCTGCATTCGACTGAACAGTACAGACAAACTTTGTATAAGGCACAAGCAATCTCATGTTTGTAATGAGCTATTTTTTCTTCTCACTCTCTTCTATTTTGCAAAGAGTTTACAAAGCATCTGAGATTACCAGTGACTCTTGTGCTCCTCAGCAACTTTCTTGGTCCACTCCTCCAGCACTTTGTCTCCATTGGGCCAATTCTAAGAGCAAACAAAGGTGAACAGATGAGCAGAAATCAAATGAGAGAGGGGTAATGGTGTTAGGCCATAAAACTGGGAAGATTGGAATCACATAATAAAAAATATTCTGATGGAGAAATAAAAAGGAAAAGCAAACTACTTAATATCAAAGAGCAGAAGCGTATAATCCTCAGAAAACCTTTATGAGGCTGCCTGTTGAAAGTTTCCAACCACATGATGATGAATGACGCATCATGCCATGATAACTGATCATGTGTGAATGTTTTTTTTATTTCAATCTCACTCCAAACTATCACCGCTTTCTTGTGTATTCTGTCAGTCAGATATGCAAAGGAGGAGATTCACAGACAACACCAAGTATGTGTGCCTTCAGGCGGGGTGTGCATGCTCACAATGCAGATTTAAACAGTCAAAGTCTGAATACGCACCACTGGGAAGAGCACGTACTCCCTGAGGAAGTCCTGAGACGGGTAGTGATTGAAGTCTCCAAAGTCAGCTGAAAATCAAAAACACACATCAAATAATTAATACAGAATACACAAATGCAGTTATTTTTTATTATTTTATTTGTTTTTATTGGTCAAATTTTAGTTCATGGAATTATTTGTACCTTTTCATAAATTTCCATGTCATTCACCAACTCAGAGTCGATATAAAATCAAATGTTCATTCAAGTTCATTCTTTCAGGTTTTTATATGTGAATCATACTTATTCTTAGAAAGAGGGAGTGTGTGGCCAACAGTGTCTACAACACATTAATAAAGCCCCCCACCTGCACACAATCTCCATAACATGCTCATTCTTTAGATAAAGCTTGTACTAACCACTAAGTGTTGTTTGTTGGACAAACGGGGGACGAGCGGAGGAGCCTTGCCTCCCGATAGATAAGAGTCTTCCTGAAGCTGCTGAAGCTAACCTTGGAGCTGCTGATAAGCTGTCTGTTTACATTCTCCCTGGGACATAGACAGCACCCAGGAACAAGAAAGAGAGGACAGAGTTGTGTGTGTGTGCGTGTATGTGCATGTGTCGGGACTGATACATTGAAACTGGAGTGGACGGGGTTTCTCCCTGTGGTATGCAGCCATATAAGGTAGTAGAGTCAGGATGACCTGAGGATGTGTGAGTTTGTGCTCACCCTTCTCTCTGGTGCTGTCCATCTTTCTGGTAGATTATTCACATGAAATATTTGTTAATGTGTGTGTCCTACCTTGGACTGCTAGGCCGGCTAGTTTGATCCCCTGCTCTTCTGTGCAATGCAGTCGTCCATCCAGCACCTCCTTCTTCACCTGCAGGTAATACTGATACCTACAAAGTAAGGAGGGGAGTGAGGTAAAAAGAAGAAAGCGACCAGTAAGAAGACATGAAGATGTGATCTTTTAGATGTGACACTGCAGCAAATTAAAAAGTTTGGTATGAAAAAAATCATCTGTTAGATCTTTAAGTTCTCTGTTTTTTTTTTTTTGTCTGGAAGCTTTGAGCAGGTAAAACCAGGATAAAAATCTAGCTAGCTGCTAAGAAATAAAGATTCCACGTGATCTATGCAAAGATATTGAGACATGTCAGGAGCAACAAGTAAAAGGAAGAAAAAGCCATTTTGAATTCTCGCAAAAAATCAACTTTTTTGTCTCCACAAACAGGAACCACAAGCGAGAAACACAGAACCTCTATTTAATTTTCTCATCATTTTATCTAGTAACTACATTTCTGCCTTTGCTTGTGTTATCGCATTTGAAATAAAAACAAATAACAAATGAGCTCCTCTTTAGTAGTAATCCTGACTGAAACATACAAAATGCCTTCAGTTCTAATGAGATGTTAAAACCCTTTTATCAGACAGATTGATGCTAAATATATTTTCCATAAATCAAACAATTTTTTAAAAACATCCTTGATGGTACTTCCAGCTATTCAAACTTACTTGTTACTAACTAATTATTTAAGTTTGAAAGTTAAACGGTTCGCTAATGACCTGTCCTGTTGAAGAAAAAGTTAATAAAGTTAATAAACAATTTCCCTTGTAACTGCACTGGCCCCAAAAAAACCAGACTAGGATTAGTCTGGCCCCACAAAAAGACTATGGCTGGGTGGGTGGGCAGAAAAGCACTCTTTAACTTTCAGAAAATCACCAGAATTTGCTTTTTGATTGTTTTTTTTTCCCCCCAACAAGCCACAATGTCTCAGAAAACCACTTAAATAAAAATCATGTTGGAAATCCTGATGAGTTTAAGGTTTTACACATTTATCCAAAGAAAGCAAGAAGAGCTTGTGCAACTGAGGGATTGCAAACATGGTGACACCACTCTGTCTCTGGTATGCGCAACAGAAAGACTGCGTCAAGACTACTGGCAACAGCAATGGCCAATGTGAACAAAACCAGAGAGGCCTGCTGGAGAAGCGAGGAATGAGTGAATCACCTCTATTTGAAATACCACTGACTTATTTTTGACTTGAGTCAAATGTACAACAGTAGGAGATAAAACAATGCATCATTATAGGTCTGGGACTTTACAGTGTGTAAAAAGCCTGTTACATTGACACATCATGTCTTTGGTATGATCTTAGGTTGGATCAACACAGAAGAAGAGCGCTTTAAAGTTTCTGTGCAAATATGAAGCAAACTGGGAGTCATATTGCTGTGGTTTTGGGTACTGGTGGTTTCACCGGCTGTGAGCCGATACGATGACAGTGCTCATATTGTTGAGCTCACTCACAGTCTTCAAAAAAAATGTGGTAAAACTCCCAAAACCAAGAGGCTGAAATACACCAAGCTCCTCAAGTTTCTATGCTGTGTTTGTCCACTTTTAGCCGTGGTCCAGCTGGATGCTGGTTCTATTTCTGAAGAATGAAGAGTGGCCACACAGGAGGAAAGAGAGAACTGTCACGGTGACCAGGCTCAGCTGCAGAAAAACTCACACGCCGTTTCCTCTTTGCTGCCATGGTGACCACAGGCTGAGTCTTTCCAATGTGAGCTGTAGGACACCTTTTATGACGTACACACACAGACACACACGTTTATACACACTGATGGTCTGTGCCAAAATAACCAAACATCTATGTGGAAACCACAGACTTACATGCTTAGTCATTCACTCATTCCTCCTCTCAGAAACACACTTTTCAGTTTTAATTCCTCCTCGGTTATTAGGCTCCTTGTGTACTTTTCCTTTTCCACCTCACATCTTTCATGTTTCACATTTTCCTCCAAATTCTCTCCCCCACTTCTTCATGTTCTGTCTTTTTTGAGCTCCTCTCAGCATACTCTCGGGCCTATAATCTGACCCCGCCCTCCTCCCCTCACCCTGTCATTACACCAGTTGGCTAAGATGCCATTCCGTTCCCGTGGCAACCCTCTAATTTGCCTAACCCAACCATGGAGTCTGAAGCATTGGGCGGAGCCTGATGCGGTCAGGAGGGGAGGAGACTTGCGGGACACGAAACCTTTAAAATGATTGTGGATTTAGTTTTAGCAAACTCTTCAATGTTTTCCCAGCAAATTCTGCATGGGGTCTGGGGCAATGTTCAGGTTGCAGCGGTTGCTTCATACTCTGAGGTTAAATAGCAATGACAAAGTGGTGTTTCTACACACATAAAGCAGATGTTAAATGGCTGAAATATCTTCAAATAGATTAAGTTTTCTTCATCTATTCAGCAAATGAACGAGGGGTTATTTTCGCATCCATAAGTATCATGCATTCTAAATTAAACTTGTGTGTTATTATGAAGAGATATTTAACTCCGACGAAGAGGTGGCAAATGTTATGCTTTAGCAACTTTACGTAATAACTACTGGACAAACTTTTTATGACTGTTTATTTTCTGAGAAATTGTCTTGGTCTAAAATTCCATTAAATTTTGGAAGTGATCCGGATCGCCTTATGGATCCAGGAACTTGTAAGGAATTTTATATCATTTGCGAGGTAGGGCCATTTTCAGTAAATACGGATGTAACACCAAAAGAAATGGTCAGGGTGTTTGGCTAAAAGTACAGGAGACTTTCCCAACAAGTTTCACATGATATTAAAGATGAATCTGGATCACGACAAAATCCTGGATACCTCAATCCAGAACAGGAAAAATTACGGGATCTTTGGAATCCTCATCACTGAGAGAACAAATTAAGATGTAAACATGCAACAAAGACCACAATACAGCCAAGATACTGTGGATTCATCATCAGTGTATCTATGAATCTAATAGTGTATACATTTAAAATGAACGTAGGACTATAACATACGGTGGAAATTAGCTTCTTGGCGGAGCTCTGCGCTCTAAAGAGTGCTTTTCTAGTTGTCAGTGACACAATAAAATAGATTTCTTGAGACAAAAACATTTTGGTTCTCATATGTAGAATGCTTGAAGTTTTATAGCAACGGTCAGCTATGTCTAAATAAGCGTTGGCTATCGTCATATCCACAGTTGTAAGCTTAAATAAACTTGGCAACAAATTTAACTGTACTGAAACACTCCATCACAATAAAGGAAATCTAGGCCCACTCATCAGGAAATCCAGTAACTACCAAAAGGACATTACCTTTAATGGGAGTCGATTTGCCCTCTATTCAACTGTGTATGGCTTTATTGAAGGTTGAATGTAGCTTCAATAAAGAGTGAAACTCTTCCATCATACAATCTATGGTCAACCTTAACATTCCATCAAGGGGAAATAAAAATCAGCTCATCATTAAAATATTCAGAAACATCACTTAAGGCACCAACAGCTAAATTATTTTATTTTATCCAACTTGGATGCCTGCACATACTTCTGCACAATGAGGCCCTTATAGCAACAAACACCTGGCATATGCTCTGTGTCAGAATGACATCACACTGCTGCAACAGCCGGTAAAAATGCATGCGTAGATGCAGGGTTGAGCTCTCCCTATTGGGTGTTTCTTGTGACTTCCATCATGGCAGAGTGCACTGCTGGCAGTCCAGTTAGCCTCAGAAGCACAAAGAGGTCTTTATGTGCCCACGCATGTCCAAGACATGCTGCCAGATGTCCAAGTGGCCTGGACAACAAGCCTAAGAGCATATGTGCATGCATGCATGAATGTGAATATGTGTGTACATATGGCTGCACACCCCTCCTCCTCTCCCACTACCTCTGCAGTGGTGTGACCCTGAGCACCCCCTCAGCCCCTGTGATGGGTCCAGACGGTTCGTGTGGGAGGCGGGAGGATTTCACTTTGAAATGTGTTGAATCAGCAGGGGGCACAACAGTGTACAGCTGCATGTGTGTGTGTGTGTGTGTGTGTGTGTGTGTGTTTGCAAGTGTGTGTGTGTCAGTGCGAGTGATAACTAGCTGAACAAAGCTAGGATTTCAAGGCTGTTGGTGCTGGTAGCCTTGGGGGCCGCTGAGGCCAGCTGGCCTCGCTCGCTCCGGTCAACAGCTCTCGTTTATGTTCCTCACTTTCTCTCACTGAGACAGTTTTCACCTCCTTCATATCGATGACACACAGAAACAGAAGATTTCGACCACACACACACTCTGAAAGCCTTTGAGATCTGCAGAGCATGATATCTAGTTACAAGCAAGTAACAAACAGCAGGTAGTACAGCTATCGAGTCTAAAACAGTCAACATAAGATCAATTAATCCTAGATTTTTTTCTTTTTTAAAGCAACAAAACAAACATGGCAGTAGTTTCATGCTGCCTGAAGATGCAGCTGAACTACATGCATCAGAGTTTGGACGGGGGTTTCCCTTCCTTTTTGGAAATACCTGCTTTTCTCCAAACACTTTCCAACAACAAGCCCTCAAGCAACGCAAATACAAATCAACTGCCTTTCCAGAAAATCAAAAGTAAAGCTAACAGAATGTTAGAAGTTATTTTCTTGCAACTCGATATGGAATATTGTTTATCTGAAGTCACAACAGCATTTGTGAGAAATACTTAATAGGCCAGTGAAGTTTGTTTATTGTTGTCCATCACAGGCAAACTGTGACAGGATTTACAGTCTGATTTTCATACAGAAAACAAAGTTTCTAAAATTTTGAGAACTTATTAACTTTTGAGAATGAGAGTGACCTTTCTGGGAATATAATTGTATTAGCATGCACTAAACCATTTCATTTCTTTTTACGAAAGGTGTAAATTCGTGGCTCCTAGGAGCTGGTGTGGCATGGCTGTGTCCATCTTTTTTAAACATACACATGCAAAAATGTTTAAGTTTTCAATTGTATTAGCTGGGTGTGGGGCTACATTCACACTGCAAGTTTTAATGATCTCTTCTGAGATGCAATTGTTTGGACTTGGTTGGTCACATCATAATTTAAATGCGTTCACCACCAGACTCAAGTATGTACAATCTATGGCCCTAAAATGACCCACACATACAGAATACATGCAGCAGACTGTTTTTTTTTTTAAAAGCAACTGTAGATGCTGCCAGTGTTAGTGTGCATGTATCAATTTTGAATTTGAGCAATTAGAGCTGACAAAAAAAAAGACAATATTGTTTCATCCATTGTTGACATCTGATGTTGCTGTATCTCGCCTCCGACGCAGAAATATAATGTATACCTCACTTTAACAACACTGAAGTCAGATGGTCTGGGAGGCACATTTTGTCATGTCTGGGAAACAGAAATGAGTATTTGATATATATTACTAACACCTCTCCAGACCCAAAAGAGCAGTATCCAGAGTACAGAGTATGAGAAGGAAAGAGAAACAAGAAAACAATCAATGGAAATATGTGGGAGAAAAATGTTTTTGATATCTATCGTACGGTAACCGAACTTAAAAATCCATTGCAAATTCTGGCAAAAACCTCTTTAAAAGTACATGGTGCACAATATAACTACTAATGATCAAAATAAAGTTCACGGAGATTTGGGTTCCCAGCTGTGGTTCATTTTCGCAGCTGCACAGAAAGAGGAAGAGAATGAAGGAATAACAGATGGATGGAAAGACAGGAAGACAGCGAGATCCAGTTCAGTCAAACACCGAACTTCAAAGACCTGCCCACATTAAACAGCTTGCAATACTCCACCAGTAGGTTTAAAGAGACTGTTTGTTACACGGAGACTGTGAGTAGACTATTAACAGTCTAATCAGTTCCTACTTTTCTGTTTGCTATTATTTTCTCTCCACAACAAAGCATAATTAGATAGAAATTCCTAGTGAAATAAATATTACTAATAATTATAAAACAATGAGCCAAGACCACATAGATGAATAGGATTAATCCTCAGACTGTAAATTATCCACTCTGAAAGCAGCAGCCATATTACTGATCGAAGTTTTAAAGAAAACAGCTAACAGCAAAAGAGATATCTTTTTTAATATAGACTTTATCAGAAAAACCTCTCAATTTGTGGCAATGGATTAAAAAAAAAAAAAAAAAAAAAAAAAAAAAAAAACGTTTCCACATCTTCAGAAAGGTTGTGGATAATATTTTTTAACTTGATGTGTAGCGTAATATGATGGGGCTTTTAGAAGAGTTGCCCTGGGGAGCATGTATGATCTTACAATGTGGAGTATTGTAACCGGCTCTTCTGACAGGCCTGCAGCTGGCTTCTGAGAGGATTCCTGGGGGAGTGTGTGTGTGTGTGTGTGTGTGTGTGTGTGTGTGTGTGTGTGTGTGTGTGTGTGTGTGTGTGTGTGCACATATGTTTTGTAAACCAGACATCACCCCTCCTCCCCACTTTACCCCCAGCACTCTGCTAGGAGGAATGTGTGGTCCGCCTCCTACACTGGATGACTGTGCCAACATTCCTGACAAAGAGGAGAAAGAGGAGGAGAAAAAAGAAGAGAGGACGAAGGACTAAGTGGAAATGTGTCACCCTAAAGATGTGGAGATCTCTTTTTGATAAAAGGAGTAAAGGTGACAGCATGTACAAGGATTGCAAGAAAAAAAAGAAGAGCCTTGAGAAAAGAGGCATCCATTGTTTCCTAAATTGCCCCTAAGCCCCCATCATAACCTTTGCAACCTAATAACCCCCTTACACATTCACACACACACATACATACACATCATAAAAGCCAGAAGGGGATTCCTAGAATGCCATGCTTTAACCAGACTAGATCCTGGTTTCCACATGATAAACATGAGACACACACTGTGTGTGTTGTCATCATACACACACAGGTTGGTTAAAATCGTGGTTAAAATCCACGATTATTTAATTGCTTTAAGGATGAGAATATAAAGTCATGTCTAGTCTTGTCCTTCAAAACTTCCTGAGAATTCACCAGCCAAAATAAGCCAGATTTACACACATGCACACACTTTCAAAAGTAACTCCAAACTTCAAGCTACGACCTGCATTCGACCTTTCCTAAATCCAGCAAGGCAAAGGCCACAAATTCTACAGCTTGGTGCGAGGCAGACCCACAGAGTGCGAGTTTGCGAAAGAATGAATCCAAAATGCCAGGCTGCTCCGCTACACACTGACCCCTGTATGCACTCTCCTCCCAGCGACCTAAACTTGCTTATTCACACTTCTGCCAGCACACTCTGGCAGACAACACACTGTAGTGAAAAGAATGGCTATTTGTTGATAGTGTCAATAGTTTGTCTATTTTCTTAAACTTTAGTTGTTTTTTTCCCTTCTCTTTCAGTAAACTATGATACAACAAAGCAGTTATAATAAAGGTGTGTATAAGGGTTTGATCAAGGTCTGATGAGACAAATGACAGGAAATGACAAGGTAGATTAACTGTTTGTGCTTTTAGAAATTAAACTTTCTGACATAAAATAAAGTTATCACAGTTCCCAAGAACCTCCTCTATGAAGCCTGGTGTACAGCTAAAGCAGTTTCTTTGCTTTGATCATTCTTTTTCTATGCAATGTAGCCAGTTTGCAATGCATCCAGTCTATGATTACTACCATCTTTACAACCAATGTTCTCATCCAGGTAAATTTATGGCTACAGGCTTTTTAGCGACAAAAACACTGTGAGCATTGATCTACTTTAGAGAGAATAGAGTAGCAAATATTGGTGCACAAAGACTGAATGTAGTTGTATGTCGCATGCACAACTACGACACAGCTGGATGCATGTCACTAGGACACAGCAGCTAACGGACGCCTATCCCTTTGTAAAAATGCTCCCTACACAGTCACAGTTTTAAGTTCCTGTCTAAATAATGATCATACATGTAAATTTAGCTAAATTACTGCTCAAATGTTGTCTTTAACTTAAGTGGATGGTGATTTTACAAGATAAGTCACAGAAAAACAAACTCTTTTAAGAAGTAGAGCAGCAGCTTTGCATTATGTTCAGCTAATGACTTTGTCTTAATGGGATAAAACAATTTCGGACTTCAGTTCTCGTCAAATGAAAAGTCAGACACAAAAAATAATATAGGTGAAAAAAGTGGTTTTCTGTGAGACCCCCATCAGGACATAGCTTATTTTCTTGTCTTATTGTTGGGAATTCAGCTCTATTAATATATAAAATGTTTGGGAAGAGAAATGCAGAGACTCCAGCTAGATTCCCCTGAAATCAGTTTGTAACACCATTTATTTGCAGCCACTTGCAGAGCAAGTGTCAAAACTGTCTTACACCAAAAGTGAGAAAAAACATGTGATTTGCTGATCTTAGTTTTATCTTATATTTCAAAAATTTGACTAAAACTTGGAAGTAATACAGATATGTAAACTCAGCTCTCGGAGGGAAGTGGTAGCCTAATGGGAACATGTGTTAAAGTCCCCAGGCTGGACTATAAAAGCCTCTATTTATTTCCACAATTTAAATTTTCTTTCAAATTTCTGATATGATGGAAGCAGCTATTTTTTTTTAGATGCAAAGCTTTAGCCATCCTTATTGTCAATAAAGTTTTCTACAATGCGCAAATGACAAAAAGTGTTTTTGGGGACTCATTACCTGGTGGCTTCTTGCTCCAGGCGGGAAACACTGGGAACATAAAACATGACTCCAAAAAAGAGCAATGGCTCATTGCCAAACTTGTCCAGCTGCTTCTTGAGGGGTTTCTCGAGTTCCACCCAGCGCTGGGCTGGGGCCTGGGTCTTCCCTTGGAACCATAGCCCAAAGTAATGGGTCTGTAGATTGGAAAGAAATGGAAGGTTGTCAATGTGGTGCACAAGGTAGAAAGGAAAGACACTGGGAATGTGACAAAGAAGGTGCTCTGTAAGAACCAAAACGACAAATACAGGTTAAGAAATGCCAGAAATAAAAAATGGTTGGTGGATAAAATTTCAAAAGAAGAATAAATGGATGAAATGGAAATGGAACTGTATAAGACATCAAAGACAAGAGGATCAGAGAGGGGTTTGGTTTAAGACACATTTTTTCAGCTAATTTTGTCAAATCTTTGCCATCAACAGAGTAATTATTAAAGTAAAAATATTAAACCCTTTATGAAACCCAGGATAACTTGTCTGAATGGATCCAAATAGCCACAACCTTCTGTTGTGTTGTCAGGAGATGCAAAGTGAAAGATCATCAATACAGAGAATGCATAAATCAGGTTTTAGAAAAGGTGATGTTAATTTGTCAGTTTCTGAGAAATGGATTCATTTAATTTAGATTTCTACAAAAGTATCTTTACCTGTGATCGGAGTCAAAACAACAGTAGTAAAAGGGAGTTTTTTCCTTCCCACTGTCGCCAGTGTGCTTGCTCAGGATGGGAGATTGAGTTGGTGCTTCCAACTCAATCTGTTGTTTTCCTTATATAAGGCTATTATAAATTGGTTTTCATTAAGTTTTTTTTTTTCCTGTCTGTAAAGCATCTTGAGATGGCATTACCGTGATTTGACGCTATATAAATAAAGTTGAACTGAATTAAATAAAGTAGAACTTGCTTAACTTCCCTCACATTCGATATATCTAATAGCCAAGCTCAGAGGCAAATGTCAGCAACAGTTAAAGTCACTGCCCATCAAAATAGTTGTTGATACACTTCACTCATCAAATAGTTAAGAAATAAATACACCCATTTCCTCTCTATGATTTCACTCTACTCTAATGTATGTCGTTCAACTGCAAGGGGCGTTCACAAACATGTTGACTGCCTCACACATGGCAACAAAGATGAACACAAACACAGACACGCACAGTCCTTAGATGGGGCGCATTCACAAGACAGACGGCCGCTATAGTTGTGGTGTTGCACCACCTTATTTATGACATCTCTGACACCTGGCAAATACCACAACACGTTTGCAAGTATGCACTACACCTCCCCTCTCTGTATCGCAATGTGAGCAGCTCCAACGGGCGCAGACACATGCACTGATTCTTTATTATTATTAATTTAAATACTTACTGAAGTTGGATAATGATCACAATAAATGAGAAGAGAAAAAAGAAGGTCGCTTAACGGGTTAAGACAGAACTCTTAACAGAGGTTGAACGTTCTTGTCACAGCAAGCCCAAGTTGGAGTAGCGGCCTGTGGCCCTTGGCTGCATGTCTCTGCCTCTTCCTCGTCTCTTCATTTTCTAATACAGACCACAAGTTCCCAAAAAATACCCATAAAAGTAGAGAGCATTGAAAACTATATCAAACTGAATGCACACTACACATCCTTCAGTACAGAAAGCTTAATGAAGAAACAAGACACAGAGGAGGAGGATAGGAGGAATCACTCACAGAGAATGGACAGGAGGGGTTAATTGAGACGAGGGGATGTGCTGTATCTCATTATTCTCCAGTGTAAAGAGGACAGAGGTAGCCACGGTTCGTTAGAGACAAACAAGGACCCTGCAGGACCCCAACAGCAAAGGGCCGGGAGACGTGTACAGGGTGTGGGGAGAAACGTGTGGCGGTCAAACAGGCAAGCAATGTTGTCTCAACATAAACTTGTCAAATAAAGTACAAGACTAACCTCCCGAAGCTCCAGTCTTTGGGCCACCGCCTCCAAACATTCCTGTCCTGTACTCTCCACCGATAGGGTGCATTCGATCACATTATTGTCCAGCAGGCGGATCCGAGTTACGAAGTAGTTCTTGCTCAGGACATTGTAGCGCCGTGTGCGCCGCAGCTTCAGCCGGAACGGCATGGCCGGTCAAGGCGGGGTCACGGCTGAGTCAAGAGGTCAAAAGTCACTTGAGAGCAAGCGAGTGGTGAGAGGGGGTGGGCTGGCTCTATGACCTGACTGCTGCCCTCCTCACTCTCGCACGACGCCAGCCACACCACCGGGTGGAGAGATGCACCCAGGCAAGGCGCTGGCCCATTCCCAAAGTTGTCCGGAGAGGAGGAGGAGGAGGATGGATAGATGGATGGATGGGTGGATGGATGGGGGCTGTAAAGAGAGATTAAACAACAAGGAAAGGTAATCAATGACAACAAAAAGAACTGCAGATTCCTCTTAAAGTTTCCTTTGGCGTTACAGCCCATACAAGTGGATCAATTACACTGTTCTAATCAGCAAACAGTCTTCATATCAAACTCTCCCAAACCATAATCCCAACTATTACCATCCTGCCAATCTCCCATGAACAAAACAGAACACAGACTGAACCAGGAGAATTACCGGTGATAGCAGCAGCAGTGGTGCCCTGGTGCAAGCAGAGGCAAGAATGGTACAGCGGCAGATTTTACCCTACAGCTCAGGCAGCTGCGCTCTCTCTGGCCCCATGAGGCCCAATGTTGGGAAAGGCCGGGAGACAGAGGCAGAGATGTAAGGCAATGGATGACTGGAGATCAAACAGCCCAGCGCAGACATCTATCTGAACCCTGCAGCTGGCTCCGAGGAACTAATGGAGCTTCTAGGTCTCATGCTCATATCTGCCTGTGTGGGAGGCCTTCCCCTTCCTTTTCATCTCCCCCCTTCTCTCTCTCTCTCTGCTTGACAGCAGCACAGTGCCACACATTGTAACATAGCAGTGTGTAAGATTACACATGCAGATGTACTTTCAGAGACAATTTTTACCAGCTTCAACCACAAAACACAACATAAGAAGGAATGTGTAAAAAAACAACTCATTAAACCAAACTGAAATCATCTCAAGAAAAACACACATCCTTATATCTTAAGGTTGAGGAGGGGGTCTTTAAAACACATCTTTGGGTTTGTCATCATTTCTTAGCTTTCATGTTTCTATTGAAGAAATATCTTTGAAGTGAGGCAGGACACTAACACGCAAACAAACACGGGCGTTTGATTTATGACTTAAACATGGAGAGAACAAACTGCAGCTCCATAAGAAGACAAACAAAATGTGGGAGCTTAAAACAGAGGAATTTCAGGCCCCCAAAAAGCTCAGGAAGGAATCTCAATCCTCCAAACTCCTGTTTGGAGCAGAGAGAGAGAAAGAGAAATTGGAGGTTCAAAAAGACAACAATAAGGACGTTTAAAAAAAAAAAAAAAAAGCCAAAATGAGAGGTTCTAAAAACAGATCTGAAATTAAATGAACGTGTGAGAAACACACAAAGCAGAAGTCCAAAAAATGTGACACAACAAAGCTACAGCAAATAGAAGACAAGAAATTAAGAAACTAGGAGAGAGATGAGAAGGGGGGAGGAGGGGATAGTAAAGATGGAGTGGATGTGTTGCTTCTTGTCCTGAGCTCGAGCAACGTGCTCCTGATAGTCCGCTTGGATTCCGGCCCAGATTCCTCCCTAACCCTGACTGGAAAAACAGAGCACACCTGACAAAAGTATGCACCACAAGGAGGAGTGTGTGTGCATGTGTTTTTCTGTCGAATACGGCTGGCTGAGTGGGGGCGGGGGCGCGGCAGAGGTAGATTGAATGTAATCTCCCAAAAAAACTGCATGCATAGCCATTGGTGTTTGCAACAGTTTAAAGCACATTTGCTCCACTGCTGTCTATTCCAACAGCCATGCTTCCCTGGAAGACATAACACATTCCTCACATCTGAATCCATTTGAGACGGTGCACTGTAATGTGGAATCATCCTATTCATCTGTGCTCTGTGAAGCTTTTTGCGTAGCAACGTGTGAACACTTGGCGAGAAAACTATCACTATAACCGAATTACTCTCAGTGAGTAAAGCAGCTTGGGGTGCATTACACCGACTCATCACCTAGCCTGAATCCTATGATTCTGCCTTCTGGCTATGGCTTAAAGAAGGTGACATCACAGGGTGATGGGAAAACCGACTTAGTGTGCCTCACCAAATGTTCCCAAGCACACAAATCTCCAAGATCACCGTCAACAAGTATACAGACGTAGATAAACAGAGACACAAATAAAGATGCATACTTTCACTGTGTAGTGTACAAACACAGACATGCATGAACAGGGCACACCGCAAACGCATACGCTAAATCACACATGCACAGACACACACACACACACCAGGTTCTTAAGAGGTTAGCCAAAGGACCAGACAGCATTTGGTGCAACTCTAAACTAGTAATCAGTGGCATGGTTTGGGTGTGTGGTTAGGTAAAGCAGACAGACAGACAGACAGACAATAGCTTCCAATCAAACCCAATCTTTGATTCAAAAAAAAGAAATAAAAAGCTGCAACACTGTACAACATTTTCTCCTGACCCTTGTGTTTATTTCCAGCGTGCAAAAACAGCACATGCACTTACAAATTTGCACATCGTAATTTTGTGGCGTTAAGAAACCGAGAGGGGAAAATGAAGGGAACTGGGTTGTTTTTTATTTTTCAGAGGAGTGAGCTTAGTCTAAATATATATGAAACCATTCCCATCTTTTGTTGTGTTTTTCTTCTTCGTTTCCCACACACTGATACGGTATGGTGGCAAACTCCTTCATGTGTGTGTGTGTGTGTATGTGTATACCAAAACCTCATTACCCCACAGCTAGATTTCCCACAAATGCTTGCACATGCATTGTGGGAAGGTAATATTTAAGGAGTTACAACGAGAGATTTTTTTGGACCCATAGTGTCAATTTAGTTCATATTGCTCCACTGGCATGGCTTTAAATAATATGTCATTTCTGTGCCTGTCTGTCACAAATTCATATAGCTGATTGATTATATTTAGCGTATTCTATCTTTAGTATGTTTTTGTGAGTGACATACTACTGTTTTAGACTGATCCCGGCTGTTAGAGATTGGCTGCTTTGTCCTGCTCCTTTCTGGACTGGATGGATCCAAAATCCTGAATGAAGAAAAACTAGTGTTGTAAAGGTTATTCACACAAATCAATACTTAATTTTAACATAAAACACGGGATCAAAAGAGTGTAATATAAGTTGGTCATTGGTGTGATTTTACATTTTTTAAAAAGTCAGTTGATGAGGTTTTTTTCTGCAGCTCACAGAGTCAGTGCAGGTTTCTCCTTAAGTGCTAGAGTGCAACATGACTGTGGATCCACACTTTATACTACACTGATCATGCATTAAAACAGAAAAGTCTGCATTTTAATATATTAGTCCACAAACATAATTTCAAACTAGGTGAAACCAATCAATATACCCATCTTTCATTGCTTGTGAGACATGAAAATAGAGTTACGCGTATTGGGTGACAAGGTTGTCAATGTGCATAGACTAACATCTGGAAATTATTCTGACGATACAAGAAAGAGAAATAAACGCCAGACGAAGTGTGTAGAAAGTAATTAAATGCATGGGTCGAAAGACACTTCTGGACTTGGTAAGACACACTAGTGAATCCAAGTATGATAATACAGCTGGCACAAAGAAAAACAATGATAAAGAAGATTAAGACAAGACTACTGACCACATTATCTGACCACAATAACAACAGAAAAAAAAGCACTTTCCTCAGTCTGATATTTAAAAGTAGCTCACCACTTATACATTTATAGAGATGACTAATTTTTATTTGGGGTAGATACACACCTCACTAAAACTCTCAAGTTCTCATATTTACCACACTATTTGAAAATATAAATAAAAGGTCTAAGCTGAACAGCATAATAGTAATATATTAGAATCTTCCATATTCTTCTGAAAAGATTTTCAACTTAAATAGTGAAAACTTTTAGGACAAAACTTTTTAAGTCCATTTTGCCTGGCAACAGCCCCAACCATATGCCTATTTCAAAGTCAGCTTTTCTCTTCTGCCTTAAAAAGTGGAAAGAAAAAAAAAAAAAAAATACAAAGACCTGTAAGGGGCCCTCGCAATCTTTGGTACTCTGCTCTGAAACAGACAGCTTGACAAGTGTGCAACAGTAACTTAGATAAGTGGGGTTTAGCAAGCACCTGACAAAATAAGGTTAGAAAAAGAGCTTATAAACTGTGTTGACACAGGTTGCCCCCCACCCCCCGACCCCCTCTCCCTTAAGGCACCATGTTTTGCTGTTTGGATTCTGCTTACAAGGGCCACCTGAGAATAAACTAAACCTAAACATGCTCTGACAAAACACCATGCGCAATAGCTGCTTGATACGACAACAATAAAGAAGAGAAGGCGCATGCATTGTATCTGCACATCTGCAGAGTAAAACCCAAAAAAAGGTCAGAGCTACATATGATTTGAAAGTTCACTACCTTAAATATTTAGATTGCAAACAAAAAGACAAAAAGATGAACTATTCTAAAGTATCTAGTTAAGAGAGCCGCTGATGTATGTGTTCCGTCTCTGTACTGGTTCAGGGCAGCCTTGTGTCGCTGTGCTCCATTCACATCCACACAAAAGTGGGAACAAAACAGCACTTTGTCACCTCCTGCCAAGACCATTAGATGCAAGCCACAGAGAGCCGAGGAAGCAAGTGTAGCGTGCGTAACCCAATCAATCTGATCTCTGTTGCTTGTCCCTCCGAAATACCAACTCTGCCCCATCCCACTCCCCTCCTGTTACACATGAGCGCTGTAGCAAAATAAACGGGTTAAGTGCTTCACAGCTCATAACTACGCTTCCTTTAGCATACTCTTTTTACAGTTTGTCATGTGAACCTTAACAAAACCTGGAAGAAAATTAAAAGTGCAAATCAGGCAGTATCTATAGGATCCAACATCCCGGGGTCAGGATCTAACAATCTTTGTCACCTGAAGAAATTTTTTTTTTTTTAAAAAGTATTTGAAATTTTTATCACAACTAATGCTGACATTTAACAGCCTCACTTAAGATTTACTTGCCGCAAATTATCCCATATGTGAGTTATTGCTTATTGTATCATCCTGTGTAGTAAATGAGCCATCTGCTACTCCAACAGACCTGAAACAAAAGAATCTGAAAAGCCAGATCTTGATCAGTGATTTTCTTCTGGGAAAACCTTTTTTTTTTTTTTTTTGACAGGGTAATTTACAGGTTTTTACAATGTGTAATCGATATCTCCCATTTCTCTAATGTATACCCCGTTTCTCCTTTTTCACCACTCTCTGCACAGAACTTGTTGTCACTACAAAAGAGGGTTAATGTCTGATCCAGGGTTCAGCGCCCAGGAGCTGCTGTTGTCCAGACCAACTTTAGCTGAATGAGTCCTGGAATGCATGTTTCAGAGCTGTGTTTCCCCAAAACATCTCACTACCGAGCTCAGTGGTTAGCCAGTGGAGCACAAGGGGATCAATCTCCTAAGAAGATTTTGGGTATATCAGACCAAATCTGGCTTTCCAAATTCTTTTGTTTCAGGTCTGTTGGAGTAGCAGATGGCTCATTTACTAGACAGAGCATACAATAAGAAATAGCTCACATGTGGAATAATTTGGATCAAGTAAATCTTAAGCAATACTGTTAAATGTCAGCATTAGTTGTTATAAAATTTCAAACACTTTTTTAATAACTTTTTTCAAGCAACAAAGACTGATAGGTTCTGAGCCCAGGATGTTGGATCATATAGATACTGCCTAAAACTTGCTCTAAACTCACCTAAGTCTCAAACATACATTTTGTGAAGACCAGAGGCACTTTTGTTATCTTACACACTGTCCATCTGTGTGTCCATCGAGCCCTAAAAGTCCACTTTAATGCTTGAAAATTACTTTAAGGACAAAACAAGAGCACACACTTCACAGTATGTACTGTAGGTATGCCTCCTCTTCCACAAAGGCCACAGACACGGTTGTGCCACACACACACACACACACGCACACAAGTATGCTGTCTCGCACACACAGCATTAGCAGCTGCAAACAGATGGTGGAGCCAGGCGGCCAGACAGCGTGTTTCTAACAAGAGCATCTGCTTTCTCACTTTTCAGCCCTCTTTTTTTCTCACCAGCTCCATCCCTGAAACAAAGAGACACACACATGGCACATTCTGTCTGCTACATGAGAACACAGTGACAGTGACAAACACATCAAGTACAGTTTTCACACAGAGGTGACATCCAGACAGTGGAGGAGCTTTGTCTGCAACTAAACGCAATCGCATACCTTCAATCCGGACAGAGGACAGTTTGAACTCTTGCCAATTATATTTATTAATACATTAGTTCATTTCAGACAAGACTAAAAAATTATTCCTCTGTTATTGCTTTCTCTTATCATGCTAGGGTTTAAAATTTCCTTCATTTAAGGTTCATTTGCAATGATCCACTATAACTGCAACTATCAGCTAAAGCTACAGCTGAAAGATTTCTATTCAAATTGTGTTTGTATTGCAAATTCCTTGTACTAGCTCATGTAATAAAATGCACATGTTACTTACTAAATTAAGTTTTAAAAACCAGAAAAGCACCCACAAGCTGCAAAAAAATCTTCATGAGGACAGTACAGGGCAAACTCTCCTAGGATCAGACATTGGCAGATGTTCATGATGTTTTGACAAAATAATTTCTCCTTTTCCAAAATCCATTTAGATAGTATCACATACTCCTAAAAAACTGCTAATGGGGACTTTTGTAGGCCAAAAAAATGGATCCCCTGTACTTTGTTTTGTTCCTGGTTGGTGCAGTTTAAATGTGAGGGGTCAGGGAAAGAACTTTCCACAAGCTACTATTTTCTGGGAAAATACCTGCAATTTAAATGCAGTTTTAGTGGTTTGAACATTTATATGGATGCTTTTAGAGAAAGCAGTGTAGAAATATGTACTGTAGAGGCAAAAAACAGGCAAAAGGGAACAAAATACAAGCATTTTGAATACTGATATGATCTAGCCCAAAAATGCTCAACGCTCTAAGATACAGACATTAAAACAATAGAGTCAAATTTTGCTGCACAAGCTAAAAATGTAACCCCGGAAAAGATTTCTGAGAATTTAGCTGTGTATTTATTTGTGCAAAAGAACAAAATCTATGTGAAAAGATCAGAGATTGACACTTTGTTGCTCTAATTTCTTTCCTTTCTTGCCACAGCTGGAGCAGTCCCTCATTCTGAAGCTCACCTAACCACTGCAGCAAACAGAACTGTAACAAAAAAAAAGTGTTTTACTTGCAAACAACAGCATTTAAAGAATATGCAAAGTGAATATAGCTGATAATAATGAATCAAATCAGCAGAAGCAACTCTACCACGTTACCAACTCACTAATCCTGTTAAGGTAGTGACCGCAAGGGTCAATCTTTGTGCTCACAGTACCTTATTTGTCCTCAGTTGAGTGGAGTTTCTTCCCCTTAGATGCTGCTTTTGTATATTAAGCATATTCAGCTTCTATTTAGTACATTCTCAAGTTTTGAGGCTAATCAAATATCACAAAAGTGCCCTGCTTTGCTAAAAGTTTTACATCTTCTGCAGACATAATTCCCAAATCAATGCCAAACTATACATACAAAGACTATTTATCATACAGGGAAACTGCACAAAAACAATTAATTGTTTTATTAAAAGCACCACAAAAACACTTTAAAGGAAATGCGGAGTGTGTCTAAACACCGACAGTATAACATGAGGAGGGGGAGGCTCAGAGCAGGAGGCTTTACATTAGCCAGATACTTATTTTCCAAACCAGTAATGACGCAGCTCTGCCTGCCTCATCTTGCAGCGGTGACTGACGTCACAAAGGCATATCATTTAGAGACACAATTGAGAAGCGCAGGGTTAGATTTTTAGAGGATGTGAGTGTATACGTGAGTGATTGTGTGTCCTCTAAAACGAACACAAAACAGTGGTGATTCCCACCTCAATGACAGCATAATGGCTTTAGATAAGCCATGTGAGGGGAAAAACAAAAAAAAAGAGCAGAAAGGATGTCACACCAGTAACTCACTGGCTCTTATCCTGTTGGTACAGTTGGTCAGGAGCGGTTAGTGGGAAGGAGAGAGTAAACACGGACAGTGACACTGATAGCAGCGGTTCTCCACAATCAACAACAGAAGCGTGGGATCATCAGTTGTCAGCCGCCGAGTGTGCTGGAGCCAAACCACGATACTTTTCACATTTTCCACTACCCCCCTTCTCCTCCACCCACCCCCAACACACTCACACACTCTCCCAGGAACCACATCAGACTCACAACAATACTCTCAAATACAACTGGCGTTCAATCACCAAAAAGCCACCACTTTTTTTTTTTTTTCCCCTTTTCAATTTCCGCACAGTTGAGCCTTCATGCACCAACACACACATAGACATCACAAGCACTGACTTTACAAGCCTATGAAAGTACTGGCTCTTTGCTTGTGCTACTGTTTACATCCGGCTGTATCTTACATCCATAATGACTACAAGAGAAGGAAGAGTCCCACACTTTAAAGCCGAGATCAAATGGAAAGTGTTTCAACTTGATGCTCACATAAAACAACCTATGTGCAGTCAGACCCAATGTGTGGGCCACATCATGAGAAGAGTCACATGTTCCGGGCTGATTGGGGGGAGAAAAGTCCTGCTCTGCTGTGATTGTGGGCCAGCAGTGATTGTGATTGACAGCTTACACAAAACACCTGGTGAAGTGTGGGAGAGTTGGGCAGGTCACTGCATGCTCTCAGTTATGTTGTTGTGTTATATGTGCTGGGCTTCTATGTGAACTAAGAGCTTAGACAGCAAAAAGAAAGAAAAAAAAAAAAAAAGGCCTCCAACAAAGACATCCCTAAAAGCAAACAAATACTGTACTGTTTAACACCTGCTTAAACATGAAAACTAACTGCATATCTCAGCATCTTAATCATCAAAACAAACACCTTCCAATGAAATGCAGGTCATTTCCGTCTTGATCCAGGCTGTTCTCCGTTGGTAAGTTTGAAGGAATTCCATGCCAGGTATGCGACTAAATCCGTGGGTTGTGTTCTGACAGCTTTGGCCCAGCAGTGGTTGTCTGATGTGGCCAGACATTGGAGGTGAGGATTTAGGACAGTTTTGGCTATGATTTAGCCATACTCACACCAAAAACGGAGCATATGTATTGACCTTAATAAGGGCCAGATAAAGATCTGCTTCAGTTTCTGGACCCAGATTTGGGCCAGCATTTAGAGTCCACTTGTTCCAAATTACTGCTTCTGGCCTGAGCCAAACCATTTTTGTTCCCTGGGTTGCATTTCTTTGCCTCGGATTTAACTGCTGTAACAATAATAACAATGACTGTGCGATGTCTATTTTTTTTCTCTCTGTGTCTTCCTGTGGTGGGGCGTGAGCACTTGACCAAAATTACAGGTATGATTGTGCCACATAATACTCAAATGGCCTTTAGACTGAAATGACTGTTGGCAACACTAACAGTGGGCACTTTTCCTTATAAACACAGGTTTAAATTATGCAGAGAACAAATATTATATTCTTTCCATTGCTTACCTTTAACAAAACACTCCTCTGGGACTAAACATTTCTGAAAATTGCCTTTGAAGTAGTGTGACAAAAAAAAAGGCACTGAAACAGTTTGAGCATTTAAACACCATCCCTTGTGTCTCCACTCCAAAACAGGAAACATGGATGAAGGCTACAACTCTAATAGGTCTCGGTCTTTTAAATGCTCCACCAGGGTGCACTCCCAATCCACTTGCACCATATAATTTACACAGCATGCCTCTGAGTTTATAAAGATAGCCAGATGTGTATGAACGTGTGTACGAATGTGTGTGTGTGTGTGTGTGTGTGTGTGTGTGTGTGTGTGTGTGTAGCCTACGCCTCTGGCAGTTATGCTATTTTTGCCATTACAGAACTCAGACCTGTTTACAGTGACGATGATCCAAAACAAGAAAAGGAAAAAAAAAAAGGAAAAACCATGTCCAAGCGTGTCTTTTCCACAAATATGCATGCAAAGCGTGCAGTCAGGGTGAAGAGGGCAAGAGGTAGGGTTATTACTAGTTAAACAAGCACATGTGAATGAATCCATGCAACATATAGCATAAAAGACTATTTAAAAAAAAATAAAAAAATCATAAATCAATTTTAGATTCCACTTAGCATTTGTTCACAAACACAGATCTGGATTTAATATGGGATCCCATGAGTTCCTAAAGGCACTAATGTAATTACATGATTACCTCATTAACTCTGAGGAATCCGACGGGCTGCCCTGTTTACTCCTCCAGTTTTAATCACTTCTAAAGCAAAATGCATTTTTCTATTATCAATTATTCCTTATTCTGTATGAAATATCTGGGACTTTGTATGGACTATTTTTCTGGAGGAGGAGGGGTGGGGGGGCTTGGCATGAAAATATTTGGGATCTTCTCACTGCCCTACGTGGCCCCGCAATTGGGCCTGCCTACATTATTGCAAACTTTCAACAAGTTTTACTCTTCTTGTAGGTGTAGGAAATTTTGCAGAAACTTTCAGGTTTTTTTTTTTTCTCCTTTTCGGCCAGACAACTCACCCTTTATCCTCCGCTACATGCCGACTTCTGCTCCTAGCTGAGGAGTCTCTTCTTTGCACGACGGGTATGAAATAATCCTCATACAGCCATTTAAGTAACTTTAAAATCCTCTAGGAAAAAAAAAAAAAAAAAAAAGCAGAGAGAAAGAAAAATCCCGACGGCGTTTTATCGCATCATATGAGCGCAAAGTTTGGAACAAAAAAAAAGAAGAGAAGAAAGTCGCAGAGACAGTCGGAGGTCTTGAAACTGCTGCACTTCAATGTTTACCTTTGCAGTAAAGCAGAAAAACGCCGTAAATAGCCAGAAAAGTTCCACAACTTGGATAACAGGGACGTGGTCTTCTCTCTCTGCGACTCTCAGTATGTTTATAGTAGTGGTACCTCTAGTCCAATGGAGGCGTTCAAGGCAGGCGGGGAGAGGGACACGTTGCGTTCATGAGCTGCGTAAAGTATTGGATTTTTACCATGTCCTACTGAGTATGGCTCTTAAGGGAAATTTTACAAGATTTGAGACGTTCTTTCAAAATTTGTGTAAAAATTCGATTCAACTTTATTTGTATAGCACCACTTCACAACAATGTTGTCACAGGGCACTTTACATACACGAATCAACATACACATCATTTCAAGCCAATTCATACATAGCCTGTAATAGAAACCAACTGATTGCATCGAGTCATGACTTCGATCCAATCCCCCATCCTGAGCATGCACGGGGCAACAGTGGGAAGGAAAAAACTCCCTTTTAACAAGAAGAAAACCACCGGCAGAACCCGGCTCAGGGCGGGCAGCCATCTGCCTCGACTGGTTGGGGTGAAGAGGACAAGAAAGACAGATCAACATGTACAACTGCACTTATTCAGGAAGACCTGCGGAAAAAAGGATACATAAGTTAGAGATGGCAATATTGGCATATATTTATACATTGATATAGTAGAGAAATAGAGTGAGGTACTTCTCAGTGCATCAGGTGACGTCCCCATTGCTACATAAGTAATGGATGGCTAGACTATCCATAACTACTTCTAAGAGCAATGAGCATAACCTGGACAGTTGGGTCCCATACATGCAGACCTCAACTCAGGAGAGGCTCATATCTTAACTATAAGAATCATGGAAAAGGAAGGTTTTCAGCTTGATCTTATTACTGTTAATACATAACAGTTAATTCCTTAAAGACCCTGCGGGTTAGAGAAACTGGCTTTAAGTCTGAAACCTTGGTATGTTCTTATCTCTGTTCGGCCTAATGAAGTATTCAGTGTGTGAAAATGGTATCAATAGAAAGCGGCTAAAAAATTTTAAAAAAAAGAACAAGTAAGGCACAAAAGTCCGAGCATTAACGGACCTCATGAACGCATCAGCGGTGGAGACGCCTGCAGAGCGCCGCCCCCTCCGCTCTGACATCAGACCGGAGGAATCTGAGGAATGCAGGGCTCCTGTGAGAAGTCCTCAGCGTTTAATGGTTTTCCAGGGGCCACGGAGGAGACTAAACGTCGAACAAAGGAGCCCCCTCAAATATTCATGTCCCCTCTTTCTGCCTTTTGATCGGGAATGAGTTGCAGTGTCGCTCTGGGTGATTTATTTGCATAACCTACATTTTAACTATGTAGTCATATGCAAATTTAGACATTGTTTTTTTGTCAAACAAGCTACACTTTTGATATGATATATATTTATATAATATATTATTTCACACTGAAATAATTACATTTGAAAACATTTACATATAAATCCACATTGTTTATGAGAATATTTAACTGACAACAGGAGAAGGAAAAGAACAGTGCATATTTATGATTAAGAAATGATTAAATCAAATCTTTTAGTAAGTAAACCTGGTCTTTTGTTTGGCTAAGATCAGAATCAGAATACTTTATTAAATCCTGGAGAAATTTGTGTGCACACAGTTGCTCCATACCAATACAAGGGAAAAGATAAAGATGAACATCTCAATAAAAAAAAGACAAATTACAGTTACTAATAACTACATAAACAAATACAGAATAAATCCTCGCAGTGAAAATAAACAGTATCATTCATATGATAGATGACAAAAGGTAAATATAATGCAAATAAAATGCACAGCACTGGATGTTGCTGACATATGGAGAAGTTATACAGCTTAATGGCCACAGGTAGGTATGATCTCCTACATTATTTTATCCCTTTTACCTCTTCCACATTGACACCTATATTGTCCCTTGTTCTTAAAATTTCCTAAACTTCACAACCAATTCTTTAGCCTTTGTCACTTTAAGCAGCTAATGATTCTGTTCACACCATCTGCCAAAGCAGTTCACACCAGCCCGATATTCCACCTCATCACCACCACCGATATATTCAACTATACAGCAGTCATCAGAAAACTTCTGAAGGTGGCAGATTTCTATACAGTAGCTGAAATCAGTTGTGTAGAGGGTGAAAAAAAAGGGGGGAGAGGACAGTTTCCTGTGATGCTTCAGTGTTGCTGACCACCATGTCCGACATAAAGTGCTGCAGGTGTACATACTGTTGTTTTCCAGTCAATAGTTCAGGTAAAAAGAGAATCATCCACCTGTGTCACTGTCAGGTTCTCACCCATGAGGGTCCGCCTGATGGTATATTTCATACCATCTTCATA
Source organism: Telmatherina bonti (assembly GCF_933228915.1). Taxonomy (NCBI): domain Eukaryota; kingdom Metazoa; phylum Chordata; class Actinopteri; order Atheriniformes; family Telmatherinidae; genus Telmatherina; species Telmatherina bonti. The sequence goes on along the minus strand of NC_136614.1, from coordinate 21,416,681 downwards.
CCACTCGAGAAGGCAAGAAACATAACTCTCACCGTGCTCGCCGGCTGGTTCAGGTGGGTATAAGCACAACTGAGCAGGTAGATGATAGCATCCTCAACTCTGAGACAAGGCTGGTTAGCAAACTGAAAGGGGTTCATATGTGGCATAACCATGGGTCAGAGTCTCTCAACGGTCTTCATGACATGTGAAGTCAGAGCTATGGGTGTGTAATTCTGTAGGCCACTGGGACACGGGATCTTTGGTACAGGGATGAGACATGACATCTTCCACTGCACAGGGACCCTCTGTAAACTCAGCATGAAGATGTAGTGTAAGACTCCACTGAGCTGGGAAGAACAGGCTTTAAGGACACGGGGACTCATCCCATCCAGTCCCACTGCCTTGCCTGAGTAGTCTTCTCTGTTGTAAACTGAAAGAGGTCTAAGAGTCATGAAACTTACTGTAGGAGAGATTCATCCACTGTCATGTTGTTCAAAAAGAAATTGCACATCTTCAGCCTCCATTATTTTTCCTTTAATTTTTTCTTCCTTGTCTTGTGAACTTTAATAAGGAGTCGTTTGTGCAGTATGCTGAGAAAATATGGAGGTGTTCAACTCTCAGCCAAATTAAATAAAGACTGTGTTATTTGTGAACAAATTGCAACCTCTTGTGGCTGTCATGTAGAAGAGATCTCAGCAGAAATCTAACAAGATGATTATCATGGTGTCACTGAAAGGATATTTTTATCAATATCATGACAAATCAAAAGAGGAAAATAATTTAAAACTAATCTCTGAAAGCTATATCAAATTTAGCATTATGTGGAAAATCTGCCTGTTATCTAAGAAAAGGTTCCTGCTTTATAGTAAAATAGTTTTTAATTCAAATAAGACTATTTTTTTACACATAACTTTTTAAGCACACAGTGTTTAATCCAAATTTTTATCATCTTTAACTATATTAAGGCAGTTTTACATTCTGCAGGATAGTTTGCTTTAACAAAAAAGTTTAGGCTAGTAACCTGAAAACTTAATAACAGAATAAATAACTAATAGTCTTCTTTCCCTGAAGACCTTTCTACCAATCATCCTTTTGTCCCTCAGAGCCTAAAAACTGAGAAAAAGCTAGTTGGTTGTTTTTTTTTTTTGTTTTTTTGTTTTTTTGAAAGATCCAGAAAATCCCTGTGCAACATCTTGGGCTTTGCAAATTCTTTAATTTTGCATTTTGCTTCCCCTTGGGGAAAGTGAACTTAAATGCTAAATTGTACTCGTATGAAGAAGCTGGAGTTAAAAAAAAAAAGTGAGTGTTCTGATACAATCCGAAAACAACTGCCCCTGGTAATGCTCCCTATCTCTAAACGAGATACAAAGATCGGCTTTGTAGTAGAATGAAACTAATTTTTATCTAGAATTGTGCTGTTATTACATAAAAGCAAGTATGAACACGATAATGTGTAATTACTGATGTATAATGCAAGAAAGCTGAAGATAACTGAAGTTTGTGAAAAACCTGTTAATTTTTAAGTGGTGAAAACTAAGGTGAATTTGTAATGGATTAGTGAGAGGCATGATGTGATAGTTTTCGGGTGATCTAATGGCAATTTAAGGGAGCACTTTTATTTTTTGAACTGCTCATAGAGCATTGGTGCAGCTTATTGAAATTATGGTGTAGAATTGTAATTTCATTATGATATAATTGTTTTGGGGTGTAGAAAGCACAGCATAATCTTATTATCACCACCACTGTACAGTGAATAAACTACCTTATACTTAAAGTATCTATGGATGTGTCTCTATCTTACAGAGGACACTGCAGCAGCCCGTTCCAGCAGCTAGCAGATGTGCAGTATTCTTTCCAATCTGATAAAGTATGAAAAATGCAGAGAAAGGAATGCTTTCTTAAAGATTAAAAAGAAAAAGGAGGTGGGACATTGTATTGAGCAGACCTATTATGTAAATGTCACTTGTGGAATTTGAACCCATCACTTCCAGAGCCATAGTCCTGTCCCATTACCACTAGGCCACCTCCTATAACATGCATATATGAATGAAAAAAATATAAAACTCTTCTATTGAGAAAAGGATTCATTCTATATTAGTACACGTATTTTTGTGATGAAAAAAAATAAATTTAAAAAAAGTCATATATATTTATGTATATACATATATATATGACTATAATGCTATGAAGACCTAAAGACAATGGAAAGTTCTTTGCAGAAATAATTATTAAATGTCATCTAATCATAGAATTATGATTGAATGTTGCATCAACCATTTGCCGCTAACTATTTAACTTTAGCTACTACAGCGACAGATCTGTTGATCAACTGGAAAGCACCATAGACTGAAGAGCACGCAGTTTTTTAATTTTTGGTCTTAGAGTGCCATCTAGTGGCGATGCAAGGGAGCACTTTTCATTAGTAGGAAGGAGTAGTATGCCAAAGTGTTAGAAAAAAGACATCGGACCGTGATGTACCGGATACTGAAGATGGTAAGTTGTTAGAGCATATTAGGTAAAAGAACTAAAAAAAATTTTAAGTGTTGCAAACTAAGAATTTCTTTAGGATTGGAAACAGGCATTATGTCACAACAGTTGTAGGGCAGATCTATGATCAAGGCTTAAACACTCTCCTCTGGCCTACAGTCTTATTTAACCTCCAGGCCACTAACATTCAAATAAAAAATTTGCCACAAAATGTCATTTTTAAAAAATTGTCTTCATTTTTCACCTTAAATTAAACCTTTTGTCTGGTTTTTGCACATTTTCTCCACATTGGTTTGGAACTATGTAGCGCTTGTCTTAGGCTTGTTACATACTCCACGAGAAGCGAGAACTTTTTTCTTATTCTAGAGGCCCCGAGAAGAAAATCTTTTTGTTCTCCCGGACGTATTTGAAGACAGTTCTCGACACATCGGGCTGGCAGAACTTTTTTCTTGCGGGGCTCCGAGAAGTATCGTGTGATTGGTCGGACATTTGAGGTGGGCGTGGTTAACACGGAGAAAGCATGAAGCGGAGTTGCTGCTTCCGCGTTGTTGCTGTTGCAGGTTAAACAGATTGTTTTGATAAAACAGCTGATCGAGGTGGTGAGAAAGTATAAACATTTTTACATGATGCATTAAAACACTCGGACCCAGCCACGTGCACAACCCGCCCTGCCTCGGACGAAGTTGCTCTTAAAATATTAAACTAGAAAAGCACTCGGAGAGCAGAAATCTCTGCCAAGCACAATGTTAAAGAATCCTTTTTTTTAAAAATTTCTGGATCCAAACAGTGATCCGGATCAAAATTGATCAGTTCTTCATTTTCACATTTCCAACAACTCTTGGAATTTTTTAAAAAATCCGTCGGTAACCTTTTGAGTTATCTTGAGCACAAAGACGCCGGGAAAAACATAACCTCCTCGGCAGAGGTAACAACTGGGTTCATTGCATATAAAAGGAGACATTGCTCCCCGCAGTGATCCCTCCCTGCTGCAGTCGTGCTTCTCGTGGAGTATGTATGGACCTGATGAAAAAGATTTTTTTTCTTGTTCTTGCAGTCTCGTGAGCAAGAACTCAGTTCTTGCTTCTCGTGGAGTATGTAACAAGCTTTACTTATGCAGTTTTTCCAACTTTGCTCAATGCAGCACAGCTGAATATGATAAAGTAAACAGATACTTGCAGTATTCTATATGGCTTTTCTTTTAAGTCATTTGCAAAAAGACTTACCTGACACCAACTAGGCTAAGTTATATAGTACAAATGGACGCTACTGGCTGAAGAACTCAGCTGGAAGCAATCATATAACTTGACACAGTGTGAATGGAAGCAACTTCAATAAAATAAAAAAAAAAGGCAAGTTCCACCATGAATTTATGTAAAACTTGCTGGATTCAAAGCAGCACAGATCAGAGTTAAATGATCATTGTCTTTTTACTCTCTTTCCTCAAATCTCTCTTTGTACATGGCTGTTGCGAGACTCTACCACAGAGGTACAGACTGAAAGTAGTCAGTGTTATATGGCTGCATTGTAACAAACACTGGAAACTGGTGCAAACAGCAAGAGAATCCACAAGGCATGCTGGGAAGCTCCACCCACCAATGCTCAAGAGGCCACTACTGAGCTGACTTGATGTAACAGGGTTACCCTCCTTTCTTTTTTAAACAAGTTGCAACAGTCTTTGCTGATACTGAGGGTTGTATATGGATTTATTTCCTTTGTTGCAGTAGCATGGTTTCTTTGGTTCCAGAGCATGTGCACAGAATTTCAGCACTTGTGTTTCACAATAGAGATTGTTCTACCAGATAATGGAGTCTGTCTCGTTATTATTGTGAAGTTGTCACGGACACAACACTAACAGCATAGTAACAGACTCTGCTGCAGCTCCCAGCTGGGAGCAATTAACGCAATCATGTGAATCACATTCACACTGAATAACTAAGATCAGTGCAGTCTGAGTTTGCATCACTTTTTTTTTATTTATCGCTTGTCATTTGTGCCTCTTGATTTAAGGTTAAAGGAATCAAAAGTAAGCTGGAATCACTAACCAAGAACCTTTAAATGTGGAATTCATATGAAAAAGGGCTGAAGGTCAACTACCTACGAAAGGGCCTAATCTGAGCTGTCTCTAAAAGATCTGAACATTTTAGTGGCATTTCATTACCTCAGAAAGTCATCCTGAATAATCTCAGGGGTAAGATGAGCTAAAGAAAAATACCTGTCAACAGATTTAAAAAGAGGTGTAACACTGGGGATCAATAAAGCATCACACAGAGAAAGAATATTAATATTAAAGTTCCTTTGAGAAGAACTTTCCAACTTCATGTCCAAGAAAAACAACATGTTTTTTTATTTTCTATTTTAGGAATTTGAGGAGAGGCCCACATTTTCCTGTCTTCTCTTGCATTGGAGATGCTGTGGGAATATCAGATACTAGCACTGCAGTAATAAAATATTTAGTCATTTCCTGTCTGTATATTCTTTTGTGTGTGTTTTTTTTTATTTTGAGAGGATACCCTTTTTCGGTTAAAAAGATCTGCTGTGTTTTATGTATTAGAGACCAAAACTCAGTGGAGGTCTGTGTAGATTATATAGATTATTGCATAATTTAGAAATTCAGTAATAAACCTTACTGGACTCCAATTATCCTTTTCTCCAAAGCAATAATGTTTTAGTTGGAGTGGGTACTTTTCACGTTTAATAATATATTATTCTTCATGTTGAAACATTTGGCAATCATGCCATTGTCTTTTTACTCTCTTTCCTCATTTACACAAAAACTTTCTACAAGCTGGATTTGTAAAGGGTCAGTTTGGAAATTGCAGTCTTCCTTTATGCAACAAGAATTGTATTCAGCAAGGGGAAGAAAACAAACCTGTGTACAAGGACTCCATCTAAATTATGATGGTTATAGATTTATGTAAGATATTTCCAGCTGAAGTCAAAGAAGCTGTGTTGAAACAAAAAAATAAGTAAAAGATAAACTGTGCAGAGAAGTCCATACACATCATTAATCAGTCGATCTTCCAAACAGGTGATTCATCAGAAGAAATAATAACTCCAACACTTCTTGCTGTCAGCTGCAAAGTGTTTGCTTGCTGAGTGATGTACCTGGTCTATCAGTTTGCCAGGAAGAGCCTTTTTCTCTGAGGTTCCTGTTATGATTATATGATTGCGTGACGAAAGTTCAAGCTGGGACATAAATCTTTGTAGGCATGTTTTTGAGCTTTGTTTAATCTGAATAATGCTTTGACATAATTTTGGATGTCGCCCTGCCTTTTGCTTGCTAATTGTTGAAATAGGCTTCAGCTTCTCTGCAACCCTGAATTGGAGCAATCAGTATGGAAAATGAATAGATCAATTTTGGATGTCCTGATACATGACAGGAATGTAATGTTTTTTACTATTGTCATGGTAGTCACAGTAACAGCAATGTTTGAAGGACAAATTGAGGTACACTAATGACAGCACACCTACACTGCAATTTCCTCTCATCCCACATCAAAATGCCTGACTCTGATACAGTCCTGTTTTTAATTTTTAATGTGATAAAACACCTGATAGATTACTGAAGCCTTTAAATCATGCTAGCTGCCACTGTACTTTCTAGTACATGCTCAATTAACACTAAACCTTTATAATCTCACTCACAAACTACTTATCTATACTATAGTTTTGAGAGGACAACTTCTAAATATTCAGCTTTAGTGACAATTATTTAACATGATTCATACCTTTCAGGCTGTGGCTGACCAGGCAAAAGAACCGACTGAATTTTATACACCAGACATTTTAAGTGTATAAGCTGACTGAACTTTGTCTGAAATTTCATCTCTCTTTTTTTTCTTTTAACCAAGACAGAGGTAATATTTAAAATTGTAAAAGGGTGTGGTGATCTTTTATGTATAGACAACTGATACTACATTACTTTACATTGCCAGTCAAAGAAACTGAAATTAAGTACCCTTATTACCCTTCAGCACCGTCACCCTTTATCAGCTTAATACACCTATAATTATTCATCAGTCATGTTGATTACAAAGCATCAGTGAAAGAGCCTTCAATCAGTTTTCTGGACTTTTGGGATAAATCGGAATCAAAGTTTGTCAGAAAAGTTGTTGTGATTGAGTCCAGAAGGGTTTTGTTGTTGTGGGATGTATTCAAACATTGACAAAAATAGTCAGGCTGAATCGATATCTGGATCAGAGCCTGGCAGACAGTCGATGGAGATGAGCATTTACAAACAGCAGGAAAGAACCTCGCGGGAGAAACTTTCAAACAATGTATTAGATAAAAGAACAGTCAGTACACTGAAAATGATCACCTAATCGAGAGGAATTTTGTGGGATCAGGGACTAGAAATCAATGTTAAATGTTTGCTACCACCAGGTTGTGCAACAGGCTATGGATTTATAAGTAAATAGTCTTTAAAATCAAATACTTCCTGACTTTAAAGTTCCAGTTGTTTTCTCAAGCCAATGTAGGCTGCCCTCCTTTCAGTGTTTTCTACTTGAGTGGAAAAGGTTAAACCTATACTTACAAATTCAAACATTCAGAAGTGTACCTCAGCAGTTCTTTTTAAACATATAAAACCAGTAATACTCATGCAAACATCTGCCATCATATCTATATTACCATAATCTATTTTCACCATGATTTTACATAAGACAGCAGCTGACCAGGAACCCATGAGAATTTTCCAGCAAGTTATGACATTCTCTCACTTTAAATAACAACAGTGTTGGATAATGTTGGTTATGACACATTGAGCCAAACTGTGCAATGTAACAATGATACCATGTGAATGAAAACAAGAGCTGCTTGATGGATAGGTTCCATGGAGAACGAGATGTTTGTCAAATAGCATGTATCGTCAGTGTTTGCTTTTAAAGACAGATGACTCCTCCATTAAATGTTGACTCACAACAGGCACAACCTTAGCAACACTTCTGGATGGCTCTTTAACTTTCATTAGAACTACTAGATGTGTTTTTATGGCTGCAGGCTTTGTTTCTGTTCTATCACAATTCTTGCTTTCTAATGTCTGTTCAATCAATTTCAAGAACTCATTTATGCTTCATACAACCTCTACAATTGTTTTGTGTCATCACATGGAGATGCTGTAGTTTTTACAGCTCCAACTTTAGTCATTAAGAATTTAAATTTGACACATTTAAATTGACACACAATTTGTTTTATAAACACAACATATGATGCACTATCATCACTGTACCTTTTTTTAAAGCAATTAAAAAAAAAAAAAGTAAAAAAGCAATTTCTTAAACTTCACACGTGACAAAGAATAATTGGTTTTCCTTATTGTAGAGATCTCCACATCATATTTGTGTAATATGTAATAAATGTGTAATAAAGCAAAACCTATTGTAATAATATCAGTTTTGTTGCTTCATTTGTTGTGTAATTTAAAATGCCAAATGCTATTGCTTAAAAATAAAGATAATATATCCCTCTACAATGACAATGACAATCATGAAAAGACAAGTTCAATCTTGTTCCATCTCAACCACATGCCCCTTAAAGGCAGACATTTTTAATTGCTTCTACTCCAAGCAAAACAATAACATTTTATCTGCACATAAAAGTGGGTCAGCATTCACCACGAAACCACACAGTTTGCTTTCAGCAACTTGAGGATGGTAGGTGAACATGGGAGTCACATGAAAACTGCTGCGTAATAGTGCCAACCCCAAGGGGCACTATTTTATCTGTATGTGGAATGTGAAATTTCTTGACAATAAAGGCAAATATTTTATGCCCTGAAAAAGATAATCAACTGGCAATCCAAAGCGTGGTCAAGATGTGCATGCAATGCTATGCTTTTAATTATATGTGTTCAAGAATGTGTATTGTGTATTAAAATATGAGGCAAATCCTGGGTGATTCTCAGCTTAAGCAGGAAACTTGCCATGTTATGTTTTCTTTTTTTGCATTTGAAAATGTGAGCTCTGAGTGTCCAGTGTAATAGGTTTAATAGTGTTGAGAATCCTTGTGGATTATTTTGACAATAACACAGCAGTAAAGGCAGTTGGATGGAGTCATTATCAGGTGGTGATTCACTCCCTGCTCAGCCTGAGGGCTGGTTGTTATTAAGCAGTGAGAGTGATCAACGTCAGCAGGAAGATCTATTGCAGTAAGTGCTGTCGGATTGCATCTTTTCTTTTTATTTTAACCTTTATTTATCTATTAATAAGGTGGCTAAGTAAGCATGTCTTTTTTTGTTTACATCCAGGGGTGACTCACAATAACAATCAAGAGTTGTCTAAATCAGTGTGGAGTAGAAAGACGACTTGCCATCTCAGACTGTTCACATCTAAGGGAAAAATCTGAAATAATCCAAATAATTAAGAGCATCAGCCATATTTCATCCTGTGTGAGGTGTCATCCTACTTACCACCTGTAGGGAATGATATTTAGTGTATGTGATGTAACAAAAAATTGAGGAAACTGATCAAAATGATTCATTCATTCATTCATTCATTTTCCAAACCGCTTATTCCAATTCAGGGTCGCGGGGAAGCTGGAGCCTATCCCAGCCGGCTTTGGGCGACAGGCAGGGTACACCCTGGACAGCTCGCCAGTCCATCGCAGGGCCAAAATGATTCAACTTTAACATTTTGATTTTAAACTTTTGAGTTATCTCAATAATCAGTAGCGTCTTAACAATAATGACTTCTTTTATTGTCTTATTGATCTTTGTGTATTTCTCATCTGAGTTTTTATTAACATTTAAGTTTTTAATTTGAAATGTTGCAGGTAATGTCAGTGTTAAGATAACAACTAAATTTATCTACACATTGGAAGTAAGCTGTGTGACCAGAGCAGAGCATGGTAACATGCAAGTTGAAACCCAGTTTAAATGAATGATAATGTAAAAAGATAGAAAATTGAAATAATCAAAAACCAAAACCATCCAACCATAAGGACCTGCCCAGAAATATAGCAAATGTAATTTTTCCTTTATGATATAATTGTTCTTTTTTGCTTTATTTAAGCAGGCTTGTGTAAGAAAAGTTCACCTAAAAAAGGTGAAAAGTCAGATCTTTTTTTTTTCTTTTCTTTTCGGAAAGATAATACATTGCATCAAAGTGTTTGTTTTCCTTGGTCTTATTTATTAATTCATTCATTTGTTAAGTGGCACACCACTTATCTTAGGCTGACCCCCATAGTTAATTTGTAATAGATTACTTATCACACTATTTGAAGTTTAAAAGTTACAAATGTATAAAACTGAAACATTCAGCGAGTTTAGGTATTTCTTTCACCAGGTGTTATTACATATTCAATTAAGAAATCTGATTTCAGATTCAGCGATGGAACTACATTAACAACTGAATTAAAACAAATGCAGTTCTTCAAACGCCAAGTTTGATCATCGGATCTGTTGAATGGATTGCTGTGCTGTGCCACATGCTTCAGTTAAAACCCAAATAAGTTCAAAACTTTGTGATTATGGGAAAGATGACAACAAGACAAACAAAGCAGAATTTTTCTACAAGATTCTGAAGTGACAACATCAGCATATCGATACATCCAGTGTTGTTTACTGTGACAGACACTGTAAGCTCTCAGACGATGTCTACTGTAGGTGTCAACACAAGAGGGGAAACAAGCCCAAATGTTTCAATTTGTTATGACAGATGTTCTTATCATTCATCAATAAAAATTAGTTATTTTGGACGTAATTGATGCACCAAGTCTTACAACACAATTCTCCACCACAGGGACTTTGTACAGTATGGGAGGTGGTATCGATAGATCCATTATAAGGATGACTTGATGCCTTTTGTAAGACAACCAGCCAGCTTTTTTCGATTTAAGCCACTACTAACCAACATCTGCTATCACACACAACTCTGTCCTAATATAAACTATCACACAAAATCAGTTTGTGCAATATGAAAAGAAAACTCATTCATTTGTGTCTGTATCACAAAATAGATGTTCTCCTGTCGTACTCAAACTACTTTCCTGTTATTTGGTTTGTCCTTGTGCTTTGCTGGTTTAAAAAAAAAAAGAAAACTGTACATTCATGGACCAAGCAGGTGAATGTGTATGGGTGTATGACGCTGGCACTGAATGAGTAAATGGAAAGGTTTTTGGGGTTTTTTTTTTCTACATCACAAGGCTTCCTTTCATGAAGCTGTGTGTCCATTCATTTGTTTGTGTCTTCTTCACTTGAGATGTAATCAGTGAGTCAGGTCCTCATAATGAAGTTTCCACACAGGGAGACATGTACACCTTTCGAAAACTAGAGCTGCAGGAAAACGATTGAATCAGTCAAATTGATTTCACACACACACACACACCGTTGTTGTAAGGATGCAGCTCTCAGTGCTGAGACACAGGCGATTAGACCAGACCTTTGAGCTGAGATCTGGACACAACACTGACAACTGTCCTCTAATAAACATCTGCTGCTGCGTGTGAACAATCACTCAAGAAATTAATCTACACACACATTCAGGACACTGGAAGGCTTTTTTTTTTTAAGTTGGTTCTCCCAAACAGAGGAGTTTTCTAAAGAGTCTAACTAATTTCACTCGTGCTTTATCTTGCTTGCCTTGTTGATCAGTTTCTGTGTGGCCATTCAAAAAAAAAAAAAAAAGAAAGAAAGCACACACACACGCACACAGACACACACCCCTTCCCATTAGCAGAGGGTAGGTGACAACTCATCTCAATCACACTCAAAGGCCTTGAGACTCAGCACCCTTTACTTCTTGTGTCTATAAAAAGAGCTTTCCTCCTCTAAGGAAGCAACAGCAGACTTATCTCCTACTGAGCATTTCATTACAGAGCGGAGAGAGAGCAGGAGAGGGACCGCAGCCTAGAGTTGCCAGTCTGGAAGATCTGTGGACACAAAGAAAAACACGGGAAGAGGAAAAGCATTAGAAAGAGGTAAAACAAAACAACATCTTTTATCTTTTATTTAACTCTCTGCCATTGATTCAAATAGTCTCTGATTGTTTTTGATTGTTTTGATGTCTTGATCAACGCTGATCATTGATGAACTAAGCAATGTCTTACATTTACATGTGCTTTTGTTCGGTTTTAAGTTGAAGTTAGATGACTTTTTCATATATAAGAACCTATGATCATAATCTGTGTTACACAATCTTTACATAATACCAAAATTCTGTCCTTTTTTGATAGCAGCTCTAAAGCTTCTTCTATCGGTGTATGTCTGTGTAGAGCTCAGCTGAGTGACTCATACTGTAGGAAGGGAAAAGTCTCTGCCAGAGTTGCAAAGACGATCACCCACCAAGGAGTCAGTCTTCAGAATTATTGAGGAAGGAGGGAGAAACAATAGGATATAATTTTTCAACAAAGAAAATGAACTCATCCCCCCTGTTGAATGTTTCATCCACCCACAATGAGAAATTAGAGGAAAGGCGTGGTGGGATTTCTTGCAAGAGTGTTAATTTGTTTATATCAGTAAAATAAAAGAAATCAGATGACCAGTGGTGTATCACATTTAACTAAAGGCATCACAGGATCCACAGAGACATTTCTGATCTCTGTTGCCTTAAAAGCTTACAAGTTCAAAGGTTTATGGAGAAGAGATAACTTGCGTGAGAAGAAATTAAACTAAACATGGCAACAAAGAATTAATGTGTTTATTAATGTCTACAAATGAAATCATTTTCTGAAAGAATTACATGGAAACTTTTTCATATTGTTTCTGAAACTATATAACCTAAATATATGCAAATGTGCAGGAAAAAACAAAAAACCTGCATGTTTATTGCACTGATCTCTAGGGGTGGGGAATCAAATTTAAAAAAAAAAAAAAATAGGGATTTTTTGCTTTATAAAAAAAAATTTCAATAGAATTTTTTTCAAATAAATAAAAATGATCTATTCTAAACTTTTTTTGGTCATTTTTATTGTTTTTATTGATCTTTTTACTTGTTTTCTTGGGCATCGTGGCAGCAGAAAGATGGTCTGGCTACTGTGCTTCTTTTTCCTGATTGAAATTAAGAAACATGACCAGCAAAAAAAAGTTTTGTACATGTCGTAATTTAAATCTGATCAGCCCTAATAATTTCTCAGTTCTTTCTATCTTATAGAAGAATGAAGTTACTTGAGAAATGAGCACCTTTTGTTACTTTATACATTGAAAATCTGTGAATCCTGAAACAAATCGTCACCCCAAAAATCAGAATCGAATTGAATCGTGAGTTGATCACATTAGAATAAGCCGAAAGTTTGACTTAATGGCCAATTTTCTCACATAGTAGCTAAACGAGAGATTCACAGCAGTAGCTTTTCATCAGCTACACAGGTCTCATTTGGCATGAAAAGAAGCCCAGGAAATTCAACAAAATAGAAATAATTACTTGTTATCATTAGCATACATGGCGTTGTGCAGCTGTAATGGAATTATGTTGTTATTTATCTAAAGATAAATAAGATTCTGATGGAGGGTGTGAAATACTTTGAATATCCTTACTGAATCTATGTCAATTAAAAGAGTAAATTAAGCAGCCATGCTGCTACTAAACTGTGTCTAATTAGGTTTCAAGTGTGTTAAAACTGTGCTGAGGAAGAAAGACATCAGTGGTAGATAGATAGAAGAGCAATTGTTGCTGCCTGTTAGTCAGAGAAAGGAATTATAATAATTTGCAAACAATTCAGTCCATTCTATTCAGAGAAAAAGATTATTTACTAAAGGAAAACTTTTAAGACAGTTATGGAAACTCCAGCTATCTATCCTCGAGGTTAGACCATGCAACACTCAGAGAAATGACTGAAATTCCAAAAGCAATGTCTCAAACTCAACAGGTCCCAGCTAACATGTGAAATGTTGAAGGTAATAACAGTGTACAGAAGCACAAACTGGAGGGACTACCACAAGGAAACCTAATTTTTCTTAACTGATCGTGGCAACACTGTATAGGTTTGGGGAAATTGCATCTGAACTAACCCCAACATCTTTGGAAAAGTGTCCTTTGCACAATGTGGCACATCAGCCCAAAAACATCTCATAAACTATCAAGAATGGTGGTGGGGTGGTGCTGGTTTATTCTTGTTTTACAGCCTTGGGATATAAACAACCTGCAGTCAAAGCTGAATTCCTCTTTATCCCAACGTAGAGTCAGATATGAGGCCACATAGCTCAAGCTTTACTTAGAATAAATAATGCCGCAGAGTTCTGATCCAAAACAGCAGAAAATCTACGTTATGGCGATGGTCTCAGCCCTACAGTGAACGTTTCTGTTTCTACAAAAAGTCTCATTATTAAAAAGTTCAAATCAACTGATCCCCAAAAGCCCATGAATTATTTCTCTTACTTCAGCAATGTTAGTTTGCACAATTCCTAGAATGAAGAATGGAAAAGCACATCATGGACAAAGTTAGGATACTTATCAGCACTTGGTTTTGAGATCATTTTCACCAATGTTTCAGGCTTTAATTAATATTTTAGGTTTCGGTTTTCTCAGTTTGTAGAGGAAATCCTTACCACAACAATGAAATGTTTGCTGATGGTTATGTAAACATTACTGATACTTTTCAGATACAATTAAGATGTACTGATAAAGATCAGATAAAACTTAGATTACATGAAGCAGTGCTTTGCTTGCAGAATTTTACACAGCTTATGCTGCAGGGAACATTCCAGCTGTAGGAGAAAGAATCGATTCAATTAAATGGAAGGGTCCTTTTTTTATTGTTCCCTTTATGTATGATTCTTTTTGTAGGGTTGTAACACTTATGAGTAGTCATGTGCTTTAGCTGCAACAGACTGCAGCCTAAGTGAGTTTGAAATTCTGAGATAAATCCTGATCCACAATCTAAAGCTTAAAGCTAAAAACAGAACCACGACATTTTGCAAACTTAAACTTCTCAAACCTCAAAAAATGTTACAGTGGTTTGCCACTTTATTGTAGATGCTTTTATATTTTGCTTTGTTTTTTAATCTACATGTTCTGAGGATCAACAAGTTACAATGCACAGATCCAGTCTGTGTAACTGTCCTACGAAAACACACACAATGATCAACAATATCGTCTTCACTCAAAATGCAAAGGGCTGTGGCTCTCATTACTGAACTTTATTAAGTGCATCACACACTTCTTATCTGTCGCTATTGACATTTTCATTAATATTGTTATAGTGTGTGTGTGTGTGTGTGTACGTGTGTGTGTGTGCGCGCACAACATCATAATGGTTTTAAACATTTAAAAAACCAACACTGAACTAAATTTAAAAAAATTACGGGACTCCTCCAAGAACCAAAAGCATGGAAGAAGTCCTCAAACAAAAACACATTCATTAAGAAGTACTGCAAATGTATATACCCTGTATACTTGCCAAAGGGAGGCACTTCCCAGTACTAAGTGTTTACATGCCTAAATTTAGCCTCATTTCACTTTGAATTATTAATAACCTGTAAAAGATTTATTTTTAAAAGTTATATTATTTATGAGAGTAGAATAACACACCATTCTTATATCAGTCCGTAAAATGTGGTGTTTAACATTTGTGAAGCCCTTTAAAAACTTAGCAACAGTGTTTTTTGTTTGTTTTTTTATAAAATGATGAATGATTATAAACAGCTTTCTTCTCAACTTTACAATTATTTTATTTAAATTTCTCACTGTTCAGTTTTAAATATTTCAGAATCAATTTCTGATTTTTTTTTTTTTTTGAACCAGTGAAGGAAATCCAGGATGAAATGGGTTGAAAAAATGTGTGGAAAAAAAAACAACTCATCCCTGACTTGTTCAAGTTTTTTTTTCCTTTGCCACTACCAGTAAAATGAATTATCACTTTATTCTGCAAGACATTCTGTACTTATTTGAACTTTCCATGGTGGTTTTGTTCCTGAAATGTTGTTAAGGGTCCATGTAAAACAAAGAGTTCCACTGTTATCATGCTTCTACAGTTTCCAATATGCTTTATAGCTATTTGGGACACTGAACATGGCAAAGTCAACAACACCAAGAATTATCTTTTCCCATTAAGGAGTACACCTAAACAGCCTGATTACACTTTAGAAAAAATAACCTGTCAATTTTTTGGCAAGATTTTCAACATTCAGCCTAATTATAACTGTGCTCCACAAAGTTCATTTAGCTGCTGCTGCAGTGTGAGACATGTTGAACAATCAGTAGATTTGTAGAATAGCTGTTATTGTATGTATTGCACTGAAACAGAGTAGAGGCAAGTTGCTTGTTTAATGTGTAAATATTAAGTAAAAGAAAATATTCCTCAGGAAGTCCTAAATAATCTGTTTGTACAAAAACATTTTTAAATCAAAAGTCAAACCAACTTTTCCTGTACATGAATAATGTCCGTTGCTTATCTGCATTACAATGAAACCCATTCACATAATGTCCACTCAGCAGTCAGTTTGGCTGTCTTACACATCAGTGTGTCTTTTCAAACAACAATATTTCAAATACAGGAAATATTACAGCAATGTATATTGTTACTTTTGTGTGTATTTAAACTTTTAAAACTAGATGTAAAAAGATAAACCAGTAAACATGCAATCAGTGAAGGGCTCCCTGATTATTTTTCTTGTGATTTCCTTTGATGACTGATAGCAGTGACTTTATATAAGCTCTGTCATACACTCACATTTAATGACCATTTTCAGAGATGATGGATGATCTGCAGATAAACACACCCATCTGTTACAGTATGTGTAATGTTTGGCTGAAAAGGGAATGATGATCACTGGTATCTGTGCTCAATAATTATTCAGCCATGATACATAGCTAATAAATCCTTCCATAGAAACAAATTTTGTTATGTAAGGAAGAAAAGTATTATGTAAGCACAAAGATCAGGAGACTCCGTTTTTTTTCCCCAACTGACAAGCAATTTCTTCTGATTTAAGGATAATGAAGTCAGTATTTAATTCTATTGGGTTCTGACGCATTTTTTCAAGGTTCTGAAGAGAATTACTTAACTAATTCTCTCCTTTTATTGAGCTCAAAACCTAACTTAAGTTTGTGTTATCTGCACCAGGCTGAAGATGGTGTGTCCATGCTGGTTGTTGGTGGTTGTAATGGCGTTCATGTGCATCCCCGGGTTTGGCTCGATGTGTTTGGACAACTCCATATGCAACAACTTAAGCAATGAGGACAGGATACTGGTAAGTCCTACTGCCTCTTCTTTCTCACTTTCTGGTTTTTCTTTACCATCATTCACCAAAAAAAGAAATTTTTTAGAATACATATAACACGTTATTTAAAGCCTTTTAATTCTTTAACCTTTTTGAGTTTTTTATGGCAGAATGGATGAAAGATCCCTGGAAAATAACAATGGTTGAATCCTGATGAAAAAAAAAAAACATAAACCAAACTAAATTCAATGCAATGTTTTTAGTAATAATATGGATTGTGCAGAATTTTTCTCTGTTTAGTAAAAAACGATTACACATGGTTTCAGTTCATGTAAAACAGACTAATAAACACAAAAGACTAAGACTAATAACTACAAAATTAAACAATATGCTACTATTTTTTCTTATTTTTTAAGGTAAATAATTCCACGTATTGCAGTTCCAGACTCTCAAATTAGATTGTCTACATTCAGTGAACGAATATCATAGGGTTTGGGGCTATTTCCCCCAGGATCGCACTCTTTGCAACCTTTGCAATTTTTGCAGCATGGGACATGCAATTGTTCATGGGAATAGAAAAACTGCATACACTAATTTGATTGATTTACATGGTTGGTTTAATTAAAACATGGTTTTAGCTAATTCACTAAAAAATAATTAAATATTTTACAAGTATCACGTTTTTGGTCATTTTAGGGGCTCCAACAAATAAGTGAGTAGTGGGAAGCATATATTATGTTTACTTTGATATTGATTGTCAGTTTTTCAGAGTATCACTTCATTGCATGTTATTTTGTAGCCTAATTCCATTTGGAAAGTATGAAGATTTTAGTTTCACATAAAGATGTGGCATATTTAGACAGCTGAGTCTGAACTGAGGTAAATGAGAAAGGAAATTATTCACAAAACCAAAAAAAAAAAAAAAAAAAAAAAAAAATTGGAATTGGAGAGCTTTTACTCAGTTACAATAGAATATGATGAGAACTTTATAAAATACTTACACAATCCAAGCCTGAGATGATGATGCATCATTTTTGGATGTCAACAAATTATCATGATGTGACTGACGTTCGTTTTTAAAATAAAGTTTAGGCTATTAACCCATGTCTGGAGACAAAGGACTTTTATACTATTTATTTATTTGAATCAGAATATTTCTGATGTAATCTGATTGAGGTTGTCTCAATGAAAGAGCTAAACAATTATAACATGCACTTTGAACATTGATTCAAATGCCCCTGATATATGTGTATTAAAATGTTGCTCCCATCTGTGGTTTTTCTGCATGCAGGACTGTGTCAACTTCTGCGTGTCTGTGATCCAGACTGAATTCCCACAGCTCAGCGCAGCCACCCAACAGATTAATGATGAGGACAATGATCTCTTACTCAGCATCATTCTTGCCACGCTGGCTTCTGAAGGTAAAATATCCAATATGTTAGATCTGAAGGCCCACGGTGACAAGCGGCGCTCATATTCCATGGAGCATTTCCGTTGGGGGAAACCATCAGGCCGCAAACGCAGGCCAGTTAAAGTCTTTGCTTCTTCTCTGGAGGGAGGGGGCTCCTCTGAGAGCAGCTTCCCTTTTCGGGCCCGCAGGCATCTGAGCGGTGACATGTCTGAAGCAAAGAGGAGTGTTCAACAGGGAAAATATCAAAATGAGGGCTTGCAGAGGTCCAGAGTCGGGCCCAGATCACATTCACAAGTGAGGCAGCAGGACAGAAAAGATGGGACTTACCGGATGACTCATTTCAGATGGGGCAGCCCACCTGCATCCAAACGAAATGGCAGCTTTATGAAGCCGTGGGAGGAGAAACCTCAAGGGCCTCTTGCCAAGTTTCTCAAGAACATTATAATGAAGGATGTGCAAAGGATAATGGGATAAACAGAGCATTGAGCAAGAGAAAGTATTAGTCAAAGCAGCCCTTTGCATGCAAGTTGTCCCCACATTTCATAAACCTGTTGCAATCTTTAGCATGTTGTTGAATATCATTTCTGGGCCAAACGTTTATTTAATTCAAATATTGTGTAAAGATAACAATAAAAATGAAAAATAAACTTGTTCTGTTGAATATAAACACTGATGTATCCAATAACTACCTGTAACTTGTTGAACTCGATCTGAGAGTATAATACAGCCTGTGGGAAACAGTTAATGATCCAAATGTACAAATGTGAAAAGTACGGTTTGTTTGTGTGTATTTATTCACTTCATTAAATTATTGATATCTTTTTTTTTTTTGTAAACTATATAACATTAAATATGTGTTTATTGCAAACAACAGTGGTCTTTTTTTGACTGATTTCAAGGTTTTTACTTGCTTGACAAGCTTACAATCACAACAGCCATGTTAAGTGATGAATGCTTCTGATCTTTGTAAAAAAAATAATGTATATATAGGCCCCATCTAAAAAAAAATGGCAGATTGAGGTTGAAAAGGGTTTAAAAGGGAGTGAAAAATGACAGTAACATGTCCGTGTATGCTCTTTCTCACCAATGTCAAGGAAATCTATGAAGACAATGAAATTCTTGTTCATATTCAACCTCTTTGACACCTCTAAATGGTGGTGGAGTCATGCAAATGTACAAGGATCAGCAGGGCTGTTTTACCTCTGAGTTCTTGGACCAACCAGCCACCAAACATCAAGTTTTGTCTCATGATTTGAGATGGGAATAGTTGCAAACCTTTTCACCCCTCAGGTTAAATCACCAAACACATGATGAGCAGCGTTTTATATGCACACACCTTTACAGAGGAGCCTGTTAGCAAAACAGAGATGTGACATCACCAAGAGCTTATTTCTGACATTTTTCTTTAGAGACCATTCACATGAACATGTTTTTATCATACAGCAGTGCCTTTCTGTTTTATTCATGTAATTTTTTTCTTTCCTTGAGAGCTCAGTTAGTTTTAACAGGTTTTCCAAGGCCAATGCAGTTTAACTCGTAAGCTAATTTGTCACATATGCAGTTCCACAGGCAGGCAACACCGGCTCTTCATTTTATATAATTCCAGTGCGTGTATACTTGCACTGCTTTTTGTTTTATTTAAATCTTTAGTAAATCATTTCTTATTCATATTTCAGAATTCCAGCTTTTTCAAAAACCCCCTCATTTTTATAAGACATTAGATCATACTGTAATTGCTTTTTACAATTTGACAGATTTCTTACTTAAGACTTTTAAGATATAACAACATAAAACATGCAGCGGCTTTTATGATTTAAGAGCTAAAACAAAAAAAAAAAAAAAAGCACATAACCAAGTTTTTTTGTTTTTTTAGATATTTTACAATAAGCTAAAATAGATCCTGAGTTTTGATAAGAAGTGGAGTGAGGAGTTAGAAAGGCCAGCTGGGATAGATGTGATCAGATGACCTGAATGTGTGGGAGACACAATATAAGCATGGATGCAAGGATTTTAACAGAGGAAACGCTGTGCATTGCATACAGCTAAATACAGCATTAAACAATTCATTTATATTATAATCATGTATCATGTTTCTTGACAGCCAAAAATTTGACCCAATTGGTTTTTTCTGCCATCAATAAAAAAAAAAAGACAGATGAACTCTTTTGAGGTTAAAGATACATTTATTGTACAACACGGCAACATCACTAGCATGCAAAGTCAGGTATGACAGTCATAAGGCATTTTCTCCATGTAAAAGCTGCCTTTGTCACTAGGTAATCCAGTTTTTAAAGTGCAAAGTCCACAGAATGAATAGATTTGACCTACAGCACTACATTGTAAACAGATCTATTAACCAGACATATAATGACAAAAAGTAAGTTTGGATTTCTGTCAGTAAATATCACTTTACACAATGCAATGACGACACGCAGACTGATTTACAGATCTTCACTTCCAAGTTTAAGAAGTTGAAAAGATATTACAGAGTGTTATCAGTAGGTTTAGAGAGCTGTTGCTGCCCTTTAATAGCTTGTTCTTCTTTAACATGGTTGCAAGAGTCAGTGGACAAAAAAAACAAAACAAAACTGAAGAGTTTGGTCTCGGCAAATGACAAGAAAACATCTTTGAGTGTTTCCATACAAACATTAACAAACACACCCACTCAGACAATACAAAGGGTTAAGGATGGACTGATGAGATACACTGATATGTGGCCATGACAACACAAACATGGAACATAGCATTGTAAAGAAAATGGTAAACTGACAGAGCAGACTAGACTGCAACACATGACAATCAGGGACAAACTAGACACAACTGTCTACATTTAACAAGAAGGCTGCTTGCTTGAACCAGCTCAGTCACAGAAGCATAGGATTGGGTCGGGAGGTGTCTTAAAGCATCATACAACTTAAAAAAAAAATTTAAAAAAAAAATAAAAAATTACAGCACAACAGGAGGCACAATTCAAAAAAACGCATGAAAGGGTCTGCTACCTACACTTGAATTGTGCTAGCCAGGCTCATGCCAATTTATTGCCAATATACTTTGTTTTTATACCTGTGTGTGCTCATGTGCACACAGAATGGCTTTTCAGAACTGGATGAGATAGTGCCCTGCTGGAAAGCTGTGTGCAAACCCATTCCTGCAGGATGGAGATGCACATGGCAACAACAGGTCAGGATGGTGGTGCTGAAACCTGTTTCTGTTGCTACTCCTGATGCTTAAAAGAATTTATAAACTTGTTTTTCTTTTAAAATGGTTCATTGAATACTTCATGGCCTCCAGATGATGCAGTTCTCTACTGCAGACTTTTTTATTTAATGTGTTGCTGGTTGGAGATATCATCAGGAACAGGGTGCAGATTTCTATAGATTTATACCTCTACTATGAACAGAACAATTGCAGCGGCAGTTTAAAATTAGAATATACAATATATACACTCACACACACACACACACACACACACACACACACACACACACACACACACACACACACACACACACACACACACACACACACACACACACACACACACACACACACACACACCCCTACTCTGTACATCAGCTTAAGGATTTATAGATTTCTCTGTATGTACACATAAATATGAGAAGAAAAAATAATTTTCTAGTGTTCCAATGTGGTAAACATTACCGTAAACACTTCAGGAGTTTTGTGGTCATGACTGGCGCAGTGTGTGTGTTCATCTATGCTTTAATTCGTTCATTTCTTTCCATTAAAATCGGCTAAAACAAAAATAAATAGAACTCAAGCAGGGGGGGAGGGCAACATTAAAGAAAGAAAAGCACTTCTGGCAAATACTAAGAAGGCAAAATAAAACTGGAAAAAGCTAACAAGAGATGTTCAAGTGCTGAGTAAAACAGGAGATGGTAAGAGTAACTTTACATCTATCTGTCCATCAAGCACACATAAAAATATACTGTCAAGAAAATTATAATGCCTCTATTTCACATACACTCCAGTTGTTAAGTCTGTAAAAAATAAATTTAAAAAATGTCGGCAGATAATAGCAAGACTGATTTAACAAACCTCATGATTAAAAGGTATTATGGCACCTTGTAAGGGACAAACAAAACAGGTAAAAGAAAGTCGAGGCATGGCAATGCCAGTAAAATGTCCAATCACAGGACATGTAATGACCCACAATTTTAATCACACTTCTTGGCAATTACAGGTGTTCCTACACATACCTAATTAGAGGTGATGCCGTTTGACTGTTGCTTGTACTGACATTAGCCAGCTTGCTTTGGCTCCAATTACAGAAATGAAAGAAAATCTCAGAATTCATCAAGAAGTGGCTTGTTCTAAAGCTGTAATTTTGCAAGTTTGTCACACATGCACTGCGGATGTTTGATCCAAAGGTCAAGATGATGTTACACTGAGAATTGGTCACCCATTCCCAAATCCCTCCTAGTCCTCAAAGGTTAATCAGTTCTGTCATGGTGTGGCACACTCTGTGGTTTAATACACACAAAGGTCAGGAAACTTCATCTCATAAATGGGAACAGATCGGCTCTGGCTTTGACCGTAACCTGACGAAATGGTTCCAGATGGGCTGGGAGGGGGTCTGGACAGGAGGAGGAACAATGATTTACCATGATACAATGCCATTGTCATGTGCATCATGCAAATGGTGAGAATTAATGCCTTTAATGTCATTATTAACCTATAGTTAATATACTTTAAATATATACTTTAAATATCTCAAAGCTCTGTCACTTACCTGATTGTAATCTCAAAGATTTGATTTAGTTTGCTTTGCAGCATTGTAGCCTAGAAGGAATAAAAATATATATATATGTATATATTAATCCAAGATAACTATTACTTGAAAGAATTGTTTTTTTAAAAAAAAAGAAGGGGCTGAAAAAATATTTCATTGTACCCTGGCACCACAGTGGGCTGCTATCTCCTCAAAGGGGGCCTTTTGGAACTTTTCCACCACTTGTCTCCTCCTCTCCCTCTCCTGCTCCTCCATACCCACACTGTCCACTAGGGGGAGACAGAAACAGCATAATGTAATCTGCATTATAATCCAAAAGGTAAAAAGTGGGATTGATGCTGCTTTTCTATAAGCACGGGGCCAAAAAGTAACAAAAATATTAACATTTTTATCTAACAAAATGTTCAAGAACTATTCATTAATATACATAAACGTAGACAAATTTAAGTTGACATACCAATGGCATTTTTCAGGGTTTCGAATGTGATCTCTTCTGCTGGTGTCCTCTGCAGAACAAAACAAGCAAAAAGCAATATGATGTGGTGATGCGAGGACAATTTTCCTATAGCGGGGATATACGCATATCTGAGTACTTACCTCCTCTTTCTCGGGACTGTTTCGAGACTCGACCTCCACCTGAAGAGAGATGGTCTCCCCAATGCTCTTTCTCTTGGACAGTCGGTCCTCATCTGAAAAAGGAGTGCAGATGAGTTTTCTATTTATGAGAAAACCATTTAAAAACATTTTTTTCTTTTACTGCTATTCTTTCATAAACTATTTTGGTAGCTGGACGTTGTGACCTCTTACCAGTATACTGTGGGACATAAGGTGTACCCAGTCTCTCTGTATTATAACCACTTCCACCAAGAACCTCAGTGATCTTAGACTGCAGGAACAAAACATCTCCTTCTACCTTCTCTAGAGAAGAAGGCAGTCTACACACAAAGAAGGAAAGCAAAATGTCAAAGTAGCAAACAAACTGCAACCAATGTATCCTTAAATTTCTGATTTTTTGTTTCCATGATTTGGGAGAAAAAAAAGAGAAGCGAAAACAGTTGATACACACTTCGGATTCTCAACGAAGACATCCTCAGGCAAAAGGTAAGGCGTTTCTTTCTGCCTCACCTCAATCACCTTGAAGGGCAGAGAACAAAAAGCTAGCTGACTAACAGTTGGCATCACAACACACCATTACACAAAGAAGCTTAGACCCACACCTCGTGTATGTGCTGGCAGAAGGCTGGGACGGTGGTGAGCTGGCAGATGAGGTTAAGGTAGGCAGCAGCGAGGGCATGAACAGCACAGCGGTTAAAAATGGGCAGACCTTCATCCGTGGACAGAGCCAGGTCCTGCACAGAATACAAAAGTGACTCGACAACACATTTTCTGAGGAGGACCGGGAATTTTTTTCTTTTGCATCTCCAGCTTGTGAAGCAAAGTTACCACTCCACCACAAAGCTACCACTCTGAGCCAGTTTCTGTACCAGTGTTAGGGGTCATTCTTCATTTTGTAACATGCTACTTTTTACTGGTGTTAAGGTTGATCGGACTCGACTTTCTGGTCTAGATATGATCTAGATATGACGCTAGCAGTCATACTTTGTTTTGTTCATAATGCTTGAACCTACTTTAGATGTGATTGTTGCAGTCACCAGAGATGTCATTCTTAGGACAATAAAGAACTGAGTTGGTGTTTACAAGACAAAAGAACAGTGCAGATAGCTGATAATGAAATTACATCACCGTTTGTGTTTATGCTGAGACCGACATTTCTTTATGCTATAAATGTGACGGAAAACATTTCTCAGGCGAGTATCACAGATAGCAGGACAAAGCATTGTTGTGATTTGCTCATTGATCAGCTTAATAAGTCTCAAAGACAGTTTATTTGGCTTGAGACTCATTCACTAAGACTTTTTTTTCCATATGAATTGAACTTTGCTGCCATAAAACAACAAAGAAAAAACAAATTTCCCCATTGTGCTGCATCTCTTGTCAGCAGACAATCCTGCACATGTTGGTGTGCTCATTCAGCTGGAATAGCAGAGTACGGATCTGTGTTCTGATGTTATTTTCAGTTTGTCAGTAAACACACACAAGATCATATGTACGTATTTAAGAGTCATGATGGGGATATTGTATCTTTTATTCCTGTTATGAGCTTGCACAGATTAAATCCCAGACACAATATAATGATATAAAACCAGTTACATTCAAAGCTTGTTGACATTTTAACTAAGTGCACAAGAAAATACAAAACGGGCTTTTATATTACACTAAACACGTCGCACTTCCCAGCCAAAAGAAAAGTTGCCACCTGCATTTAGCCAAGTATATAAGTACGAGCTTCCTATTGGATAAGAACCGCATGGGAAATTATCTGTCAGCTGGCAACAACATATTGTTTGCTTGGCAGCATAAAGACTGGAATCAGGAGCAATGGGATGTTGTGTGGTCTGATGAGATTAATTTAATGAAAACTACTTTATTTATCCCAGAAAGAAATTTCAATGTTGTAATGCATCCTGAAAGGTGTTTACTTGCTTATTGAACTGAGCCAGTCACAGTCTCTCAAGGACTTTCATGATGAGGTATTACAGCAACTGGTCTGTAGGCATTTGGTCTAGATGGTTGATATTTTTAAGCACTGGAACAAAGGAGGGTGTTTTCCACCTTACAGGAACTATTTTCTGACTTAGGCTGGTGGTAAAAATGTGCTGAAGAATCCAACATCATTGTTCTGAGGAGGTTTTCAGAACCCTGGGGCTGAAACCATCTGGAACTGCACCCTCCTGGTTCAGTCTCTCCAATTGTTTCCTCATCTGACTGCAGGAGACAGACAGGCTAGATGTGGAGGCAGATGGGGTCTGAGTAGATGTAGAGGCAGATGAGGCTAAGGACCATGTGTTAAGGTCCGTGACTGAGCTGCATGGTGACAGAGTGGAGGTGTGACAGGTAAGCTGTGGGCTCATTCAGAATGTGTGGTCTGATCTGAAGGAGGCAGGGGGTGAATTGAACTTACTGAACATGTTCAGCTGAATCCAGACCTACATCAGTCTGATCCCCCTTTAACAGGGAAACCAGTGATCTTTGTCATTCCAGACCACACTTCCCTCATGATGTTATGCTGGAGCTGGATTTCAAACTTTTCTCCTGTAGTCCTCCTTTCACTTCTTAATCTTTGTTTTAGGTTGTTATTGTGCTGTATTCCATATCCCCCTATGCCTCCCTGAATGTTTTCATTTTGATGTTTAGCCCTGGTTGCTACCTAAAGATGGGCTTGTAGGTGGACGTAAAAATATCTGATATTCCTAAAGGAGGCTGGGCAGACAAGCTGTTTGCATCTTTAAAACTTGCATAAAATAAGTCCAACTAATTATTTTCTCTGGTGGAGAAGCTGACAAACCTTTGGAATTTTGATTATTTTGCAGAGAAAGAGACGTTAAAGTCTCCTGAGATCACAACGAATGTGTTAGGATGCTGTGTTTATAGTCTAGCAACAAAGGAGTAGATGACACCACAGCCTGCGTCTGCAGCAGTACCAGGTATGATGTAAACCGCTAACATAATAACACAAGTAAACTCTGTTTTCATCTGTGTTTTACCCAAACAGGTATAGGTTCAATGTCCCTCATACAGACTTTTTTGCATTTACATTGACATGTTCAGGATGGTAGGTTAAAAGCCCTGTAATTTGCTTTCCGCTCATTTTCTTGCATTCTGTGAGCTTAGTCTTGAAGCAGTGTACAGACACATTATAGGCCGGGATGTATTCATATAGCCATGTCTCTCTGAACCACATAATGCTGCATTCTCTGTATTCTTGTTGAGATCCTGTGAGCACTTTGAGCTCATTAATTTCATCAACTAGCGGTCTCACATTACCCATCAGAACCATTAAAAGAAACGGTTTGAATCTCCTCGGTTTTTCTCTCGGCTTCGCTTCCCTTACACCCTCTTTGCTTTTTTTTTTTTTTTTTTTTACTCCTTTGAAAGGTGGTGTGTTATTTCCCTGATTATCTTGACTTTGCAAAACTTATTCAATTGATCCCACAGGTAAATAACTCTTCTGTTGACATGGAAACTCATCCCAACAAAACTTGAAAAAGCCCAAAGTACACAGCAAAAAGCTGCACAACTTCCAAACCAGCAGAGGAAAAAAAACTTAAGAAAAACTAGTTTGTGATTGGCTTGAAAAAGTTTATTGTATGCAAGAAATGTAACCAGTATAGTCAGATCTTCTATAGTTTGATGCCACTATGTGGCGCATTCTGGAGATTCTGATGAGTCCAGATTCACCCTGCTCCAAAGCGATGGGCACATCGGGGTAAGGAAGAGAGGCAGATGAAGCAAGGCAGCCATCATACCTTGTGCCTACTGTACAAGACTGGGGCCAGTGCTATGCTCTGGGGTTGGCTGGGTTTAGGCTTAGCAACATTAGTAATTTTCCTCTGGAATAAATAATGCCCATTGTTCTTTTTTTTTTTCATTCCTTCAGTGAATAGGATCAACTGACAAGCTAAATACTGAATGACCAGAATATTCTATCAAAGGATTTTTCCTCCGCATATTCCAATATGACAATTCTAGGATTCATTGGGCTACAGCAGTGAAAGAAAGGTTCAGGAAGCATGAAACCATTTTCACTCATGGACTGACCACCACAAAGTCGAGACCATAACCACATTGGGCATCTTTGGAATCTGCTAGAGACCCCCTGATCATCAATACAAGACCTTTGTTAAAATTTAATGCAACACTAGATGAAAATAAATCTTGTATTAATCCTGAATCTTAACCAAACAACTCCACAGCAAATCCATGCTTAATCAAAGTTAAAGACGGTCTTATAAAATATTTGTGTGTGTGAAAGTTTTTATAGGTGACAATTAAGCCAGACAGTGTATTATTTTTAATAGACACAGGTGGATAACATGGGTCTAACGTTAGCAAATAAAATACATTTTAAATAAAGTTAAATGATTGCACACATGTGCATCTGTACCTGCAAGGCAAGTGCAAGGCGAATTAGGTCCACTACCACCTCTTCATTGGCTAGTTCCACGCTTAGCAGCCCTAACAGGCCAAAGAGGGTCTCATAGTGCTGCCGACCGCTGCTCTCTTCCTTACAACCCAGGTAGATGTGTCGGTACAGCTGCTGGCCATGCTGTAAGCCAGTGATGGACAGAGAGATAGATGTCAGAGTGATGACAGAGAGCATTATTCATTTTCTTGTATGTAATTATAATGTACATTGCTGAAGTAGGTATTTGCTTCTCCAAAACACAGTTAAATCTGATTATCATCTTTTAATCATTCCATCATGGTAACAAACTAGCAAGTCAAATGTTTTGCAAGAAAAAAATTGATAAAGTTAAAAAAAAATGTAAACACATTTGAATTAACCTGAGAAATAATACAAATAATATTTATCCATCTTAAAGGTGTACCTTTTTCATGAATAAATTGTCCTGTCTGGAGCACTTGTCAACTTTAAGCTTCAGCACAGAGATGTCAGAGATGATGCTACACAGACAAGAGGCCGAAGAGACACAAAGAATAAACTCAAAAACACTAAACTTTTAGCTCTTTGAAGATCTTTTATACACACAGCTACACACCTTATGTTGGAAAACTTGGGTCTGTTGTCATGCCTGTCGATAAGACTGAGAAGGATTTGGAGCACAAGCAGCCGAACCTCCGGATCTTCAGTTAGAGAGAAAGACAGCAGAGGCTCCAAGAAAGAGCTGGGCAGAGCTGTGAGCATGTTTGTGGTTTGGAAGCCAGCTGTCACCTAAAAGGTTGATTATTTGTTTATTATGTCGTAGCATTTAACTGGTGATCCAGCAATGGATACATCCCTTCACATTTTTATAAAGAAGTATTTTTTTAAACCATAAGATAATTCTGGAAAGAAAAGAGGACTTACTTGAACCAAGGACTTGAGTAACATAATCTGAATCATCCTGGTACTCTCTGGCCTGAAGATGAAAACATACATCTGAAAATTCTTGCTTAAAATAAATAAGAGAATAAAAGCAGTTTACATGAATGTGTGTTAGATCTGTGAGTGATCAGTGAGTAACTCACCCAGAGTTAGTGGATGGCAGAGTTAGATGAACTCCAGGCACAGGAATCTTGCCCATGATGAAGAGCATGACCTCTGATCTCTGGTATGTGGGTAAAGTATTGGCAAATGAACCTGAAAGAAGGAGGAACAGGTAAACAGACAGAAAAGACACAGACAAACAAGGGGAAACAATTAAAACAATTACCAGCCAGCAGAAGAGTCACACACCTTCACAGACCAAGTCAAAATAACCACCTTGTCAGACACAAACTGAACTAAACACACAATACACACTACCCAGACTCACCGATGGTTCTGATGACAGCCTCCTGCAGCTGCCTCTCCTCATGAGCTTTGATGATCTTGGTGCCAATGTTGGTGTTGCCATCGTATGTGCCCGTCAACTCGTAGTCCACGCTCAGACGAAGCTGCCTCAGCAGGGTGTTGAACACCTCCAGCACTGTGGGTCCTGCAAACACAAAGGCAATGATCAAAGATGAAATTAATCCAATCTCTGAACCAATCCTCAAGCTACCAGTACTGTATATATGCAACGCACCTACAGAACCACTGGCTGCGATGGCAGCTGCCTCCAGCAGGACTTCCACTATGCCAGCTCGCACTGTGGCCGAGTTCTTACTGTTAGCATCCAAGTGACCAAGCAGCTGCTGGATTACCAAGTGAGAGTGCTGGGACTGGGGTTTAAAAAATAAATAAATAAATAAAAATAAATAAAAAAACCACAGGAAGAGTGACTGAATTAAACATGAAAAGATTGGTCAGGTACAACCAGCTATTTGGCAGAAAGCTCAGAGAGAAAGCTTTTAATCGTAATCTGAACATATTTTTAACTTTATGTGAATTTCAAAAATATTCAAGTAAGTTTCTTCTTTGAACATTTTGATTGCTGTAATATAAAAAACATCAATCGTGGTCTAAGGTGAAACACACAATGTCTCATGGGACCATTTAATTGTGGAAAAGGCAATCATTAAGTGGGATGAAAAGAAAAATTTTAGGGTGTTGTGAAGATGGTCTGTCTCTAACCTGAATGGAATACATGATGATCTTGAAGCAACGCACTGCAAAGGTCTTGCCCTCCCATAAAGAGTGGTTATCTAAGTGCCTGGGAAGAGATACGAGACAGACAGTAAGGAAGCTGAAGATGTAATCATGTGGTTCAAGAAGAGAAATTGGAGAGCAGAAAGAAAGAAGCATAGCGACGGATTTTACAGAAACCCAACATAGAAATGAACAAAAACAAAACATCCATTCTTTAACAGCTGTGGACACTAGAGGAGCAAAGTCTTTCTGAAATGATACAGGTACACATACACAGCTATACACACATTTACAAAAACAGGCACTCTAATGAACTCTAGTTTTTACAGTCAATTTCTAGCTCACTCTGATCTTGCTGGAAGTTGAAGAAAGGGCGATAAAACAGCAGAAAATCGAAACAATAGTAATGATCAGTATCATTACGTCTGTGGACATGATCAAAGTAATTACTACAGAACAGCTGGTCTAACTGCAGAGTACTGCACTTCCAATTTAGGTGATGACGCAGAAATGAGGATGGAGGGAGATGAATTACTAAAGCATGGCAGAAATGGAGGCAGTAATGGATTAGCAATTATGAGCATCACAGTACATAACCTCTGAGACACAATAAGGAGAAGATTTTTTAAAAAATGACAATAGAAGCTTCAAAAGAAACATACAATTCACACAAAACTTAAGAAGTGCATGAAATAGACATGCAACCCTAAAACCATCTGAAACCATTTTGTTCTAAACCTGATTTCTAAAATCTTGATTTTTTAAATGAAACATCAACAATACCTGCATTCTTACGTTATGCAAAAGCAACTTAAAAATTTGAGTGTCATGTCATCTGTAGTATTTTAATGAAAAAGGGGGGGGGGGGAAAACACATTTTGCAGACTAAGAAGAGCAAACGAACAACTTGCATCACTCAAGATTCACTTTAGCTTCAAGTGCAAAACGGCTATTTCAGCACCCTTCCACCAGACAAAAACGTCAAAATAATCCTAGAATAATCAAACTCTTGTTGAGATGCTGGGACTGAAGCCAACAAGGACAAAAGACTGATGGACGTACAGCTGAAAGAAACTAGCACGAGACAAGCTGAGACAAACAGAATTGTAAATTCCAGAAAGACAAACTGCATTAACTGAACTCAAGAGGCTAAAAGATGAGAGAGGACGATTAAAAAAATGTCCAACTCACGTCGAGTTTCTCAAACAAAAGATAATGCAAAACAAGCATGACTTGCATCCTAAGCAGGGTAAACTCAACATAAGCAAAGTATACATTTTAAACGACCCTTCTGCAAGAAGAACAGAGCATCACATCTTGTGAACAACAACTACACAACCTTGCACTGCCCTTGCTGCACTCCCGACAGGCTGATCAGTGTAAAGATAAAAATGCTGCAACACAACTCATTTGCAGTATTATTTTAGTTTGGTCAACATCTTAAAAACAAAAAACAAAAAAAAAAAACAACAAAGAAAAATGAATATATAAATAAATAAAACTCTTTAACAGAAGACGACGGATAAAAAGAAATCGAAATTGGCGAGACTGTCTCACATAAGCACTGGCGTGACGGCATTCTTGATGTTGCCGTAGGCGGCTCGTCCCAGCAGCTCCCTGAAGCAGCGCTCTGTCAGCTCCACCGGGCTTTCCTTCTCCTTCTCTGATGCCTGCAGCGGCGAAGGGGAGCGGCTGGTAGGGAGCGATGCAGGTGAGGAAGCAAGAGGAGAGGAAAGGGCAGGAGAGTTGTGAGGAGAGGGAGGGGTGGAGAAAACAGGACAAAACACAGAAAAAGGCAATGGTTTAAAATCAATCAGATTCTGTAATGCATACACACACACACATAAACACTAGAGACCATTGTATCGCTGCAGCACTTATACCTGGGGTGACTTCACCTGCTGCAGTTTATCTGCAGAGAAAACACGCTTGCAGTGTTAGCCACCATTTTTTGCATCTCTATTGGTGTGCACTGTATTGTTTTGGCCATGGGGAGACATGTCTTTGTCCATGTTTGCATATATGTGTGTGGGTTGTTCTCATGCATAGTTAAAAACATCCACCGCCGCTGCGACTTGGTCATGACTAGCCTCTGGTAGTCCACCAATGACGGCATTATTTATTAACGGCCTAATTCTTTCATCTCTTCTGCTGGGGAGGAGTGGGAGGAGGAAATGAAATCCTGCCTCTCAGTTGCGCCTTAAAATCAAAAAAAGAAGCATCAAAAGCAAGAAAAGATGAACTGATTGGACTGAACTAATGTATTCAGCAGTAACAAATTATCTTTAAAAAGCCATTCAGTTAAAAAAAGAAGAAAAAAAAACACACACACACACACACACACACACACATATATATATATAAAAACCTTCATCCCAAGATACAGATGGGTGAGGAAAAGAAATTCAGAAAAAAAGTTTCAAAAAAGGTGCATCATATGCCAGCAGAACAGCTTCGATTCAAGTTGCTTCACAAATATTCTCCTGGAAGCCAACATCTGACAGGCAGCTCTAAGTACAGGTGTACACAAACTTCAGATCATATGTCTAAATTATTATATTTAATGCAAGTAAAATTACTTTTCCAGATAATCTCCACCTGATTGGCGTTTTTTTTCAGAAGCCACAATGAGCTAAAGAGCTCAGCGCAGTGCCAATGCTTCAGTGACCCCTGTGGCTCTTGGCATTTCACTTGTCGCTCCACATTCTTATGAGCTGAGCCGTGTACATTCCCGCTCTTCAAAACTGGTGTCTGAATAAAATATAACCAAGCAAATCTGAAATGTGATTACACTGTTCAGATCAATTAAGGATTTTACAGAAACATTAGTAGACTTACAGTATTAGTAATACAACAAGGACAAACTGTCCACCTGGGATCAGATCAGCCAAGATGCATCTTAATACCAGCTATAAAGACCCTGACACTTTAAAGAAGCGCTGCTAGGGGACAAACAATAAATCAATTTCTTCTCTGCACTTCCAAAGACACAAAACACAACAGTGCTGATAAGTTTTTGTTTATATTTAGCATGCTGATTAACCAATTACGTCTACAGAAATCTGGTATTTAACTTTCTACTCAACTTAGTTTCAGCTATGTGATCTTTAAAACAGTTCATGTGCTATGGGATTAAAGCTGAGAAAAATACACCACTGTGAGGTAATTAGATTCTGTACTGACTGCTGTGGGTAATGACAAGCAAGACTCTGCGTGAGGACGAAATAAGGATGCACAGCAGGGGAAGACCTCATAACATAAACAGAGACAGGAAGCTGAGAAGGAAATATGACTCCCAGTTGGATTGTGCCCGTCCGTCTATTATTCAGTCAATAGTGATAGAAAGGTGGGGTTGGGGGGGCTTTTTTTTTTTTTTTAATTAGGTGCCTTCCACTCAGTCTCTCAGTGTTTTTCCTCGCTGGCCTCTCCCTTTGCTCCCATAACCCTCAGATTCCAGCAGTGACGTCAAAGTGCATTTCAGAATGTGGGATTCTGCCAAGAAAGGGAGGCTCCAGACTCTGCAGACTCTCACACACACACTGGCAATCTCTTGTTTTCTGTCTGTGAGCTTTCTTTCTCCACCCACCAGACTATTTCTGTTCATGATGCTCCCTCTCATGCATCTTTCGTCTTTCCTTAAATATTCATCTCTTCGTCCCAGTTTGTTTACTCTTAGATGCTACTGGTGGGTTAATAGATACCCATGAGGAGAAAAGAGCTGTCAGTGGACTCACTGCGTTTTGACAGAGATGGCAAATGACATGGGGGATGGCTTGTTAGACTGTCAGGTCAAATTTGTTTGAATGCAAGACAAACAGCATTGATTTGTTCAACATAATGGTGCTTGAATGTGTGACCAAGGCATGGTAGGTCTACTCCGAGCTCTCAACCCAGAAATGGTAGACAGCACAGTTTCAGCACTATTATAGACTAGTCACATAGTCAATCTAGATCAGAAATAAAAAAAAACATATTTCTTCTAGCAACAGAAAGTCAGACCAATTATCCAACTGATTTTACATTGGGGTCAGTCAGCTATCCAGGTAGGGGGAGGTTAAAAGTGTTAAAAGTGATGTTTAATGGTTGTTTGTTAAAATGCATGTTGACAACAAAGCCTCTAAGAGAATGTTCCCTCGGAATAAACATATACAGCTGTCAATTCACATCAGCTTCATTGTGCTAAAAAAGATAAGTAAATAAATAAATAAAATCGCCCCACCAGATTAAATCAGTCACAACTAACGGCTGAAAACTGAAACCTGGATAACTCGGCTTGGGGTCATTTCTAATTTTTAATGGGCTTAAAAATCAGTGGAAACACATTCAACTCAAAGCAGGCAGGAAGCACTCATCAAACATCAGAGACTGTTATGAAGAGGTTTTACCAAATGTAATGTACACTTGAAAAGTCTACAAGTCATGAAGTCATTGCTTCAAGAGAGTGTGAAGCCAAATATCAAGCCAACAGTCTAAATACTTGTCAGGGGCATTTTGTTTTGGTGTTTTTATTATTTTGTTAAACATTAAAAGCATGTCTCCTCTCTTATGCATGTAAAAGAGACCAAAAAGAGACCACAAAGCTAGATAAGCACTTACCTCTCTGAGCGTTCTCCGCTCTGCAGGTTGAAAAGCAAGGAGGGGACAATCTTGTCCATGTGCTGAGGGTCCCATATATTAGCCTGCAGCTCATCATTCACAGTCTTCCTCACCACACCTTGAAGACCCTTAATACCTGCCATTCGGATCCTGTTGGAAACAGTCACACACGCACGTTGTTTGATGAGCAACCCAAAATATAAAAATAAATCTGTATTTAGCCATGAATATTTTTATTCACCTCTAAACACATCTATTTTAAGCAGAAATAAGACTTCAGATGAAAAGATGCTTTAAAAATAGTCTACAAAAGAAATGCCAACAGGGACACTTAATTTAAAAACACTAAAAACAGAAGGCATTTATTAAATATGTCCTTGGTACAATCAAGAATCCATCTTACTTGGTGCGGATG
This sequence comes from Telmatherina bonti, assembly GCF_933228915.1. NCBI lineage: Eukaryota > Metazoa > Chordata > Actinopteri > Atheriniformes > Telmatherinidae > Telmatherina > Telmatherina bonti. The sequence continues at coordinate 21,381,816 of NC_136614.1, read as the reverse complement.
TTGGGGTCCTCATAACTTGAATGGCACATCTCACTGAAGCGTGACACAAAGAAGTCATAACTGCGGTGGTAGGATGGCGTGTCCTCTTCTATATTAGCAAACTTTACAAACTAAAAAAACAGAAGGAGAGAGACAAGACAAAAAATAATCTATAGCTCAATAACATCTCATTAGGAGTGAAAAAAAAAAAGAAACGCATACAAGGGGCGCGGGGGGTGGTCTCCCACTGGGCCAGCAAATGTCAAATGAGAAATCTGGACAACATTCAGCTTCAAAACAACTCTCCAGTTAATAAAGTGGGATTTTTCCAACCATACAGTTCAATTATGACACCACCTGAAGCTATAGTTATATAATTAGTACTCAATGAAGTTAAATTATCGCAAACAAATTCTCATTCAAAAATATTTGCCCAATTATCAAGGAGTTCAGATAGAAAATGAAAATAACTGGCAAGCCTTCTCTCTCAGTGGATAGTATCAGTACTGAGAGATGTTTTTAAATTAAATGAAGAATCCTTGAGCTAAATTAATAAACAGGCCTCATGACTGCACCTGAGAGGTTGCTAGGCTGCAGCAGCAATTCTCTGCAGTTCATACCTGGAGGCTGTCCTGCTGCTAGAAATACCAGACAGCTTCCAGGAAATATATCAATTATTTTTCTGCTGAAGAAAATATTATGTCTGATTGAAAGCTTTGAAGGAGAGTTGCTATGATCATGGGCTATAGTAGAATAAAGGTTTATTCTGAAATAGCAGGAGAAATTAACGGGTGTTTGATCGATGTAACGGAATTATTCATAAATGTCTTTTCATATACCGGTATGTAGGAGTTATCTGTCAAGGGTTAGTATAATGTAGTTCACAATTTATACACAAGGTGTCTCTTTTGTGCTGTGATAACTGAAAATACAGGTTAAAAACCTCTCAGGTAGGAGGTGATGCAAAATTAATAAAGTAATTTGATTATCATGGAGGAAAACAAAAGAAGAAAAATGGAATACCTTTCAGTTTCAAGGTATAAAGAGCTTTGCAAAGCCAGAAAAGGAAAGGTTTTAATGGAATGTAGTTCTTTACAGCCTTACAGATGTGTTCAGACAAAAGCTCATTAATACATGCAAGAGAATCAAAGCAGGACATTAATGTGAAGCTTGCTTGTCTTGATGACTTGACTGCAATGCTTTCCCTTGCAGTCTGCAAATAATCTGATTTCCTTTATGCATCCTCTGCTGACCTAGCTGATAACACTGATGGCTGCTTCCACATCAGAGAATACTCACTTTCTCTGCCCAATACTAACTTCCTCCGATCATACTGAAAGACTCATATAGTACTCCTCTCAAGGTTTACATCTTTTACTCTGTGCAATCACATCAGGAAAGCAAATGCACCCTGTCATCTTTTGATTAGATAATACCTCTAAATCCACTCAGATGGGCAGAAATTTATGCAGCAGGAAAGCTGTAACGCTAAGACACGTAAGCAAGCCACAGTTTGAGTGTGGATATTTATAGCTGTTCAAAAAAACAAGCTGTTTTAGTTGTTTTAATAACTCAAGAATGATAGATCGAGTGTTACATTGCTGGACATTTTCCTTTTCTTATTACTATAGCCAGCGATATCAAGTTAAAACAAAACTACTTATTTAGGAGGAATGAAGCTACTCTAAATTGTTGCTCTTAACTGTAAAATTATTAAACAAGAAATTAAACTGATATAATACTTTACTGGTTTGATATGAAAAAATATATTTTAATGGATGATGGATTACTACATCCAGAAAACTCACCGAGTTGGTTCCGAGGATCTGCAGATTTGGTTTGTCAGATTCTAGCAGCTTGCGAACCATCTTTAGAAAGCTTTCCACAAACAGATTGATGCTCTGACAATGGCACGCCATGAGCAGCTGGTCCAGGGCTTCCATGGCGATGCACACGTACCTGAATTGGAAATGAAAAGCAGTTTGACATCTTTAACTCTGAATGAAAAAGTGCAGAAGAAATGTGAATGTGAATAACTGCCATACTAAGCATGATTCAGCTAAGTTTGAATGTAAACTTTATGGGTTTTTTACACTGAGAAGCTTCAGAAGTTTTTATAATTAGACGTCATTAATATCAAGTATATCTGCTGCATTACGGAAAGAATGGACCAGGCATAGCTGATGAACATGACTGAAAACTAGGAATATCTATGTCTCATTGTGCAGAGACATGGTGCTGTTTACAGCACGGTGTTAAGAGAACAGTGAGGCCCCTTTAAGGTGGCGCTAGAGATAGAGAGAGAGCAAGAGAAATAACTCATCAGCTGGTCTGACACAGTGCAGATCAAAAGCAGAGCGGAGTGTCAGAGCAGAGAAAGTTAGCTGTAATAAATTTCTCATTAAGCAATGAATGCAAAAAGATCAGAAAGAAAGACGACAAAAAAAAAATCACTGGTTTTGTTGTCTCTGAATGCTCTGGTGGGCGTGGTGTTTAGTTCACCAAGCAAAGTAGCCACCTCATAAATACTGCCAGACCAGGTTAAATCCTGGCATCTCCCTGATTTTTCTCATCTACCTACGATACGATACAAAGCTATGGAACTCGCATTGTGTTAACAATCAAAATAAAAAATGATTGAGGATGAAACACATACAAATAACATCTCACACACAATTTACAATTTCCATTTGAAGATTAAGTATTTTTCATTTCATTGTTGATGAAATGATGGCATCATGACTAATCGATTTTGATCTGCTTCACTAGTCAATCTTAAAAATCACCTAAAATGCATACCGCTACTTAGAACTATATTAAAACACATATACTATGATGAAGGAAAAAGTATCAAGAACACACACATAATATGAAGAGAGACCTTCAAACACAACCATAATCTCTTTAAAGACACCAGATCTTGTGCAGACACAGGTGCAAATGTCTGTGATGAAAGTAGAGCACATGTTCCCATCTTTTCAGTAACTAAACTAAAATGGCAACTGCAAACTCTTCCTAAACTTTAGTTTAGTTGACATAAAATAAATGAGTTAATGTGTGGCCAAATGTCTGTTTATTATATGACCAAGCAGCTGTCAGGACAGAGACTGATGAAGTAAAGGTAATACTCGAAATGGCAACAGCTGAAGCTCACCCATATCTGTGTCGAGCCACATCCCTGGACAGTCTCTCTGACAAGTAGGCTCCGATACGGTCCAGCTTCTCTGGAGCTGACAAGGCATAGAATGTCAGCTTCTCCATGTTGGCCTTGACCAGTCCATCCTAGAGAGGTTATAATGAAAGATTAAAGAGAGAGAATGGGCAATAACGATAAAGAAAATAATAGTAATACTACCATAGAACATGAAAGTATAACTCTCAATTATTTTTTAGTAGAAAAAATTTCTTCCCTCTAAAGACAGAGGATGATATGTTCACAGAAAGTTTATAGCTCTCCCAGAATTTTAATGAGCTAATTCTTATGAAAGTGAGCATCTTTCCCCAGTTCAAAAACCCTTAATGCAAGTCTATAACTGGATCACCAAGTTCCTCAATCTACTTTTCCCCTTGACCTACTTTACTTTCTTCTCACTTTGGGCAGTGATAGGAGAGTGCTAAAAACATCTATAGTCCACTGAGATCCCATTTACATTTAGTCAGGACCGAAACAACCCAAGGTACACTTCCTATAAAAGAACTAATTTAACATGTCTCTGAGTAAATGTGATACATCAGAAGGTTATTGCTCCTTTGACTTAAAAAAAAAAAAAAAAAAAAAAAAAGATGTTTGTTCAGCAGTATGATAGTTGCCCAGTAACCTTTTTTGTTTTTTTACACTGATATTTGTGCTTCCCCAGCGTAAACATTGGAGCTGGGCTTTTCACTGCAAGTGGTTTGCCATGTTTTTAGTGGGAAAAGCTTATTCTGATTAAGACATTTGCAATGACTAATTTAATTCGCAATTTTTCCTGCTCAACTTTAACTAGAACAGAACATCTTTATGATGTAAATAAATTAAACAAGAGTGTCATTACTGTATTGTCATTAGATGCACCTGTGGTTTTCCTGCTAAGACAAATCAAAAACATCTGCTCCGAAAAAGGCTTTTTGCTCTAATCAGAGCTTTATTTTGGAGATCAGGACAGAGTGAAAGCTCTGCCGCTGGCTGATTCTCTAAAAACCTGACAGTGGTAATCAATAACCAATTACTCAACCAGCATATTACAGCTTGAGACTCTTAATTTTATTAACCTATAAACCTTTTCAAAATATTTTGGGGGTACAGTTAACTTGGTAGACCTAAAATATTGTCACATTTACATGCAACAACTTGCATTGACAAATACAATTATGTCTCAACAACCTCAGACAGGATTAGCATCTCCCTGTAATACAATTTCTGGCTACAGATCTATGAAGGTAAAGTTAGTTACTGCAGTAGCAGCTCTAATTAAACATGTTCTCTACAATATCAGCCCCCTTTTCCTCTCTACCCAAATTAATTCTCCGTATGAGTCATCTGTGTCAGATTTCCGTGAATCACAGAAGATGGTAGGGAAGATTATGTCTCAGATTTACCACCAACAGCTCGTGATAATCAGTGATACATATATACATGCCCATGTAAGACAATTATTTATTTCCATTACCTTTTTAACCCACATTCATCCCATGAGTATTCTAAAATGTGAGAAGCATATACGCATCTGTACAGACTAAATCTGGTACAGTGCAATTAATTGGCCTAACATCCTGAGATTTGCATAAAATTACCCAAATTTCAGAAAGTTCCCCAGAAAAGGCTATGATTTTTATAAGTGATTGTGCCATTGACAGAAAAAAAGTAAACTGCCCTTCACTATGAAAAACAACAAGAGAAACCATTGCTGATAAAAACTAAAGTGCCACTTGAGCCTCTCACCTCTGGATCTTCAGGGAAGATGTTGTCCACCAGTCTCTTGTATCGGGGCCTGAGTGCCCCACAACAACCACAAACCCCTGATGGAGGACATAGAAGGATGGAGAAAAACAAAGATAGCCAGACATGGTTAATTTGGAGATGTACATTATAAAAGAGCAATAAAAGCACGTGGCGGCTTCTTTCCTTGTGCCTTTTCTTCAAAAGAACTATTTATCTACACATTGTTTGTGGAAATAAAACGTAATTACGTTTCAAATCAGCTGTTTATCCCCTAAGAATTGGTATAAATCTCAGGGGGCCTTCAGATCACTGTGTAGTGAACAAGAGTTTTGGTGCCAATTCAATTAACGCTGCATAAATATTGACAATCTTATTTACAGTAAGTTAAGGAAGCAGTTAACCAGCTAAACTACAGAGTGTATTATAAAAAACTGCTCTAAAGCCAAAGCGTCAAAGTGCCTTGTCAGCAAGGGAAACACAGCTGTAGCTAATAAAATAATAATGAGTAAGCTACTGTGCAGTTACACATCAAACATATTTAAACACAGGTAACACAGTAAAACAGTTACAACAGCTGTTAAACTTTATTTAAGCAATAACCTTCATAAGACAATGAAGATGTGCTTAATTATCTTTAATTAAATAAAGCTGGGGCAGGTGAAAATTTATAGACTCCTCCTAAGATGGCTCACTGCTCTTCAAAACAAGTACAGACGAGAGAGACACAGATATTTCTATCGATAGCTTTGATTATAGCACATTTAAAAAAAAGTTCTGCGCATTTCCAAAACTGCAAAGTTAACTAGTGCCAGCACATGAGCATATTATTTTTTGTACAGCTTGGATGTTACTTCCTTGGTCTGTCTCTGTACTTCCGTACTACACTCATCCTTATCATAACACACAAAGAAATGATCAGAAATGAAAAGATATGGGGAAAAAATGTGATTACAAGTCAGTGAGAAGCACAACAATGCCACTTAGTACTCAGACAAGACAGTTGCTTTTCTTTCTCAATCAAGACAGCTTTAAAGAGAAAAGCGCTACACAGTATGTGAACACCAGCTGAACAGATTTTTTCTGACTTTGAACTGAGAAGGCAGCAAGCTATGGAGCCAGAGAGAGCTGAATTCTGATTGGCTGAAAGAATTCAGCAGTGGTGAGTCACAAGGAAACCCAAGGAGAACATACATATGAAAAAAAAAAAGAGGGTAACCTCTAAAAAATCCCAAAGGATTTTATGAACCTTGACGTAACGATGCAAAACAATTAAAACCATATTGTACTGTCTTCATCAAGCATTCTGTGTGAGCCCTGAACTCCCAAAAGCAAAGGGTGGGGAAAAAAAGTAGGTCATACACCGTCAGAGGTGCAGCCAAGTGATGAATGGTATGACAGCATGACACTTCAAATAAAAAAATGTAGAAAGAATATAGTTTGTGTTTACAAAAGCAGCTTTTTTTTTTATCAGTTCTTCCTTTTTCTTTGTTTCCTCCTGACATTTTCCTTCCTTACATTCTCCCAAGTGAAAGAGCCATTAAAAATTATAGCTGCTATTCCACAGACTAAAGTACTTTTCGCTCATGTGATACTAAAACCTCATTGTGAGAACACAATGACCCGACATTAACAAGATTACCAGCTACCCAGTTGCCACCTCTACATAACGGCATCCTGTATCTAACATGTTGTTAGTGTTCGTTTGACTAAACCAACATACTATATGTATATAACTATATCTAAGTATTGTTGGATGTAGTTTAGAAATCTTAAACTAACACAAATAAAAACATTGTTAGTAACATATTCCTGAGAGCAGGTGCAGGTGGGAGGTCATTAAATCTTTTAATACAGTAAAAATAATCTTTAATATGTTAACTACTTAAAGGCTCCTCAGTCTCAAGGGGTATTGTTGCCCTAAGAAAGTTCACTCGAACTTTAGAGCAGGAACTGTCTTAATGCTTACCTCTGCGCTGGGTGTCTATTCATAGCATTCTCCTCTCTCCTCCATCACTTCAAGTACTAATAACCCTATGCACTCCTCTTCCTTCTGCACCCACTTCCTCTGCCTCCCTCACTCATCCTTGCAGTATTGGCCCAGGGCCTGAGTGTAAGAGTCACTGATGAATTAATGAAAATGCAGCAGGTCCCCAGTGTAGGACAGAAAAAAAAAAAAAGTGGAGAACAATGAAAGAGTGACAGACAGGAAGACAGGAACGTAGGGAGAAAAAGCAGAGATAGAAATGTAAGTTTGATGGGGAGGTGGACTGAGAACCTCTGAATGAGTCACAGATTGGGACAACTTATTTAATCTTCCATGTCCAAAGCAAATCTGTCCTGTTGTCTCTGTCAGTTGCAAATGGAAAAAAAGATTTTTAGGAAACAGTGGCACATAAGGAGAGTTTACTTAGAAGGAAATTTTAGGCTGTGGTAAAGCATGACTCATCATAAATAATATACCTCAATTTTTAACAGCCGAATGGGTGTGATTCTTGTGGTTAATGGTATTTATGTGTATTTTAATCTGGGGGTTTTTTTTGTTTGTTTTTTGTTTTTTTTTTAGTGTGACCAATCCAGACTTGATATTAGGCTGGCTGGTAGGCTAACTGCACAATACATTTGGTGTTTGTTACCAGTCCAACTGAGCAAAAAGCATCAAATTTGCTTCATTTGAAGAAAATGTGCCCCCAGATGGCATCATTTTGTGGAAACAATTGCCATCCCTTAAAACAATCAGGTATTATATATCCAATGCAATTTGTAACTTCAAAATGTGTTATATTAGCATGTTTCTGCTAGAAACTCAACATGACTCACTGGCAGAGAAAATCCTGCTAGTTGTGTTCAGGTGGTGTAAAAAAAAATTAAATAAAAATTAAATAAGGCGAGCTGTTTTGTGTTTTTGGTAATGATGGGTTGGTGTGGAGGCGAGCAAAACAAGGTGGGTGGACAAAGATTTTCATGACAGCGGTGAAAACCACAGATAGCAGGGGGTCTCACGACATCCACCCACTCTACATAGCAAGCTGACCGACACAATTAGGGGGCTAGACACCAAGCTCCTCTGCATCTCCATACACACTAATGAACAGTATAATAAGAAGTCCACATTATAACACACATAGTCACACACACACTGGGGACTTGAGGAAAAACAAAAAAAAACAATGAGTCACTGGAAGATACAACGAGATAATAAAAGAGAGTAGACATCTCTGCAGCACGGTGCAACAACTTTTCTAATAGGATTAATGTATGCATGTGTACACATGTGAGGGATGCCCTGTCCTCAAATCACTAAAACAAGGAGCCAGCCAATCACAGATCTATTTTTTAATCCTCAAAACAATGGGCTGGTACATTAACAGATTACACTCTCCACTGTCCTCAGAACATTAACTTAACATTTCCACATTAGGGAAGAGACAGAAAGAAAACTGCATCCTGAAATGAGATACACAGAAGCAAGCATATCTAATTTTGAGACATGTTTGTGCATTATTATATTAAAAACAGGTCCACCCACATACACAACCATCTTTAAGACAATATAACATGCATGTGAGATCCATCTATTTTCGTTTGCACTTAAGAGAAAGATTCTATTAGTAGATATTTAAACCTCTACCTGAGGTCATGCAAAGTGTTGGTATTGCAGCTCACACTCCCATGAATAAGCATGCAGATGCAAAGAGTGCATGCACATTAGACCTATTATGTAAATACATGTACCTGTCCAAATCACATACAAGTCACTTCTTCCAATTGTTACTAAGTGTGCTGCCCTTCAGGGTTGCCATTACATAAGAGGGAGGAGGGGAGACACAAACCCCTGCTATTTTTACATCTGCAAACATCTTCAAAACGATGAATGCAAATCCAAGGCAGATGAGCAAGAAGCAAGTAGGAAGCAAAAAATAAATAACAAGCGAGGCTGATCTGCACGAAAACTGTCAATCACTTTGAGAAAACTGTAGGGTAAAAGAACTGAATGCAGATGAGACTAAAAAAAAATTTCTTCAAAGCAGCAGAGTGAAAAACATTTTCAACGTGATGCATGTATAGGCTACAGTATCAATCTATTAAGTCTTCTCGCTATCGTAATGAGCACTTCCTATTAAGAGGATATCTTGTATGTAGTGACAAGCATCCACCCTGCACATACACTTTACAGAGGCATAAACAGTACATACATCTTCTTCCAAGCAATAAATTATGACATACAAAGTCAGATTCAAAGCACATTTTCATTTCTGTGTGGGTGGAGGCAGGCATGGCCAGATAAAGAGACCAACATGATGATGTCCAGGCCCAGCTGCCAACAAATCCTCATCACACAAAGCCATACCAACACACTACAAATCAGTGTCAGAACAGGCACTAAAACTGGGCTGTGGGAGATCACACCAGAACTATATTCCTACTCATTTAGCACACTGAACAGACTATACAAACTCAACTACACACTGTGTCTACAGATTATTCATTGACCTACAAACTCATGGCTTTCACCATCAATATTCCCAAAGCAAAGCTGGCAACATTTTTAATTAACACTTGTCATTCAGTTATATATCAACATGTCCCAGTAAAACCAGAGCTACAGCTAAATATCTACAACGGACATTCTCAACATAAACCTCTGCAGCAACGCAGACTACCTTACATACCTCAAGTTAGCCAAGATAACAAATAGATAAAAGATCTATTAATCTTTTGAATAAATAAGATGAACATTACCAAATATAAACATCTTCAAAGTGGGCTTCCTTCTGATTTAAGAGAACAGACTGATTCGAGTCTGTGTTCCTATAAAGTACTTTCAGGAGACGCAACACTGGTTAAGGCTGCAATCCGGCACAGAAAGCTTACAAGGAAACGTGCTTGTAGAATGTAGGAAAACTGGTTGAACACTCGACGTTGCACATTACTCACACGCTTGCACGACCTGGAGCATGCACATCAATACACATTTGAAAAATGACAGTTATTCTTACCATACATCGATCGTGATGGAGTCTCTCACTACAGACGTTTGTTTTCCTTGAATGCAGCTTCAGTTCATCATTCAGACAAACTGCTGTGCTGAGGGGTGCTGAAAATCCACGCAAACACACTTGCTCTGCTCACTCTGGGATAAATGCCTGCACGTGTGCTTGGAGCTAAAAGGCATACGAATGTGCACCGTGATTGGTGCAGAGCCTGGCTCGACGCTATGAATTACACACGCACACACACTCTCCCTGCCATGCAGACACACACAGGCGTTTACACACTTGCGCACAAATGGGGGCTGAAATACAACGTCAGAGCGAGGCATGCCGTTATGACCTTGGATTTTCCCATTCTTCTGCAACGCCGCTCCTTGTCAAAGCGGCAGTGCAGCACATACAAGTCAATATGCAAACACACCTACCTCCACGCTAATTAAGCAGTTGGAGGAAAGAGAAAAAATAAGGGGAGCAGCAAAAGACAGAAGGGAAACCATGCACCAGAGGGATAAAAAGGGAGAAGACCTTCCTCCCACGCAACATCCTCCCCCCGTCTACCAGTGTCACTCTTTTACTCCTCTCCATCAGTACTGTCAGTTTTTACTTTGATGCTTATGCAACTTTGTGCCCCACTTTGTTCCATTTTCTAGCTAACAATCAAATCTGTTTTTCTTCCTTATTTAAGACATTTAAAGACAAAAACTTTTGCTTAAATATCTAAAGTATTGCTTCTACACTGTCTCCAAAGTACTATACACTATTTTTAATTTTAGAAAGTTAAACTGTAGAAAAATGTAGGATTACATAACCATTGACATGTTTTGCATTCATGGATAAACAGGTTTTTTAAGGATAAAAATAATCATCAAATAACTGGGTTTAATGCACAAGCCTGCAAGGTAGCCAGAAACCTTGCAATGCTTTTGTGTCCTTTAAAAATCATAAATTTATCACTGAAATATTTCTGAGTAACAAATTTCAAATATTTCAAAAGTCAATTTTACAGTTTCATGAAAAAGTGACAATGAAAAACTACAAAGGACAAACAGTTAAAAGAGAAATGACAGCAGCAGCTCAAATAGTTATTCGTGGTTAAACAACTTTACCTTAGGTAAACTGAAACGGATTTTTTTCTAAGCTTTGGCATACACAACTGTTTTATGGTTTAGTATTTATAGTACAAAAGGTTGCTCTATAACAAGGCAATTAAAGAAAAGAACTATGAATCAACAACTAAATGTTCTGGTTCCAATGACCACTGTCTTCTTCGTGATAATGATGTTGTCACGTTTTGACATTATCAGACCAAGATTACACCCAACATGACATGTTGTTGAGACACTGACATTTTTACATTGAGGTATATCCACCACTGTGGCTACCTTTTCTTTCCATAAATAGTTTGAAATTGAGGAATCACCCATGCATAATTCGACATAAATGCACCACATTCATGACCTAATATCAGTGTAGCATGAATATTTTAAATTTGAATATCTCTACATTTTTGTGAATGGTGCACAGCAAACCTCTGCAGAGTTTGTCAACTGTTGTTGGAAAAAGAGTAAGGCATAGGAGTGGTAAAATAAATTTTAGATGGCAGTGAAGTGGGAACACTTTCTTTATGCTTTAGCCTTGTTCAAAACATAAATACTGCATATTTAACTAAACAACCTAAAAGAGAAAAAAAATCTTTTTTTTTTCTTTTTTTTTTGCTGTTTTTAAGATTTGACTATTTATGTTATGTTTTTGTATGCCAACAGTTCTTATCAATATTCACTGTAAAGTATTTTACTTGCTTTTTTCGGAATAATAAACTCAATATGTGCTGGGATTAATTAGGTGACACAACTAAATAGTACTTTGCATTAGCAATTTAGCCAATGTTGCTGTAGGTGAGAACCTAGTCAGATACTTGAATTTCCTCAACAAAGTTAAACTGTTCTTAACTGACTTTAAATGGTAAATTCACTGTTTTTATGTCTTGTTTTTTTCTAGTTTTATTTGACCACTTAAGGTACTTATGCTACATTCATTCAACCAAACACACATTCATACGAGTTAGTTTATATACACAATGCTTTTAACTATCCCCCAAGTTTACAAGACAGGCAGGTTGTTCAGAGAAATTAAAACCACTCAATAGAAATTTCCAATTGTAGTATAACTAGTTTAAACAAACAATGATGAGAAATATGAAAGAAAGTAGCTTTAAATGAAAGTCCCCTCGGTCCACATGACTTAAAAATGGAACTCAGAGAGAACAGAGGTGGCGGTGTTGCCACTTACCCTTGCCAACACGATGGTCCAGCAGGGCACGGCAGTCCAGTGCCAGCCTCTGAGTGGCTGGGACATCAGTAACAGGCAACGGCATAGCAGGCAACAAATATGCACATACACTCAGATACACACTTCCCCTTTCACCGACACAGCAAACTTACCATCCAAAACCAAACACATCAATGCAATGCAACAATCAGTGGACGAAAAATGTGCAACTGTTTGGTTATTTAAGTTAAAAAGACAAAAAAAAAAAAAGGTAGTTTTAACTGATACAGCAACTGAATTTAGTGTGAATAAACTCTGTGCAAAACCTAAACTTTTACCAAGATAAGCCAAAGCAGGAATGCCAACTTCTGGTGAAGCTTTTAAAGACAACAGACTCACAAACTCGGGGAAGACAAAGTTATGGTATATCCCTGTCCAGCAGCTTATTAGTAATTCATGCAAGTACATACAAGTTGTCCGCATTAACCAAGAGATTAGCGATAAGTCCTTTAGTAACAGCTCTGCTCTTACTATGTGTTCTGCTCATTAGTAAACATCTCACTGACACAATAGAACTCACTATCCAACCACAGAGAAAAAAAAAAAAAGAGGGTGGAGAGAAGCTGGGAAAGAGGGACACCGTGGGACAATCAGTCAGTAGGCTTGAAGATCTGGGAATGCAACTGTGGATGGCCACAGGCATGCAAAATTCACTCTTGTTATCAGACAAGTATACATGCATGCAACTGGGAAGCTATAGCAAAGTTTTTTCCCCAAAAAACCAAACAGATTTTTCTATGTTATGTTATTATTTTTCCTCCTCCTTTTTTTTTTTTTTTTTTTTGCAAGCTGCTTCCAATACGACTACTTTTTCATTACAGTGAAGCAGCAGGTGTAAAGAACTTCAGTGTGACTCACCTGTCATGCTGAGTTTTAGTCGCCAGGAGGCGCTGCTCCTTCAGTTTCAGAAAGACGAGGGGTTGGGTTGCGAGTCAGCCAGGAACTGAGCTTCCACCAGGGCTCCGCGAATCAGGAAAGCCGCTGGCTTGGTTTTGGCCTGATGAAGTTACAATGCCATTGCCTGAATTAGCCGAAGCGCTAACAAACGTTTTTGCTATCTAAACATGTTTCAGTAAATAAAAATGTAAAAGTACACAATACTTAGTTTTACCGACAGGTGGTAATTTATTAGTAAAGTTACATGGACAGAAATTTAAAAACTATGGCAGGCACCACAAATTACAAAAAATAGCTATGCTAACTATCCAATGTTGCCAACTCTTTTCCCATAGTTTGTGAGGTTGACACACTGATGTATGGATGGAGGATGGAAACTAACAGAGCTAAGTACTCTTATGTCATGTAAACAACATCGTGCAGAGTTAACCTAGTATTAGTCTGTGCTACAAGTTAACGTAGTTAGCATAGCTAACGCCTAGCGGTCCCTTTTCCTCTATTATAGTAAGCACTCATTCCTTACCATGAAGTGAACACAAGCATTAAAAATCTTGGATCATCTGGTATAGGAGAGGTTAACGTACAGTCCACCTCGTCTATAGTTCAGCGATGCCAGGAAATATTTAATTTACAAAAGCCAGGGTCACTATTCTTCCAGATACAACCTGTACTGCTTAGCTAACTGAAGAGATAACCCACTACCACTGGACACCATGGAGACCACTTTAATACCAGCATGCTGGGACATAAGCAGTTCCCACCGGATATGTCTGCATGGCAGATCTGTGCAATTCATTTTCACTGTAGATGTTGCAAAGAAGGCTAAATAAAACTAATAGAATGCAAAATCATATCATACTACAAAACAACAAATATACAGAAATAGTAATATAATGGAAATGACATTCTCAACACAACTCCTAATTTAAATTGATTGCAGTAAATATTTTTTATGTAAAAGACAACACATTGATACTTAAAAGTGGGTTTCAGCACCTGGACTGGCTGTAATCTTGTTTCCAAAGTAGCTCAAATATAGTATAGTTCAGATCCCACATGACACAATCAATGTGTTAGGACTATTCCTTATGGTATTTTGATAACCTTTAAGGGATTATTTCCAATTAATTAAAGAGTTTAAGTAACTCCAGCTGACAGTCTCCTCATAATTTAAATTATATGGATGGACTTAAATGGCTCAATGCGGGCCCTGGCACACAAAAAAATCAAGATGTTCTGGGACTTTGGCTTTCACTTAAAGGGACTTTTTGGCTTTTGGCAACTGATTGTGACAAAAAGAAAAAAGGGGGGAAAAAAATCTTGTAAAGGCGACCAGTTTTTAGAACAAAATTTTTAAAAGCCTTAGATTATTTCAAATTAATACAAATTGTCTTGAAATGACTCAAAAATACTTACAAACATATCCTAAATTAAATCAACTATTCTGGGTTTAGTAGAAAACATTAAAGAAAAGAAAAACTCATAACATCCACAAATTAATTTACTGTGTAGAAAATTAAACAAAAAATAAGAGTTGGATTCAAAAGACAAAATAGACTCAAAATGGCAACAAGATCTAAAGTGGTTTAAAAGGTTTTAAAGTTTAAAATGCACCTGATATTGTCTAGTATATATACTGTCTACTATTTTACAAGGAAAAAAGAGTGTATGGTCCACCAAGGCAAAGAGAGTCATTACGAAAGTCTCCACGTTGTCCTGAACTGACCTGTACACATCTTCACTTTAAAGAGCTTTGAGCAACTGCCGACAATAGTTAACACTATCCAACTGCAGTCTTCGCATACAAGCTACGAAAGCTCATTATTGATACAACCAAGACACACAAATAGATCTCTGTGTCCTGCGTAATTGAGATTTGAAGCTCAGGCCATAAGGTCGGCTCTGTTGTAGGTTGGCTTCTGTCCAGATGACAGTCAACTGATTACGGAAAACCTAAAGAAGTCAGCCTTAATACTAATTCTGTTCTTAGGTTTTGCATGGCAGACTTGCTTCCCATCAGGTTGAGCATGTTGAGATGCATAAAGCAGACTGACAGTACCAGGTTTAAGCTTATCTTTTCACAATAATCTCCAGTGACTTCATCCTAGGCATGATCCCATGGAAGATAGTCCAATATGTTTTACTGCATTGCATTTTTTAGTAAATATCAGAAGGCTGTTCTAATATTGCATTGGTTATAGTGAAACTACACACCTCAAACTGCAAGGCAGCAATTGGATGTACAATAATCAGTATCAAAGGTCTGAGCCATACTGTCACGTGGGGACAGATGGGAACTCATTAGATCAGCCTTAGGGGCTTTGAGGTTGAGACAATTAGCAAGTCTCAAAAACTTAAACCAGCTGAGAGCCATGCAGACCACAGACCTGCAGAAGCTATCTAGAACATATTCTTCAGGACTCTTGTTTCTGTTACTGTTGATGTTGTTGCTTTTTTTTAAAGACAGAACAGTTTTTCTTCACACCATGAAAGAGCCAAATCCTATTTAATTTAAAGATATAAGAGATAGGTAATACTTTACTTTTGTAGACTAACTTTAGAAAATTACAGTCAACTTTACAAATTTTAAGACACTTGTATGACATCTTCTGATAAAAAAAAGAGAAAAAAATATGAATCAGATAAGAATTACAAGTTATCTGTAATTCAGATTATATAAGATTACAGATTAGATATAGAAACAAATATTTAAAATGTGTGTGCTTTCATGAAGATTAAATTAATAGCTGTGTAGTGGCTTGTTATCACTGCACAGGAACACATGAATTTGCATAAAAGTGGCTTTATTTGCTCCTGTTTGGTGCTGAATCACCTAAAGGTCCTGTGAAGGTGGGAAGTGAGTCAGTCACCTTGATTTTACACAAACAAGTTATACAGGCCTTGTCGGCAATGTTTGTAACTGTCCACAGCCTGAAAGGAACATAGCACCCTTCTGTCTGTAATTGCACTAACAGATCCCAAAGTAACCAAAAGCTAAAAGGCGATGAAAAGCAGCCCCTCTGTGATGACATCAGTAAAAGAGAGAAGTCCATTTAAAAATGATGTATGAAAGAGAAGTGTCAATACACTTGCATCTTCATCCTTTCTAATTGGTGCACGAACTCTGTTCTAAAAACACGAGTGTTTTATTTATTCCTGAGTTGTCTCAAGGCCAGTGAACTCAGCTTTGCAGCCCAGTGAGAGTGGCTGCTGACTAATTAATCCTCTTTGCATTCTTCACCCCTGCAGCTCTGCTTTGTGGCAGTTGTTGACTTCATTTCAAAAGAGTCCAGGTGGTGACCTACAATCCAACCGGAACAAGTTCACACATCTTTGATGGACGTATACTCTCTTTCCACATCAGTACTTTATCACAGCGGGGATTACTTCAAGTTTGTTTTTTTTTTCCTTTTATGGCTTATGTCTTTATTTTCATTTGAAGCTACAATCACTGTGCAATGGAATCAGCAGAAGTGGATTATGACAAGCTGGCTGCTTTTGTTCTATAACAATAAATGGATATGAGGAGTGAAGACACAATGTGTAAATCTGCACAGGTCAGTATTGTATTATTGCACAGCCCTTTTCACTCTGAACAGCTGCAGACTGTAATGTCCTGGGTCCTGAATTTAAAAGGTGTAATTTTCCTGAAAGTGAAAATTATTAGTTTGCTGGTACAGAGCAATGACAAAGTTATTCTTCCACAGATGGTAAGACTCTAAATGCTCCCATAATATCAATTCAAAATGATTGTTTTATGTAACTGCCATAATGACAGACTTGATTAAAAAGGCACCATTTGGTGTAAAGTGTTTTACATATTCAGTCTGCAAAGTGCAGATACATGATTATGGTGCGAAACAGACTGGTGACAGAGGACTGCTAGAGGCTTGGGCAGCAGCATGAGGAGCCAGAAGGACCTGGAGGAGTTTAACTCTGAGCATTAACCAGCTCAGGGCTAAATCTGGCCACCAGATAATTCATTTGAAAGCTGCCTTTATTCTGGCACAGACTGTGTCAACATGTGGAGGTAGCCAGGTGGTATTTTGAGAGTGCTGCATAACCGAATCTGTCCATACAACAAATGTAACTCTGAAAGATTCAGTTGTAGTATTATTATTGTCTTTTAGATGAATTCCCATTCTGATTCTGATTAAGGAGGGTCCTTTAAGTTAAGTTAGGCCAAGTTAAGCCTTAAGAACTTCATCTTAAACGTGAAATGTGATAGTTTATTAGTATTAGTTTATTAGAATTAGTATCAGTTTTTCTTTGTCTAGTCCAGGACAGTTTGTCATCATTGATGCAATTTCCATGAACAAGTATGAAGGCAATGTAGCAAGGCAGCGACCCTGACCTTATAAGCTGTTCCATAGATAAATCAAAGTCATGATCTTGATCAAAATATTGAAATTCGCAGATAATGTGAGAAATTCCACCAACATAATGTGGTTGACTCCATTCTGTACAGAGAATTGGGAAGAAATTATTTCAGCCTAACGTACAAGACGGGTCAGCAGTTACCATACTGTATAATATCAGATTCAGTTAATGCTGAATAAGGGGTCTTGGCTAATCAGATATTATATTTACTAGGCTGATGTTTATTTAATAATTGATTGACTGATTCTAAAAAGTGCAAAACCTCAGAGTGAGACCTTGATCCTAGTTGTGTCCTGAATGTTGTAGTGATTTTTATTTTTTGAAATCTATAATATCAGAGCATTCCCTCGTTGATCTCCACTGTCTCCCTCTGTGTCACCCTAACCTTAATGTTCCAGCCTGCCACTTTCACATGATCTGAGACCAGCAGGTGATGTCAGCTAAGGTCATCACCATGGTGACCTTTTCTGACACAAGGCAGGTGTCCCCTATGGAGCTGCATGAGCCTCCCTGTCTGAGTGCCACACTTTCCCCTGGGCTCAGGCGGAAAAAGATGCTGTGGCAGAACGCTGTGAAACACATCATTATCCAGCAGGAACTCAATACTCAGGTGAATGTTTTTATTAAGTGTTGCATCCAGATTATTTCTTTTTTGTTTTGCATACTCATTTGTAAAATTATTTTTTTAAAAAGTGTTTCCTGTCACCATCAACTGGGATATTACAACCAATGTTCCCCTTTTTGACAGGTTGGTGTGGAACCAGCACGCAAAATGTTTGTGACTGATTCATATATAGATGAGATAAACAGACAAATACGCAACAAGGCCTCGCGTGGAGTCACAAAACGCCGCTCATCCACATTCAGGATCCAGGCCCGTGGCTCCACCAGCACACACGGCAGCACTGGCGGTTCTGCACATGACTACATCAGTGATGCCGACTTCTTTGTGCACTGGGGTAATACGATTCGTGGAATTTACATACCAATGCTGAAGCACACCTTCAAGTCCTGTGATCTGGAGAAACTGTACCAGCAATACTCTTCTCACCAGAGACGCAACTCTCTAGCCTTCACCAATGTGATTGATGCAGTGGCCAAAATACACGTGCTGGTTCTGTACTTGGCATTGGCCCCAGAAACTGCTGCAGACACGCTGCGTTGCTGTCTAACAAGCATTTTCATGGTGTTAGCCATCGTGGTGTGTCTTCTGGTGTTAACCTGCAAAGACTCCATGTCCCCAGAGTGGCTTCACTTTGCTGGCCTGGCTAGCTGGTTCTCACAGACCACACAGGTCCTGGGGGGGCTGGTGTATGGATTAGAAAAAGACCCATCGTGGTATGTTTTGTTCACACTGTTTGTAACATACACGCTGCTGCCATTGCCTCTGCTTTGGGCCATGTGTGCTGGTTCCATCACTTCAGTCCTGCACCTTCTGGTGGAGATAATATACTGCTACAATGACCCTATGCTTTTGAAAAAGGTGAGAAAATGAATTGGCATGCATGTAAACACTGCTTTTTTTTATTATTCTACTGATAGTTACTTGTTTACTAGTTTCTCTCTCAAAACACAAAGCACAGTTCACTTGTACTACCTGCAATGCCTTATTTGTGGTTCAAGTTTTCTTTATTTAATGACAATGAAACGCATCTGCATAAAGCCTGCCTGGTAACATGTTGGCTGTGGAGAGTGGCTGTCATTTCTTCCATCTGACCAGTCAGAGCTGGCTGGTGTCTCCAGGAGGAAGGTGTTAAAGAGACACCAGCTAAATCAGAGTGATTTAAACAGAAAGTGACAAGTGCTGCACAGAATGACAGATGTAATGTGTTTTTTACACATTAAAGTATGTAAACCTCCTTCAGTAGACCCTGCACAAAAAACAACAGAATTTGCTTGTAAATTATCGTAGACTTTCAGATTTTTTTTTTTTAAACTATGACTTTATGTCCATCATTCTGTAAGGTTTACAAAACTGTAGAAAAATCCTCTATGTTTGCTCTTCTTCTTTGTAAATCCATTACAGGTGTCAATATAACAGAAGAATGACCCACTAAAGAATGAGAAAATTTGTTTTTCTGTCAATCTACAAAAGGGCAGACCAGCATAAAATTTAGTTTTCCATAATTTTTATTTCTATCCTGTTAAGTTCTTTGCTGTTTTTGTTGTGGTCTTTTCTTTTTTTTTTTTTTCCTGACAGCATTTACATATGCATCCCGTTAGTTTTAGCTACTTCGCTGACACACTACAGCAAGAGATCATGGCGTCATCATTAAGTACTAAATCTATTTAAAAGACAGAGAACAGATAAGATGAACAGATAAAGAGGTGCGAAGTAATGTGAGGTAGGCCAGTTAGGGTGTTAAAGGCGTTAGTGGATGAGGTTTTCTCAGGAGAGGTGAGTCTTAAAAGTGCTTTATAAAGGTAGGGAGGACATTTTTACTTTAAGTAACCTTTTAAGGCCCAACCCAGAAAAACATGGTAAGAAAAGTCCTTTTTTTTTTTTTTTTTTTTTTTTTTTACATATTAGGTTTTTATTTGGCCTTTTGCCAATATGCCAAAAAGATTTTTAAAAATATTTCGAGGGACCTTGACTATTTGATATGTCAAAGTTATAGTAGTATATTATTCTGCTTTTTGGTGTATATTAAGCCGCAGAATAAAAGTATCTGACTGTGTTCAACAAGATTTTGAGCAAAGTTTTACCATGAACTAATGCCAAATGTCTTGCATCAAATGTGTCGTGAAGAACTGTTTTTAATTCCAATTCAAAACTTTATTTATAAAGCTATTTTCAGACAAAATCAGCTTAAATAGCTTTACAGTGTGAAAAAAAAATCATTATGAATATATATAAAACCATCAAACACTCAAGTAAAAAACGTCAGGGTTCAAAAACACACATCTGATCATACTTTTTCTCACACAAGCTGTCACACACACATCTACACAGTGCACTTATTGGGTTAAAATTAATGACTTAACTCATTTAAGCATCAAAGTACCAATAAAAATTATGGACTGAAACTGTCTTCTTTGTAAGGATGACATCACCAGAGAGTAAAATCATAATCAAATGTTTCACAAATGCTGACAATACATATAAACTTTCTTGACTGACCTTTGCATGCAGGTGTTTGCCAAAGGCCTGCTGTACCTGGGTATGAACACAGCTGGCTTGTTCATCCATTACCTGACAGATCATGCCCAACGACAGGTTTTCCTGGAGACGCGGCGCTGCATTGAGGGCCGCCTCAAGCTAGAGCAAGAGAACCAGAGACAGGTACCACCATGTTGTTCTGTAGCTCTGACCTGCAGAAACTGTGGAATCATCACATAATTTGAACAAGATCATCACCATCACAGAAACAAAAGTTGTTTTTTCTACAGTCTTCGAAGTAGTCATTGGTTCATCTGTTCATGCTTAGTTATCCATTTTAATTATGAAGACTGTTTCCTGAATTCTTAGTTGTATAATTGATAAAGATAAGGTATTGGTTACTTGACTGTCTCATGATGATGTTGCCTGTTAGGAGCGCCTGGTGCTGTCAATCCTGCCTCGCTTTGTTGCCTTGGAAATGATTGCTGACATGAGCTCACTTGAAGATGAGCTCAACCCTCAGGAGTTCCATAAAATCTATATTCACCAGTACAAAGATGTCAGGTACACACACACACACACACACACACACACACACACACACACACACACACACACACACACACGCACACACACAATTTGTGTTTAACAAGGCTTACATTTGTGTCTTATGAGCCTCTTAATCACCATGCACCTTCCTAAATGTTCAAATATAATGTGAAACAAATAGGTTTTTCAGTTTAACAGTCTGTTACAACAGAACAGTTTAACCCAAATGCAGACAAATGCATTTGCTGTTGTACTTGGGTAAATGGACTGAGTGGATGAAGAGATGAGGTTTCAGAGCAGAACAGAATAAAGGCTCCAGGGAAGATTGGGAACAGAGTGCACACTAATGAACACAACAAAAAGAATGCAGAATAGCATCACAACATGCAAAATCTACAATCTGGAAATATGATTAAATCAAATCAAATCAAATCAAACTTTATTTGTATAGCACTTTTCGTGCTTAAAAACAATACAAAGTGCTTTACATTATAAAACAATTTACATCAAAATAGATAAAACACTAACACACATACACATCCCCTTTCACCCACCCACAACCACCCTCACCCATGCCCTATTTGCCCTGTAACAGTTAAAAGAAGATGAATGAATGGCCAGGTGCATTTGCACCAGATGTGCACCAGATAAGGAAACGGTATTCTCAGGGAGCCTCTACACAAAGGGCTACCCCCAACCAAGACCACCCAGGCCATCACCATGGGGGCCACCCGGGTCCGGGCAGACAGGACCCACGCCACAACCGTAAAGCTGCAGCGCTGGATCCCGACCCACCAGACAGGGACAGCCCCCACAGCAACACCCATGCAGTCAGAGCAGGGGCAGCCCTCGGCGAAGAGGACCCCGATGAGGAGAGAGCTGGAGTGATAACTAAACAAAAATAAAATCCATTAAAATAAAATAATAAAATCTATACTATGTAAATCAATATATAAAATATATAAATAAATAAATAAAATTAACTAAAAAGAAAGATAAATATGGGTTAATATAAGAATGTTAAAACTTAGTTATAAGCTAAACTAAAAAGGTAGGTCTTGAGCTTTTTTTTAAAAACATCAACAGTCTCTGATGATTACTGAGATGAGGTGCAGCTGATGAGGCTTTTCTCAGAATAACCATATCTCTCTAAGGCCCTCCAGTTAGATGCACTTATGCACATAAGCAATAGGAGTGTATTACCAGGAAGCTGCAGTACATCCACCAAGAGGATATGGGTGTGGCTGATGATGTCTTCAGCACTGATCAGGCTGGTTTTTAGATCAGTGTTTTCTAACATTTTTTGAGCCAAGGCACACTTCTTTTCACTGAAAACTCACAAGGCACACCACAAACCAGAAAAATGTTCTTTTTTTTCTCTTTAAAAAAGCCCATATTATTAATATAAAGTCATCTTAACAAAGTGTCTTTAATAGAAATAAGATAAACACAAGTAAAAGGAATTTTATTATCTTCCACCTGGGCCTCTATGGATGAACACAGAGCTGCTTTTTAGACCATTAGGTGTAATTGGATCATTTCTCAGGGCACACCTGATGATCCCTCATGGCACACTAGTGTGCCATGGCACAGTGGTTGAAAAACACTGTTTTAGATCATGTCAGTGAAACGCCTTCTCTTCCAAATGGCATCATATAGAAAAGTTTTTACTTCTGGGTTAACCAGCACATGTTTACATTATCCCACCTCTGTCTTTTTCTCTTTCAGCATTCTTTTTGCAGATATCAAAGGTTTCACCCAGTTATCAATAAACATGTCCGCTCAGGAGCTGGTTCGTACCCTGAATGAGCTTTTTGGACGCTTTGATCGACTCGCTGAGGTCAGAACCTTGGCATTGTATTTTTATAATGAATATGACAGAAAATCTTTACAGGACTTTCACACTGATAAACTCTCATATTTCTCATAACAGGAGCACCACTGCTTGCGGATAAAGTTACTGGGAGACTGTTACTATTGTGTGTCTGGGGTGCCGAAGCCGCAGCGTGCTCATGCCCGTCACTGTGTTGAAATGGGTCTGGCTATGATCAGCACTATACGGTTAGTGATGACTTTACAAAACAAAAGGAAGGAAAATTAGATTGTAGTCATAGAAAACACTTAGTGTGCTTATCTGGAATAATTTGATGTAGGTTTGGCCGCAGAGTAAATAACATTGGACTTTAGTAAGAGAAGAGGTGGTCAAACTTTTACATGATCTATCTATGAATACCAGAATGGTCCGAAAGCAGCTGAACTTTGACATGAACATGAGGATTGGTATCCACTCCGGGTCTGTCCTCTGTGGCGTGCTGGGCCTGCAGAAATGGCAGTTCGATGTCTGGTCCTGGGATGTTGGCATTGCCAACATGCTGGAAGCTGGGGGCATACCAGGGTGAGTAACATGAACAGAAGAGAAGCGCCTAATGTGTTATGTTTCATCTATACTAAACAGATTTTCACACTTTCTACTACTGCACAGTGTCAGATGCTTGTGCTCATTGCATTAAATGTTTTGATGTTTTAGTTTATATTGGGCAAACTTTTACTTGGTCTCGCTTTCATCCAGACGCATCCACATCTCAAGGGCCACTTTAGATTGTTTAGAAGGCACCTACAAGACAGAGGATGGGCATGGTCGTGACAGGAATGAGTTTCTACGAAAACATAACATCGACACCTTCCTCATCTGCCCTTCCGAAGAGGGGAATGAAGACGACTACGTTGAACCTGCCAAAGTCCAGAAGAACAGTCGGACCTGGAACCCGGAGATCCCTTTTGGACTCGTCATTGACATGAACAGTGTGAGTGCAGGGATACGTAACGGACAGGAAGGTGCCGTTAATGTGAAGCTGTGAGAGGTTCCAGACCTGATGCATATATAAAGCAATTTACCTGCACTTACCAGATCAATCATTTATATTTCCCCCTGCAGATCTTAGCGTCTTTTACTAACGGCTCACTGCCCAGCATATGGCAGTCGACCTCCAGAGAGATTAACAAACGCATCAAACATGCTATTGAAGTTCGAAGCAGTGAGCGTATGCACAAAGAGCACATCACTCCACTGACCCTGGTGTTCAAGGACACACACATTGAGGATAAGGTGTGTAGGTATACTCACAGGTCAGAATATTAAACAGTGTATATGAAAATGAGCCCAAAAAAACATCTTTATGCAAGTTAAATAAGATGCCACATCTCTCTTGGTTGGTCCAGTTCTCCCAGCTCAGAGATGAAATGTTTAACTCCAACATGGTCTGCTCCTTCATCGTTCTCATCTTTCTGATGGCTGCCCAGATGGTCATCCCTGCGCCCAGGTGAGTAGACATACAAATTCCATGTTAATGTCATTCATAAAACAATCAAAATGATCAAAAATGTGGCAAAGAAAAATAACAAAAAAGATGTGAAAGTTCCACAAACGGGAGGAAAAAGGTTAAATTAGGGTACAGAAAATGATCAAAATGAGTGATTATTAAGTTATTAGGATGAGCCTGTCTTCACTTTACAACACCTGTAATGCTTTTCATGTTTTATCTGAAGCACTTTGAAGCACAATTGTTTTTTTTGTTTTTTTTTACACGAAACATGCTATACAATTAAACTTGCCTTGCTTTGCCTTGCCTGACAAAGACTCAAACTAAATTTTTAAAAAAATGACCATGAAGATATGCAAAGCCTATCTAAGACAAACAATTTGCTGCATATTTGGTGAAAAATCTCATCTCATGCTGTTTGTGATCTTTGTGTTCAGTCTGGGATGGTCCTCAGCGAGACAAGTAGGAGGCTTCCTTACGCTTCTGTGCACTTGAGCTTATCGTGTATAATCTGCTAAACCTTTTCTCAGACCATATGTCACACCTATTCTTTTCTACACTGGATTATCATTTTGTATATTTTACCCACTTTCGCCTCCCTCTGAACCCTCTCCTCTTGTCGCTCCTCTGCAGGCAGTTTCCCGCCATCCTCCAGTTTTTAGTCTTTCTGCTTGCCTACATGCTCCTGCTGCTGGTCGCCCTTGCTGAAGAGTTCAAATGGACTCCTACAGCACTGCAGCAATTCTGCTGCTGGATTCATGAAAACAACAGCGCCCGCAATCTCCTCACCCTTGTAGCCATTATCATCAACTTCGCCTTGGCCTCCACTGATATGGTGAGAGTGGAGCCAAAGCAAGAACAGAATGAAGCAAAATCATAATGTTTCTTCTGGTGCATCTGCAGATTTGCACCTGTTCTTCTTTCCTTGTATTACTGACCATTGTAAACTAGGTCAGTGGCAGTCTGGCCATCTGCAGTCATTTACATATTCCCTCTTGATATAATATTCAGAAAAAGCTAATTTATATGCCTCTTCTAATGCCGGCACCTCAGACAACGGTGAAAGAAGAACCATCCCATCTTTTAAGTGTGTTTGGTAAAAATGTAATGATGGGGAATTGGTTTCTTGTGGTGATAAATCTCTACTTTTTATCAACTGGATCTGCAGGCTTACTCCTTTATGGAAATTTATTGCAAATTTCACCTTATTGTTAGCTGTTATGTTGTCATCTTTCAGGAAAAGATGCAAGTCAGTTTCTTTATCACTATTTGTTTTTTGCTGCCACCTTTTGGGCAAATTAGTTATTGGAATTTGGCTAAAAATGATATTCTCTGTATTCTTTATGGATAAAAAGTCAGCCAGTCATTTTCTTAACTGCTTGTCTAATCAAGGGTTTGCGGGGAAGCTAGATCCCATCCCAGCATCTATTGGCTAAGAGGCAGGGTACACCCTGGACAGGTTGCCAGTCCACCACAGGGCCAACACAGGAGACAAACAACCATTCACACACATTCACTCCCAGGGACAATTTAGAGTAACCAGTTAACCTAACATGCTTGTCTTTGGACGGTGGGAGAAAGCCGGAGTACCCGGAGAGAACCCACACATACTCGGGGAGTGCAAACTCCACACAAAAAGGCCATTGTTTGAACCTCGCCCCAAGGTGAAGCTCAAACCAGTGACTTTCTTGCTGTGAGGCCACAGTGCTAACCACTATACCACCATGCAGCCCTGGAAAAAGAGTATAAAAAGTATTCACTGGATATAAAATATTGATGTTTTATTTAATTTTTTTCCACCTAGAATTTTTCTCCTTCATAATTAAGTCTATTCGTCTATTGTCTTTTTCTTTGTTGTTTGTTGTTTGTTTTTTGTTTTTTTTCCTTATTCAAAAAGGAAATATACACAAGAAAATGCACCCAACAACTTTCATCTTAATATGTTGCACTCTACATGCAGGTGTGGTGTGTCCTCACAAACACAGGAGAGGCTGACATTGCAGACATGTTCAAGACAGGCTCCCATGACCTCACCGTCTGCACTTACCCCGAGGTTGGGATACAGAAGTTTAAATTTCATTTCATTTGCTGCTGGTTTAAGAAGAGGATGAATGTCACTTCTTTGTCCCTTCAGATCTTTGTTTTGAGTGGTGTGGTTGCCATGGTGACATGTGCCGTGTTCCTGCGCCTAAACTCTCAGCTGAAGCTGGCGGTGCTGCTGCTGGTGGTGGCTGTGTACTCCTACCTCATTCACCTGGCTTTTGTCACACTTGCACGTCATGACATGCTGCACAGGTCAGCATACAGCGTAGTTTGGCGATGACTTTGGGATGACTTCCTTTACGTTAAAGCTCATACCGAGTTTGTCTAATAACAAATTACTCTTGTAAATCTTCAACTTTTTACCTATACATACAGCATATCTTAAGTTTAGAAACTGGCTTTGTTCACGTGATTCCAGGTCTCACTATGTCAGGAGAAAAGGAATTTCCATCCTTCTCATGGCGATGTTCTTTGTTGCCATCTTCTACAATGGGCGGCAGGTACTGATGAACTTTTCCTTAATATACAGATTTACTTTTGCTAATAGTTACTGTGTCTGATGTGTGTCTGAACAAAATTGCTGACAGGTAGACTGAGGGGTTGGATAATGGAGGGTGTCTCATGTTGGTGATGTTGCATCTTGCTTCATCATTTTTGTTTCCAGTGGGAGGCTACAGCCAGACTGGACTTCCTGTGGCGTCTGCAGGCCCAGCAGGAGGTAGAAGACATGAGAGAGTTGCGGGAGCACAATGAGTGTTTGTTGAACAACATTCTGCCTGTCCATGTTGTGCAACATTTCCTGGAGAGGAGTAGAAATGATGAGGTACTTGACCCAGAGTCTGAGCATCAAGTCATTGTCGTACTGAATGAAACAATATGTTTATGAATCATAAAAAGCTCTTTTCAAGAATAGCCTATTCGCGTTTAATGTGCATGACATTTGTCTTTGCAGGAGCTATACTCCCAGTCCTATGATGAAGTGGGCGTTATGTTTGCATCTATCGCGGGGTTCAACGAGTACTTTGAGCAGAAAGAGATCAAGCATGAAGGAGTGGATTGCCTTCGACTGCTGAATGAGATCATTGCCGGCTTTGATGAGGTTAGACTGGAGCTTGTCTTGTTCTATCTTTTGGACATGTTAAATCAGAGATGCTGTAGTTCAGTCAGATGGATGCAGTGTGTAATTTGCCTTCTTTGTCTTCTAACAAGCTGCTAGAGGAGTCTTACTTCCATTATGTGGAGAAGATCAAGACAATCGGGAGCTGCTACATGGCAGCATCTGGCTTGGCTCCAAATAAAAAGGTGATCATCCTTCTGCAGTCATTTCTTTGAAATGTCAACATTCAAAATCGTATAATTGTGGAAAAAAGAAAAAACACGAGTTTGGTTATATTTGCAGATTTTTTTTTTTGTCTAACGTTTAATTCATTTTAGAAACGATTGATCTGCAGATCATTTTAGGTTTTGCAAACTGTCCCATCTTTTTTTTGTCAATAAGCCTGAATATGTCTGCACCATTTTGTCTTTTATTTTGTTTGTTTCCTCATTGTGCAGACGATTCGACTTCCTCAAGCTCAATCCACCTCTCAGTCGATGTTGGTCCCTTTCTTTCAGGTATCAATGGATGAATGGAATCACCTGAGTGAGCTGGTTTTGTTTGCCTTGGCAATGCAGGAGGCCTTGAAAGAGATCAACAGGTACTCGTCCCAAAACTTTGGGCTCCGTGTAGGTAAGTGGCTGACCTCTCACACAAGCAAAGAGCTTTTCATGATCACTGATATTGAGCTTTGGTGCATGATGTTGGACTTTTCCAGGCATCGCACATGGGCCGGTGGTCGCCGGGGTGATTGGTGCCTCCAAACCGCAGTATGATATCTGGGGATCAACGGTGAACATGGCCAGTCGCATGGACACGGCAGGTGTGAGTGGACGCATCCAGGTACCCGAGGCCACCCGCAAGATCCTGTCAGATTGGGGCTTTGTTCTGGAGCTACGTGGAGAAATATTTATCAAGGGGGTGAGTGGAAACCAATACAGCCAGCCACATGTTTGTTATATATATCAGGATTAGCTTCTTCTTTAACATCATAGTTTTTACATAAAGTCAGTAACTTCATTCCAAAGATAATAGTTCTTGAAAACTTTCCAATGGGGGATTTTGTTCCACTTTTTATAAGAAGACAGATCAGAGTTTTTTTGTGTTGTGGCACATATTTAAAAATCCGGTAATGAATATTTTCTTTTGTGTCTCCAAAGCAAAAACCAATTAAATCAGAGATGTTGATCACTGCTTCTTGTTGGCAAAACAACCCCTCTAAGCTTATCAAGTCAAATCTACTTCGTCATCAAATTGGATGGACAAATCTGCTTTGTGAAGGGTTTTGGCACAAGTCTGGTCAGCTTTCTTTAAATTTGTTGGACAAGAATTTGGCAGGGAAAATGCTCTCTGAGTGGCCTCCAAGCTGAATTACTTCTTGCACTTTCTTAAGAAACCATCAAAGCACCTTCATTAAAAATATGACATTCTTTCACTTCAGTCAGAGCAAAAATGAGTTTTGCATTGTCACTTGTGCTGGTGCCAATCAGGCCCTACATGAATTTACGTCACACACTTCTAACTATTTGTATTAATTTGGCAGCTTTAAGGTTTGAGTGTCACGGTGGTTATAGGGATGTGGGTCCAAATGCAGGAGTCGGGAAGCCGGTATGCAGAAATCAGACATCATTTTAATCCATAACCAAGTGAAGGCCAAAACCAACAACCACCGTGACATAATGAACCAGCCACCCAGGACCCAGCAGAGGAGGAGAAAAGGACACTCCAGGCGCCATAAGCAGAAACCACCAGAGACCATGACATGTGACGAACTGGTGGGTATTTTGCTTGGGCTTGGACCAGTTCCTGAGCTGGTGGAGAGGGAAGTCCGGTCGCGGTTCTGGGGAACCAGACTGGCTATCAAGCCACCAGCTCTACGGTCCACGTCTCCGGCGCTGCAGGCTCCCACGCCAGCGCCCAGAGCTCGTCCACCTCCCTTGCTCCATGTTCCCGAGGGGGTCCCAGGTTGGGACGCTCCTCTTTTGTCCCGAGTTCCCGAGGGGGTCCCAGGTTGGGACGCTCCTCTTTTGTCCCGAGTTCCCGAGGGGGTCCCAGGTTGGGACGCTCCTCCTCTGTCCCGAGTTCCCGAGGGGGTCCCAGGTTGGGACGCTCCTCCTCTGTCCCGAGTTCCCGAGGGGGTCCCAGGTTGGGACGCTCCTCCTCTGTCCCGAGTTCCCGAGGGGGTCCCAGGTTGGGACGCTCCTCCTCTGTCCCGAGTTCCCGAGGGGGTCCCAGGTTGGGACGCTCCTCCTCTGTCCCGAGTTCCCGAGGGGGTCCCAGGTTGGGATTCTCCTCCACTGGCCCTCACTTTGTCTTGGATTAAAGTGATGTCTGATTTCTGCATACCGGCTTCCCGACTCCTGCATTTGGGTCCACATCCCTACAGCCACCGTGACATCGAGACTGAAAAAGTAGATCCCTAAATTAAACATGGAAATGAAAAACTGCTTTTAATACATTGAAACGTTGCCATATATGTTAAAAGTCACCTTGAGGGTCACACAGAAAGGTGGCTGCACTTCATTGTTACCCTTGTTGTTTTGCAGGTGAGTGAGTGCCAGGGGAAGGTCCGCACATATTTCATCAGCACCATGCGCAACAAGAGGGCAAAAACAGGAAAAGATTTGCGGCACGGAGGGCGGACGGGAGGACGCATGACGCTGGCAGAAGTGGTATTTGGTCTGGTCCAGGCCAGAAACAAAGAGCAGATGAGAGAAACCAATGGCAGTTTTGGTATGACGCCCCGAAAGCTGACGTGCTGAGCACTAAACTTAAAGGAAAATGCTTATGAGTGTTGTTCCTGCTGGTTTACAGGTTGGATCTATTCCTACCAAAGCACTTGTTCTGGTTCAGAAAAAATCAATGTGTGTGTGACAACGTACTGAAGAAATCCTCTGTCAGATTTCTGAAGTCATGGAGCAATGGTTTAAAAGTTGTGTTTTGAACTTTACCATCAAAGGATAAGTCTGCCCTTTAGGTTTAAGTTGTGATTTTCTAAATGCTTTTTTGTACAGTGAAGAAAAAAAGCCAAAAGGCCTTGTTGTTAGTTGGGAGGATATTCCAACTGGACACCGGATCTCAGAGCCAAAACACAGAATACCTCCAAGAAACCAGCTCAAATGGCCTATGAAGCACTGACTAGTGTTTTTCTAACATTGTCTTGCGTCATTTTAGTGTTTACAGTTCAAGATTATTTATTTATTAACTGTTTGCTGTCTGGTTTCATATTGTAAATACTACTCATCCTTGTATATGTTAAGGCTGTAAATGTCATCGGCTCCAATGCCACTCGCCTCCTTGAACCAAACGACAGTGTTGGTTTTTGTTGATCTTATAATAGCTCACATTATAGGCTTGAAGCAAATTAGCATTTATCATTTTATAACTACCAAGTGTGTAACTTCAAGAAAATACAGCAAAGTCCTAAGTAGGCCTCTCTGCAGTTGTAAATGGCAGTTGTTCAATTATGTTGTTACTTTGTACTGGATGATCAAAATATAAGCGTGTTAACAAGGTGGAAAGTCTGTCATGTTCCTCAACTTTTAATGACAAATAGGGTGTTTATCAGCTCCCACTTTCACAAAATGTGTCACTGAATGTTTGTGTCAGCAAAATTGAAAATTGTACAGTTTGTTTTATAGTAATTGTTGTTTTAACTTTTTTTATACATTTTTTTTTTTGAGAAAAAATGGACAATGTGTGATTTCTACCAATAAAAGCAGTGAAGTATATGATATGATCACGTGATTAGTGTGGTATTCTTACAAGAAAAACTGAACATTTTACCACAGGCCATATTCACGGTCATGAAACTAAAAGATAATTGCTCTTCTAAAGCAGTTTTCTCAGGCAAAGTAATTTATTACTTTCATATCAGAGACATCGTGAGTTTGTCTTTCAGCAGAAGATCACAACTGTAACAAAAGAGCTTTTTTTATGAGCATCAAAACGTGGGTGGAAGAGGGGATGGGGTGGGGTAAGGCCTGCAAATAAATAAGGAAAAAAAAACTGTGAAAAGTAGTTTTTTCTAATCAACTTCCCTCAGAATAAACTGAAAGACCCTTGTGTGTCACAGTGAGGACGATTTCTCTTCACTCCATTATTTTGACTGCCGCTCGCGCGGGTGTTCTGTGATATTTTACAGGCTGGTTCAATGATCCTCTATTTTGTAAGATGAGTCACTTAGCTTTTTTTATATTTTTGGAATTATAAAACATTCTCAGTTCTTTCTTTTTACCCTTTTTCTAAACAAATTCAAAATAATATTGACAGAAGACGGATAGACTGCTCAACAGACAAACTGAATCATAAATCAGGTGGCCCCTGAAACAAATATTGCAACAGTAAGATAACATGACAAAAAGGCAGTGTAGCACAAAATAACCAGAAAATGCAAAACAACTTAAATTTGACGCAAAATAAATAAATGTACACAAAATCCCCACCAAAAAGATAAAATGAACAACATCCATCAATGATTAAAACAACATAAATTAAATACAAACTATTATAGTGAACTATCCATCCATCCATCCATCTTCTGCCGCTTATCCGGGGTCGGGTCGCGGGGGCAGCAGCCTAAGCAGGGAAGCCCAGACTTCCCTCTCCCCAGCCACATTTGCCAACTCTGCGGGGGGGATCCCGAGGCGTTCCCAGGCCAGCCGAGAGATGTAATCCCTCCAGCGTGTCCTGGGTCTTCCCCGGGGTCTCCTCCCCGAGGGACGTGCCTGGAACACCTCACCAGGGAGGCGTCCAGGAGGCATCCTGACCAGATGCCCGAGCCACCTCAACTGGTTCCTCTCGATGCGAAGGAGCAGCGGCTCTACTCTGAGCCCCTCCCGGATGACTGAGCTCCTCACCCTATCTCTAAGGGAGAGCCCGGCCACCCTGCGGAGGAAACTCATTTCAGCCGCCTGTATACGAGATCTCGTTCTTTCGGTCACGACCCACAGCTCATGACCATAGGTGAGGGTAGGAACGTAGATCGACTGATAAATCGAGAGCTTCGCCTTCTGGCTCAGCTCCTTCTTCACCACGACAGACCGGCGCAGAGCCCGCATTACTGCAGACGCCGCACCGATCCGTCTGTCGATCTCACGCTCCATCCTTCCCTCACTCGTGAACAAGACCCCGAGATATTTAAACTCCTCCACTTGAGGCAGGACCTGACTCCCGACCCGGAGAGGGCAATCCACCCTATTCCGGCTGAGGACCATGGTCTCAGATTTTGAGGTGCTGATTCTCATCCCAGCCGCTTCACACTCGGCGGTGAATCGCTCAAGCGAGAGCTGGAGATCACGACCAGATGAAGCCAACAGGACCACGTCATCTGCAAAAAGCAGGGACCCAATCCTGAGGCCACCAAGTCGGATCCCCTCAACCCCTCGGCTGCGCCTAGAAATTCTGTCCATAAAAGTTATGAACAGAATCGGTGATAAAGGGCAGCCTCACCGGAAACGAATCCGACTTACTACCGGCAATGCGGACCAAGCTCTGACACCTGTCGTACAGGGACCGGACAGCTCGTACAAGGGGGTCCGGTACCCCATACTCCCGGAGTACCCCCCACAGGAGCCCCCGGGGGACACGGTCGAATGCCTTCTCCAGGTCCACAAAGCACATGTAGACTGGTTGGGCAAACTCCCATGCCCCCCCCAGGACCCCAGAGAGGGTATAGAGCTGGTCCACTGTTCCGCGACCAGGACGAAAACCACACTGCTCCTCCTCAATCCGGGATTCGACTATCCGGCGGACCCTCCTCTCCAGGACCCCTGAATAGACCTTACCAGGGACGCTGAGGAGTGTGATTCCCCTGTAATTGGAACACACCCTCCGGTCCCCCTTCTTAAAAAGGGGGACCACCACCCCAGTCTGCCAATCCAGCGGTACTGCCCCCTATGTCCACGCGATGCTGCAGAGGCGTGTCAGCCAGGACAGCCCCATAGCATCCAGAGCCTTAAGGAACTCCGGGCGGATCTCATCCACCCCCGGGGCCTTGCCGCCAAGGAGCTTTTTGACCACCTCAGCAACTTCAGCCCCAGAGATAGGAGAGTCCACCCCTGAGTCCACCAGCTCTGCTCCCTCATGGGAAGACGTGTTGGTAGGATTGAGGAGGTCTTCGAAGTATTCCCTCCACCGACCCACAACGTCCCGAGTTGAGGTCAGCAGCACCCCATCTCCACTGTACACAGTATTGATGGAGCACTGCTTCCCCCCCCTGAGCCGCCGGATGGTGGACCAGAATCTCCTCGAAGCCGTCCGGAAGTCTTTCTCCATGGCCTCGCCAAACTCCTCCCATGCCCGAGTTTTTGCCTCGGCAACGGCCGAAGCCGCATGCCGCTTATCCCGCCGGTATCCATCAGCTGCCTCCAGAGTCCCACAGGCCAAGAAGGCTCGATAGGACTCCTTCTTCAGCTTGACGGCATCCCTCACTGCTGGTGTCCACCAACGAGTCCTGGGATTACCGCCACGACAGGCACCAACGACCTTGCAGCCACAGCTCCGGCTGGCCGCCTCAGCAATAGAGGCACGGAACACAGCCCATTCGGACTCAATGTCCCCCGCCTCACCCGGGACATGTTCGAAGCTCTGCTGAAGGTGGGAGTTGAAGCTCGCTCTGACAGGGGACTCAGCCAGACGTTCCCAGCAGACCCTCACAACACGTTTGGGCCTGCCAGCTCTGACCGGCTTCCTCCCCCACCATCTGAGCCAACTCACCACCAGGTGGTGATCAGTTGACAGCTCCGCCCCCCTCTTCACCCGAGTGTCCAAGGCATGTGGCCGCAGGTCCGCCGATACGACTACAAAGTCGATCATTGAACTGCGGCCCAGGGAATCCTGATGCCAGGTGTACATATGGACACTCTTATGCTGGAACATGGTGTTCGTTATAGACAATCCATGACGAGCACAGAGTCCAATAACAAAACACCATTTGGGTTCAGAGGGGGGGGACCATGCCTCCCAATCACTCCCCTCCAGGTCTCACTGTCATTGCCCACGTGAGCATTGAAGTCCCCCAGCAGAACAATGGAGTCCCCAGAAGGAGCACCCTCCAGCACTCCCTCCAAGGACCCCAGAAAGGGTGGGTACTCTGAACTGCTGTTCGGTGCATAAGCACAGACAACAGTCAGGACTCGTCCCCCCACCCGGAGGCGGAGGGAAACTACCCTTTCATCCACCGGGGTAAACCCCAACGTGCAGGCACCAAGCTGGGGGCTGATGAGAATGCCCACACCTGCTCGGCGCCTCTCACCATGAGCAACTCCAGAGTGGAAGAAGGTCCAGCCCCTCTCGAGGGTACTGGTTCCAGAGCCCAAGCCATGCGTCGAGGTGAGTCCAACTATATCTAGTCGGAACCGCTCAACCTCGCGCACAAGCTCAGGCTCCTTCCCCGGCAGGAGAAGTGACGTTCCACGTCCCTAGAGCCAGCGTCTGCAGCCGGGGATCGGACCGCCAGGGTCCCCGCCCCTTGCTGCCGCCCAGCTCACATTGCACCCGACCCCTACGGCTCCTCCCGCAGATGGTGAGCCCACGGGAGGCGGGGCCCATGTAACCCTTTCGGGCTGAGCCTGAGATGGGCCCCATGGGCGAAGGCCCGGCCACCAGATGCTCGCTCTCGTACCCCGCCTCCAGGCCTGGCTCCAGAGGGGGGTCCCGGTAACCCGCGTCCGGGCAAGGGAACATTCATGCCCAGGTTGGTCGTCATCATAGGGGTCTATGAGCCGTGCTTGGTCTGGTCCCTCCCCTAGACACCTGTTTGCCATGGGTGACCCTACCAGGGGCATAAAGCCGCCGACAACATAGCTGCTAGGATCTTCGGGACGCACAAACCCCTCCACCACGATAAGGTGACGGCTCAGGGAGAGGATAGTGAACTACTTATATTAAAAACAATCATGAAGATATATGAACTAACCATGCAGAAAACCACACAATAACCTAAGTGAATGTGGGCATGCGATGGGGATGTAAAGCTACCACAACATTCACCACATAATTACTAAAGAGATATGAAAATTTAATAAAAATGAGACATTAAACTGCTAAAAATGTCACAAATGATTTCATGCGGATAGACGTGGGGGATGACCAGATGCAGGATGTGATTTTTTTTTTACAGGAAAATAACCTAAATGAGACAAAAAGTGATGCAAATGAGATTCTATACAATCACAATAATTTAATTAAATGATCAAGAAGAGACAGAGAATGGCTACAAATAGGAGCATAATGTTAAAAAATCAGAACAGAAATGTATGAAAAATGCTATCCATTTGTCAGTAGAACTGATGGCTCAACAGAATAAACCTAAATCACATGAAGAATTTGGAGTTATTTTATCACAGGAGTAAAAGAAGCTTTCTAATTTGTTGTCAACAGAAACTGTTTATAAGAAGGTAAGAAAGAAAGAAAATCTCGGTTTCCCAGGCGTTTCCTTGCTCGTGAAGTTCTATTGTTGGTGCTAGAAAACAGCATCAGAGTGAGAGCTCTTCGTTTGCCTGATCGGTCTTTGGTGCCGTCCAGGCACGCGGGCTTCGCTGGGTCTGTCTGTGATTGTTGTGTCTTCCTAACACTGGTAGAAAGTTTGCCTCACACTTGCTGGATTCTATTTGCCTATATACTAACAAATTATGGCAGACTCCCAAGAGGACAAGTTATACAGGGCGGAATACGCTAAAAGCGGCCGTGCGTCATGCAAGAAATGCAAAGAAAACATCGCTAAAGACTCGCTAAGGATGGCCATCATGGTGCAGGTAAGGTAGCCACGTCTGGAGCACGTTATCCAAGGAACTAGCAAGCTTATTAAAAAGTGCATATTTCCGACTCTTGTGGCATGCCGTCCTCATATGTAGAACCAACTTGGGATGACTTTAGAGAAAAAATTGTAAGGTTTTAAAGTGGTTTCAATTGTGCCAAGTTAGGCCCTAGTTAGCATTTAAATGGCTGACATTTTCTGCGGAATCTTGCTCACAAAGAAGCGCTGAGTCTCTTCCTAAAGATGAATTGTCCCAGTCGTGCATCGTGCTTCTCACGAAAGTTAGAACTGACACTGTGTGATGCATATATAGATATATATTCAGTTTGCAACAGTGAGCATTATATAAGGAGAAGCATCAATCACAGGGAAGAAAATCTCAACATCTCTGGCAGTCTTTGCAATCTGCTGCACCCCACAGAGAGATAATGAGCCTGCTCAAAGTCAGCCTCCTTATTCACGGCATGTGCAGCTGTTCAAGGTTTGCAGTTACTTGGCTTTTCCCTGTAAAGGCCAGTCATCCTGTGTTACTGCTCTTTGCAGAAATCAGCAGGATTTTAACAAATTGATCACTTTTATTCCAGGAATTAACACAACCTAAAGGCAGAAATGCCATTTAACGTGAAAAAGTTTAATTCATTTCAGTTTGTGTAAATATGACTCATTATTCTGTTAAAATCTTGAAATAAACAGTTTAAATTTAAAGAAACCAAACATCTCTCACCATTTTGTTTAACTTGCTCAGAAGTAATATGGGCAAGTATGGCCATGTTTACTGCTGCTTTACTGAGTATAATGTACACACATGTGTTTTTTGTCTTCCAGTCGCCCATGTTTGATGGGAAGGTCCCTCACTGGCACCACTTCTCCTGCTTCTGGCAGCGAGCATCGGCCCAGTCTACTGCTGACATCACCGGCTTCTCTGATCTCCGTTGGGATGATCAGGAAAAAGTAAAAAAGGCTATTGAAAGTGGTGGAGCCGCTGGAGGAGGTCGGTGTTTAATAATAAATCTGTGGCTTGTTAATCTCTGAGCAGTTTGTTCATGTTACCGGGCAGATTTAATTCGTTCTCAGTCTTTTCAAGCTGCTGGGTTTTTATAATCAGCAAACAAACTTAAGCAAACTAATTAAAAATCGTAATAAATACCCTGATAGTGACTAGATAAACTTAATCTTGTTACACAAAGTGGAGCGATATTCATTATAGACTAGCAACAAAGATATACAATGTAAATATACACGTAATGGCA
Organism: Telmatherina bonti; assembly: GCF_933228915.1. NCBI lineage: Eukaryota > Metazoa > Chordata > Actinopteri > Atheriniformes > Telmatherinidae > Telmatherina > Telmatherina bonti. The sequence continues at coordinate 21,344,204 of NC_136614.1, read as the reverse complement.
GTTTCCATCTTGTTCAAGAGTATTTCTTTTCACTTTTTCCTTCGTGAATAATGGGTTGAATTGAGATGCTGGATTTCTGTTTTGCAGGAAAGGGTGACCAGAAGGGCACAGCTAAAGGAGAAAAGACACTGAATGACTTTGCAGTGGAGTACGCCAAGTCAAACCGCAGCACATGTAAAGGCTGCGAGCAAAAAATAGAAAAGGTTTGTCATCCCTTCGCTTGTCACACAGGAAAACTTTTTATCTAATTCAACTACAGTTGAATCAGTTTATTTAGTTTTACATCAATATTTGACGTGTCTGCCATCACCTGGCTTCTAGGATCAAATTCGTGTGTCCAAGAAAGCCGTGGACCCCGAGAAGCCTCAGCTAGGTCTGATTGACCGCTGGTATCACACGGGATGTTTTGTGAGCCGCAGGGAGGAGCTGGTCTTCAGGCCGGAATTCAGCGCTGCCCAGCTGAAGGGATTCAATGCCCTGCGGGCAGAAGACATGGAAGAGCTTAAAAAGAGGCTCCCTGCTTTTAAGTCTGAAGGGTGAGACAATGACGGTTTTAAAGTGTTCAGAGAAAACGTTCTTCAGGTTTACCCTGCTCACGGGTAACTATCTTGTTCAGGCCTGGCATTAGTTTCTTCACCACTGTTAGTTCTGTTTGCCGCCTCTCTGTCTCCCATTGCCCTGCAGCACAAGAAAATCGCCTTGAATGTGTCCCGGAAAGCTGTCATGGTGTATGCGTATAGGAAGGGGTTGACGGCAGAGTTCGCGTGAGACAGGATGATGGCGGTGAGCAGCAGCTCGAAGGGCACAGAGCAGCGCGGGCACAGCAGCAGGAAGCAGTTAATTATATGAAGCGGGATCCAGCAGACAGTGAAGAGGAAAAGAACGAGAAAGAGCGACATGGCCATCTTCATCTCCCTGCGAACGCTGGCTGCAGCCCTGCGCTGCTGCTCTGATGCGATACGCCGCACTTGCTGCTTGACCGTGACAAAGATACGGGCGTAGATGAGGAACATGACGAGCAGGGGCGTGAGCACGCAAGCAAAGAAGTTGAAGTAGACCATGTAAGTCATGTCCACCACCAGGACAAAGAAGCAATAACCAGAATCAGGGGGTGTTTTGTGCCAGCCCATCAGAGGTACGAGCCCGATGAGAAAGGCCAGAAGCCACGTGGTGAGGATCACCAGCGCGGCGTTGCGAGACGTCATCAGGATCTGGTAACGGAAAGGCATGAAGATGGCGATGTAGCGTTCCACAGCCACTGCCAGCAGGCTGAAGATGGAGCTCTGTGTGAACATGATCAAAACACTGAGCATGAGCAAACACAGGTAGAGGTTGTTACGCGGTAACCCGACATCCGTTAGGATGGCACAGGGGATGGCGATGAGGCCCACACAGATATCGGCAACTGCAAGCGACACCAGGAAGTAGTTGGTGACGGTTCGTAATTTGCGGTTGAGACCCACAGCGGCACAGACCAGTAAGTTGCCCGTAGCGGAGAGAAAGGCAATGACAAGCTCAGCTGCCATGTATGGCGCGTTGGGGGAAGACGCCACATCAGGAGATTGGGGTGCAGGAGAAGCTGTAACATTCAGGGGACGTCGTAAGAAAGAGGAGTTTGCAGCTTGTTGGAAAGTGTGCCAGCTCGGTGATGCTGCGGCGTTCTCCATCGATGTCCTACAAAGAGAAGCAGCGTTCAGGTGAAGCTGGATTCGGCGTGGTGATGAAATGCAGCAGTAAAATTACTCACCGATCTACAGCAGCATGGATCTGCTGGTAAATGCATTTACAATAAGAACGTGATCAGTGTTGTCTGAACAGCAGCCATCCTGAAAGCCCGACATTAACACACCTCTACCTGAACAGGTCTGTCAGGTGATCTTTTATACGTCCACATTAGTCCCTCTTGATGCCAGCTGCTGTCTGACCAGGGAGCTTTGACTTGTTTTTGTTGTTTTTCCGTCAGTATGGAAATGGATCAGACAGAGCTTCTGGATGTTCATTAACTGTGTGTCAGTGGTCACTGGGGGGGGTTTCTTGTCAGGGCAGAGGGCATAGTGTCATTGCCGCCACCCGGGATTGTAGACATGTACTAGCTTGTGTTTGTGCGTGTCCGTTATCGGATGAAACCCTGATGGGTTTATTTAATGAAGGAAGGTGTCAAAATCCATCTTATTTTCCTCCTAATAACTATCAACTCGTGTCCCTTTGAGTCTCATTTAGGAGGTTAAAGTAGATGTTTTTTTCCCCCCCTGTTTGTCTATAGTCTAAAGTTTGCAACTAAACTTGTTTGCTCTCACAGGAAGCGTAAAACTGATGAGGTGGATGGAGTATCAAAGAAACAAAAGAAAGAGGAAGAGGATGAAAATAAAAAACTTGAAGAACAGTTGAAGGTACTTAAAAACCACTTCATGACAAAATTATTAGGATCCTGGATAAAACTGTGGTTAAGCAATGACATTGTCCAACGATGGCTGAAGGAAAAAACAGCAGTTATTTATTCCTTTGATGCATCCTGCTCACTACAGTGGACACTTATTTAAAGGCTGTTTTCTAGTATAATCATAAGTGATGAGGGTATGTTTGCAATTTTGCCACTTCAGTGCACATTAGGAGAGTCACCTGACACACTGCCACTCACTGAAGAATAAGCAAACAATATAAAAATTCATATATACACATACATGTAATTACCAACTTCACCTTGGTGATAAACAGGACAAGAAAATTATACTAGCCTATTTATATAAAATATTTCTATCTTATAAATATGACAATATATTATTTTATGAATATTTCTATAGAATATATACATAAACTAAATAAAAAGTCACATGATAAAGACAGAGAAGTGTCTATACGTCTGTAGGGATAAAATATTGCATGTGAAAAAATCTGACGTGTTATTTTATTTTTTTTTTTTAATTTTAATAATTCATGCATCCGATGGTTAATGTGAGATATTTTATAAAAAAGAAAATATGAGTATGAGCCCATTTTGAATTGGATTGCAGCCAAACATCTAAAAATGCTTGATTATGGTCGCGTTTCCACTTTATAGCATCCGCTTTCAGTCGACAAGCATTTGGGAATGGAGGACATGCTGGACCTTTTGGGGGAGTTGTTTTATTTACATTTCACAGAGCTTCTCTTCAAATTTAGTGTGTTTGACATATTGGAATAAACTTTTGTAATCTTTAGTGTCCACCTAATTTATTTCTCTGTTTTATGACTTAATGCGTACAGAATCAAAGCCAGCTGATCTGGGGAATCAAGGACAAGCTGAAGAAACACTGTTCTACCAACGACATGAAGGAGCTGCTGATTGCAAATGGCCAGGAAGTCCCATCTGGAGAGTCCAATGTAAAGAAGACTCTACTCTCTTTTTCTTTCTATGTACACTTGTAATGTCGTTGACACAACATTCAGCTAAACGGGAAACACACTATTTTTCAATATCTAAGATTTAATTATACCAAAGAAGACTTTTCATATTCATATCAGCTCCATGGTGACAAACTCATGTAAACAGATTTGTTTGAGGGTATATAAAAGTAAATGTAGTCACCAAGTTAAATTTGATTTATTTTTAACCCCCCTTTTTTATATATATATATATATATATATATATATTTGCTACTTTATCCAAATAAATAAGAGTTACAGTTTTCTGTTAGTCTAAATGCACTGTTTAAACACAGGTGGTTGACAGCCTGGCTGATGGCATGGCCTTTGGTGCTCTTGAGGCCTGCAAGGAGTGCACAGGCCAGTTGGTGTTTAAGGGTGATGCTTATTACTGTAAAGGGGACATTTCAGCATGGACCAAGTGTGTGTTCAAAACCACAAGACCTGCACGCAAAGACTGGGTTATACCAAAGGTGAGCCATCTCATTTCATTAATGGTTGTTTTGATCTTTTCATACAGCACTTTATCTGCACATATTTTGGATCATGGCCAGTTCTTGGCTTCATTTCTTCATTAATTTGCTCAAAAACCAAAGAAATAAAAGTAACTGAATAGTTTAGAGTCATATACTTTCAATGGATCAGACGGTGTGGAAACAGCTAGCGTGGGATTCCAGTAATAATCAGTGAGCAGCATGTAGGCAGAAACACTCAGCGGCTGAAGTCGTAGCTACTGTGTGCTTTGATTTTGGTTACATTTGATTCTGTCTCTTGATGTCTTTACAGGAATTTCATGAAGTCCCTTTTCTGAAAAAATTCAAGTTCAAGCGGCAGGATAGGGTTTACCCCAAAGAAGCTCCCGCCCAATCGGTGACAGCAGTCAAAGCTGAACCTTTGGCAAGTGCATCCAGTGCTCTGACGAAGCAACTGCCTGAGACGGCACCTCCAGGTGAGAGAAATGGGTCTTTTAATATATTTACAGTCCATATGTGTCCAGTAAAATCTATACAAGTGTAGTATTGCTCTTAATGTTGACATTGATCTTATTCTTTTTTAAATTTCTGCTTTAGACAAGCCTCTTACCGGTATGAAACTGCTGACTGTTGGCAAGCTGACCAAGAACAAAGATGATCTGAAAGTTGCTGTGGAGGAGTTGGGTGGAAAGATAACTGGCACAGCCACTAAGGCCTCTCTCTGCCTCAGCACTAAGAGTGAGCAGCAGTTTGATTAAACCTGAATAAACACTTGAGCCAGAGAGGGACACTGAAAAAGAAATGTGCAAGTTATCATAGTTGCTAACTCTTCTTGTTGTCATGTTTTCAGAGGAGGTGGAGAAGATGAGTAAGAAGATGGAGGAAGTAAGGGATGTTGGTGTGCGTGTGGTCTCTGAGGATTTTCTCACAGATATCAAGTCGTCAGGCAAAGCTCTTCAGGAACTGGTCTCACTCCACGCCATCTCACCCTGGGGTGCAGAGGTTAAAGTCGAAGCTCAGGCCTCCAAGTCTGGAGCACTGCCTGCTAAGAGCACTGGGAAGGTGAAAGAGGAGGAAGGTAAAGGACACCTTGCTACCGTGGTTATTTGTTAAAGTTATTTTAATACTGTGTTCCATTTGAATGGAAATTAGATGATTTAACCCAAACTTTTACAGGTGGTAGCAAATCCAAGAAAATGAAGCTCACAGTTAAAGGTGGAGCTGCAGTGGATCCAGACTCGGGTACCCATTAAATCCCTGGACTGAAATTGTTCTATTTGTCCAGTACATCTCCCCTGACTTGAATGAATGCTCTCGATTTTTGCAGGTCTGGAGAACAGTGCCCACGTCCTGGAGCAGGGTGGGAAGATGTACAGTGCTACACTGGGTCTTGTAGACATAGTGAGAGGAACAAACTCGTATTATAAACTCCAGCTGCTGGAGGATGATGTACAGAAACGGTAATCTCATCGCGTTTTGTTGTAGCCCATTAGTTTATATCTACACATCAAACTGGCTAACTTTTTCTAATTATTGCTCTCAGTGACTGGAGAGTTATCCATATCCTCACACTAACTCATATATCCTTCCATCTGTCATGCACTTGTAGGTACTGGGTGTTCAGGTCATGGGGCAGAGTGGGTACCACCATTGGAGGCAACAAGTTGGACAAGTTCCACGACAAGAACTCTGCACTGGACAGTTTCCTGTCTGTTTACAAGGAGAAAACAGGAAATGAATGGGGCTCCTCCAACTTTACCAAATATCCCAACAAGTTCTACCCACTAGAAATTGACTATGGACAGGTACACACACCTTTCACAAACCCTGGCCAGAAGCATATAACTCGTAAGTCACGTGACTAACTAAGATTACATTTTTTTTCTGCAGGACGAAGAGGCAGTGAAGCGGCTGACGGCTTCTGCTGGCACCAAGTCTAAACTGGCCAAACCAGTCCAGGAGCTGATCAAGATGATTTTTGATGTAGAGAGCATGAAAAAGGCCATGGTAGAGTTTGAGGTAAGACTTGTGTTTGTGTTTAGTGTGCTTCTTTAGATTTAGATTTCTTTCTGTTCCTTTTATTTGTTTATTTTTTTATGGAAAGACTTTTGTAACATGAGTAAAAGGTAGCTACTTCCTGTTTCTCTGCACATGTTGGCTGCTTTTATTGAACTTGCTTTGTAAAATTTGTTTTTTCAAAAATGACCTTTTTTTTTAATTTCTTACATCACATTTCTGGGTTTTCTGTCATTTGAAAAAAGTAAATAAATAGAAAAAAACTTGACCAATGGCCACTTAAAGCTTTGATCAAACCAATCCTTGATCTGATTTTCACGTAAATTTTGTTTTGTTGATGTTGTATTGGGTGATATTTTATTTAAAAAATATGGAGTTTGTTTTTTTCTTTGAATGTTTTTTATTTTTCTGTCAGAATAAATTTCTTTAGTCTTATAAAGAAAACAAGTTCAAAGAAACAATGTCATTACCATCTCAGTTTTTTTTTTTAAGTCTTAGTTTATTAAGTAGAATAACAATTATACTGTTTCACCTTTTCTGCACATGAGTGTTTTAATACTGATTTTAAATATTGATGTGCTCATTTTATTTGTCCTCAGATTGACCTTCAGAAGATGCCTCTTGGCAAGCTGAGTAAGAGGCAAATCCAGAGTGCCTACGCACTCCTCACTGAAGTTCAGCAGGTTGGTTATTCATAATGCCGCTCAGTAGGGTTCTTCTTCTCCCTGCTTGGACTCATTTTTGCCTTATTCTGTAAAAACTTTAAGCTAATGCATAAAAACATTCCAGCTCTCTGCAGTCTCAACTACATCAGCTGCAGACAGAGCTGATTGTAATGTAAACAGTGGCACAAACTGTGTGATAACACCTTTTTAAAATTACCCTACCACTTTTTATGCATTACAGCACATGTTGGACAACATTTATTGTATGCTGAGGTTGATATAAATGAATTGTTTATATTTTTATTGGTCATTATCTCTAGCCACGTTTACATGAAGACTTTTACCCCATTCGGTTAGAAATCATCCCGATTTAAAATTTCATGGAACCTGTTTACATGGGAATGCATCAGTTCTGATCTGATGTGTTCATGCACTAACATTTAAGCAGAATGGTCCAGCCTGACATGCACAGAAAGATGTTTACATCACAGAATTTTTTAAATATAGAGAGGTCTACAAACTCATCGTTGCAGTTTTTGTGGTTTTTGCAGTACTTTCCAGCAGCTGCTTCATACTCGTGCTCCGACTGCAAATAAAGAGATAAGTGTAGACACAGAGTTTGAGATAAAAACAAGCTTTCTGCTGCTGTTTGGTGGATTTGTTGGTGGATTTGTTTGTTGCAATCTTCCCAAGTGAGAAAACGTCACTCGTTGCACGTATACGTCTAGTCAGAACAGGCGCTCTAAGAACACCACCTGACAACCCTCTGATTCAGTGTTTACATGATACCATGATCATTTTAAGAAAAGAAATATTCTATACCTGTGAAACTGAATGAAATCCTTTTGGTTTGAAACTGTTCATTCAGAAAAAAGTGTAAACATGGATCACTTTAATTCCTTAAGGAGCTTTCAAACTGATTGCAACTGGTATATTTGGCTGTTTGTAAACATAGCTGCTACTTCGGTCAGAATGAAATTGGAACAGCTCGTTATTTTGTTTAAATAGTTCCATCAGATTTTTGCTCTTACTCTGCAACTCTTATAAGATATAAATCATGTTTTATTATAGGCTGTGTCAGATTGTGTGCCTGAAGCACAGATCCTGGATCTCTCCAATCGCTTTTACACCTTGATACCTCATGACTTCGGCATGAAGAAACCTCCACTACTGAATAACCTGGATTACATTCAAGTAAGTGCACAAATATTGTATAGTGTCATCTTGCTTTAAATGAGACATATTGTACCTTTACCTTTAGGATCTACTCTGTTTGACACTGTAAGGTTTTCTATTTGGTAGTAACAGTGGTACCAGGTACTGTTGAGCACCTAATCAACAGAGGTTCACCCAAATACTTTTTTTTTTTTTTTTTTCTTCACATTCTATGCCAAAATGTTTCTCAAACTTTACTGTCTAGGCCAAAGTTCAAATGCTGGACAACCTGTTGGATATTGAAGTGGCGTACAGCTTGCTGAGAGGAGGCGCTCAGGACAATGAGAACGATCCCATTGACATCAACTATGAGAAACTCGAAACAAGAATTGAGGTAAGGAGCATACAATTCTGACAAAATCTCTATCAAAGATTATGTTAATAAACAGTTTGTAATGTATATACTGTTTTACAGGTTGTTGACAAGGCTACAGAGGAGGCTGAAGTCATTGTGCAATACGTTAAGAACACTCACGCTGCTACACACAACACATACACGCTGGAAGTGCAAGAAGTAAGTCATCAGTTAAATTAACGGTTTTAAACCTGTCTTGTTTTATCAATTCAGTTTAGCTTTATTTGTAAAGCACCACTTTACAACAGCACAGCATCATCTCAGGTTTATGTCATGTAAATTGTTTTTTACATGACCTAAAAACATCTTTATTTACAGGAACTGTTTCTCTTATATACCTGTTTTCAATGGGTACATTTGTCAGTTTACCTTCTTGCACCTTTTCCATTTCATTTAGATCTTTAAAATAGCCAGAGAGGGAGAACACCAGCGGTACCGTCCCTTTGAGGAGCTGCACAATCGGCAGTTACTGTGGCATGGATCTCGCACCACCAACTATGCTGGTATTCTGTCTCAGGGTCTCCGTATTGCACCTCCAGAGGCTCCAGTGGTGGGTGTTTGTTTTTGCACCAGGTTGAGTTCAAGCTAGTGGGAAAAGTTGTTCTGCCATTTGAAAAATATTTAACATTGCAACGTCTTTCATTTCACTTTATCCTGCATCTCTCAGCTGATTAACTTTTTGGTTTCCCTGCAGACTGGTTACATGTTTGGCAAAGGTGTCTACTTTGCTGATATGGTATCCAAGAGTGCAAACTACTGTCACACCTCCCAATCAGACCCTGTAGGCCTGATTCTGCTGGCAGAGGTTGCTCTAGGCAACATGTGAGTAATAGTTTGTTTTTTAGTAAACATAAAATTTCTTCATGCTATTTTTATTATGTGAAATCATTGCACCATGATATTTGGTTTGAATGCAGGCACGAACTGAAGAAGGCCTCTCACATTACAAAATTACCAAAGGGCAAGCACAGTGTTAAAGGTGAGATGCTAAATATGTGTATCTGTCCTGTCTGTGAACTGATTCTTGAGAACTGTGAGTTTAAATTACTCCTTTTGCCATAAACTACTGATTTAATGTCAGTAAGGAAGTAATTTGAGTTGGCATTAATGGTGTACTTGATTAAAACAAAATATATTCTTGTAATAAAAGAAAAACATACTTAAAGCAACATGTATATTTTTGTTTTATTGCAGCAATATAATACAGTTCAGCTGTCTTCTTCATTTACCAAGCTTTCTTTCATCAACCGGTTATTTTCTTGCCAGGTTTGGGCAGAACTGCGCCAGATCCAAGTGCCACCTTAACTCTGAATGGGGTGCAAGTGCCTCTGGGAAAAGGAGTCCACACCAACATAGATGACACAAGTCTACTATACAACGAGTATCCTTGTATTGCTTTTTCTTTTAGATCTCTGAACATGAGAATAATTTTGTTAAAAAGCTCTACTCTTCTCCTATTTGGCCTCATAATCCATCATTGACAAACAGGAACATATGAAGAGCTGGTCATAAAAAAAACACTTTTTTATTGTCTTCCTCATCATCAATGATACATGATGTATCATATCATTATTGAGGATGGCTTGATATCATCTTGAATTACAGCCACTACAGACAAGCTATGAGAAAAGTCCTCTATATATCTGAAGTAATAATTCCATAACATAACCCAGTGTGAATTTACTGTTTATCATTTGCTCCACTCAGAATAAGTCAAACCAGACTTCTTTTTTTTTAAATTGTCTTTGTTAAAACTGCCTTATTTAACAGTTCCCAGGTTTCTTCAGGAACAGTGATATTATGGAATTGTCTAACCTTGGATCTCTTTATTTTCATCATGTTAGTCACATCTGTTTACCTTAACCACTGCTCCTCCAGGTACATTGTCTATGATGTAGCACAGATCAACATGAAGTATCTCTTGAAGATAAAGTTCAACTACCAGACATCCCTTTGGTGAAATGACATGTATCCAAGCCCTTCATAGAAAACCACTGTGTCCCGTCGCCCCCCCCCCCAACTCCATCAGAAAGATACAAGTGATGCCATATTGCGCTTTACAGTGGTAATTAGACATTTTTTACCACTTTACTGCTTTGTCATCGGGTTCATCAGCAGGCAGACTTTATTAGCAATACCTTAGGTGGT